>NC_079224.1:16375889-16721425 GCF_029633865.1 Lampris incognitus
CATCTCCACAGCAAAGCCCTCCAGATCCTCCTGGGGGGATCCCAAGATGTTCCCAGGCCAGATTGGACATGTGGTCCCACCAGTGAGTTGTGAGTTGTGAGTCTACCCCGGGGTCTCCTCCCAGTTGGCCGTGCCCAGTAAACCTCCAAAGGAAGGTGCCCAGGTGGCATTATAATCAGATGACCGAACCATCTCAACTGGCTCCTTTCGATGTGAAGGAGCAGTGGCTGTACTCCAAGCTCCCCCCGGATGTCCGAGCTCCTCACCCTATCTCTAAGGCTGAGCCCAGACACCCTATGGAGGAAACTCATTTCAGCCGCTTGTATCCGCGATCTCACACTTTCGGTCACTACCCAAAGCTCATGACCATAGGTGAGGATTGAAACAAAGATTGACTGGTAAAGTGAGAGCTTTGCCTCCCGGCTCAGCTCCCTCTTCACCACAACGGTCCGGTACAACGTCTGCATTACTGTTGATGCTGCACCAATCCACCTGTCAATCTCCCGCTCCATCCTACTCTCACTCATGAACAAGACCCCAAGATAATTGAACTCCTTCACTAGAGGCAACAACTCATCCCCAACCTGGAGAGAGCAATCCACCATTTTCTGTGCTGAATCTCATCCCGTCCATTTCACACAGCTGCAAACCACCCCAGTGCAGGCTGGAGGTCGCGTTCTGATTATCCAACAAACCACATCATCTGCGAAGAGCAGAAATGCAATTCTGAGGTTCCCAAAACAGACACACTCCTCACTTTGGCTGCGCCTTGAGATCCTGTCCATGAATATCACAAAGAGAAGGGGACAAGGAGACAAGGGACAACCTTGGCAGAATCCAACACCCACCGGAGACGTGTTTGACTTTGTGCTGAGAATTCGGACACAGCTCTCACTTAAGTTATACAAGGACCTCCTTGTATATGTATATACACACACACACACACACACACACACAAGGAGGTCCTATATATATATATATATACAAGGAAGTCCTTGTATATATTTTTTCCTGTATCCATGTTGATATTCCGCTCCTCATTAGTTGAGCACTTACAACAACATTGACGGTTTCAGAAAAAAACGCTATACACACACACACACACACACACACACGTATACGTATAGTATATATATTCCAGTTAGTCAAGTAAATTTTCTATGAGACAGTACAAGCCTGTTTCATGCTACAAGCAATCATCACTAGATTATTTCGCTCCTTATTTGTTGAGCACTATCCCTACCATTGAGTGTTTCTTTTAACAAAGCTAAATATATATATATATATATATATATATATATGTGTGTGTGTGTGTGTGTGTGTGTGTGTGTGTGTGTGTGTGTGTGTGTTCTTAGTTTGGATATATGTGTTCTTGTAGTTTTTTGGATATGGGTTTTTTTAGTGTTGCACTGGTGTGAGCGGGGAGAAATTATATTTCATTTAATTTCCTGTAAGTACATGAAGTGAAATGATAAATAGTGTCCCTGATTCCTGTTCCTTATTCCTGAACTTGAATATAAAGTGAATATTGAATGTCCTGGCATAGTGAAGGTAGCACCACGTTCAAGTCTCTATTTGACTCATATATGACCATCACCATAACCACTCAGCATGGTTGAATTATGTACACGTGTCGTAATCTGAAGTTGCTCAGATATGTCGGGGTAACGAATGGCCTGTAATTTAAAGCGTTACCATGTATGTGTTGTTGCACTGGTTAGTTGGTCCTTTTGTAATTGGAAAAGGGAAGCGGTTTGTTTGATAGATGGAAGCACTGGGCTGGTTTGGTCTGCTGCAGAGATGCACGTGTCCTTGTCAGAGAATAAAGAGACGGTCACACCGATGTACAGCTCTTTGGAAGTGAATGCTGCCTTTCAGTTTTGTTTTTTTCCCCCCCATCACATCCAGACTTCGAACCACATCTCTGTTCCGTTTCCTCTTTACTCAGTGTGGTAAAAGGTTAAAAAAAAAGAAAAGAAAGTATAATCAAAGACATCATTGAAAAAAAAATGTAATCTAAATATTGAAACATTATATAATTACAGATGTAGTATAAATGATGACTGTAGCTAATTGTTAACACGGGGATCCAGTCACACTCATACAACAGTTAATATGACAGGATTTATAATTAATATGAAGTATTAATGCTATGTGAGTTCTCTCCAATCATTCCAAGATATACACCAGATATCAGGATCAGGATCAGAATCAAAATCAGAATCAGGATTGAATCAGAATCAGGATCGAAACCAGAATCAGAATCAGAATCAGGTTCATTGGCCATGTAGGTTTGCACACACATGACATTTGACTCCAGTTTGTGGCTCTCAGTATATTTAACATAGAATAACAACACTACAACACAACAATCTTCAGTTAAGTACACAAGGATTGACTCTATACATGAGAACAATCAGTATTTTTCATAATGTCATGCTACTCTATAGTCTCTATCGAAGTCACTTGATGATAATTATGTAATATTTGGGGCCAGGAAATGGAGCATAATATGCAAATGGGCTGCAGTTACCTATCCAAGTGTAAGCTGATAAAAGGGCGAGTCACACGCAGAACCTGAAGGTCAAACTGTGAAGACACACACACAGCAAGGGGTTAAAAGGGATGGCATCTATCTTTGTCAGAGCCTTTGGAACAGTTATTCTCTATTAAAATGTAAAGCACAAGACCTTTACGTCCTGCGTGACTTTTTTTTTTAATGATTTTATTCTATTATCGGCTCACACTGGCCTTGACTGCCCCTTCAGCTGATCCTCATCTTCTCCGTCCCTGTAAACGGTTCCTGTGTTCCTGCTGACTGAGGATCACCGTAGGAGAAATAAAAACGCCCGCTCTGCAAAAAAATGTGACCGGCGAGTAGAGAGGGAGGAGGAGAGACAGATTAGAGAAGAGGAATAGGGCAGAGCGATGGAAACACTGAATGTATGAAAAGAGGAAAAACTGATTTTCTCCCTTAAAAGAGAAAGTGAAAGGATTTTGGCAACAGTTCGGAAATATTTGGACATGAGTCATGTGACCTGCTCATTTACACATATCAAAGTAAAATTTGTAACACAGCATCCGGCCTTACGCTGCAGGTATTTCCATCATATGCAGAAGGGGGATTTTCGGGGATTTACACAGATCCACTTCTACAGAGACACTTTATCGTTTCTCTCTCTGGAATATGGACATTTATATCAGTCTGCAGCTCAGCCAAACACTGAACACTTTAAGCTCTCTACTAAATAACCCAGAGCCAACCAAAATGTCTTCCATTAAATATTTGATTTAACCTGTGAAAACAAGGGTTACCCGTGGTTTTGGTCCAACTATAAATATTTCACTCACACCTCGACCACTATTTGAACAGTGTGTCATTTCCTGGGTGTAAAATAGCGTCTGTGCTGACGGTTGAAGGCATTGTGGGTGGTCAAAACACAGCGAATGGACCCAATCCATAGCAGAGTTTACCCTCCTCTACCAAGTCATCTGCCTTGGAAACTCGTTTAATTTAGAAGTTTAGAAGTTGGGCGGCATGGTGGCGCAGTGGTTAGCGCTGTCGCCTCACAGTAAGATCCTGGGTTCGAACCCCAGGGTTGTCCAACCTTGGGGGGGGGGTCATCCCAGGTTGTCCTCTGTGTGGAGTTTACATGTTCTCCCAGGTGCTCCGGTTTCCCCCCACCATCAAAAAGACATGCATGTTAGGGTTAATACTCCTTCCTGTCTGTGCCCCTGAGCAATGCAAATGAAAGAAGAACTGGAGTCGGTCCCTGGGTGCTGCAGCTGCCCACTGCTCCTAGCTACACAGCTAGGATGGGTTAAATGCAGAGGAAGAATTTCCCCTCGGGTATCAATACAGCAGTAAAAAAAGTTCCTTTTCTTGCTTGTCTCTCAAAGCCAACACCAACTCTTACAGGATCAGTATTGACTAGAAGAACATGTTCCCGATGGTTTTGATTCTGCTCCAGATGTTTCCAGGAGGCCAGGAGGCCATGGTTTCAGTTTTGGTTCAGTTGTTTTTCTTAACTCCGAAAGATAAAGGGATTTCATTCACATTTAGTATTCTTGATTTAGTAAGATTAGACAGCTGGGAAGAAACAAATTGAGAAAGAGGACAGAATAGGACGCGGTCGTGTTGTAATGAAACCCACATGTGGTTACAGAGACATCACCAACTCACTATGTCAAATATTTCATAAACAATGCCAGTCTCTTTCTGGGGGTGCTGCCATGTTGTAAAGGGTCAGTTCGACATTTCTGGTCAGTATTCAGCTGTGGCTGCTTTCTGATATGAACGTTTCACAGTAAGTCCACTATCTGCAGCTTATCCAATTTCATTAAAAAGGACTTTCTATATTTGCAGTGTGTGTGTGTGTGCGTGTGTGTGTGTGTGTGTTGGCAACTTTTGACGGAAATGAATGTACTCTTCTGATGGTATCAGGCACGTCTGAGATCTGTGTCCACGCGCACACATATTTGTGTTTCAACGTATTGCACAGGCATGTCCCCCTGTCATATTCGGAGGTGTTCTGTGTATTAGCCTGCCTGTCTGCACACGCTGCACATTCAGTATATTTCAAGATGTTTGTGCAATGACAAGCAATGCGGACACAGGGCTTTATTAATCCAGCTACCCCTGTGCCTCTGCGTGGCTCATGCGGCTCCTATTTGCCCTTTCGAAGGTAATTGGCTTCATGGCCGGCTCGCCAGACAGCACCAAAACAGATTAGAGATGACATCGACTGAAGGAGGGTCTCCAATCACACATGCAGCACACGAGCACACTGCCCATGAACCCCCTGTAATGTGTGTGTGTGTGTGTGTGTGTGTGTGTGTGTGTGTGTGTGTGTGTGTGTGTGTGTGTGTGTGTGTGTGTGTGTGTGTGTATTTTTTGTATGTGCAATCACCTATAATGCACAAGTATGCACTCTCTTAAACACACACACACACACACTCACACACACACACAAATGCATGCGCACAACATCATCGGCTAACTGACTGCTACCTGCCTCTGCAGCAGTACCATAAAACTGCACAATAAAACCTAGACAGACAGAGGGAGGAGGGGGGAATGACACTGGAGATTAAGGGAGAGATGGGGGGACAATGAAAAAAAAGAAAAAACCCAAGACAATGCAAACTGGAAGTCGGGGTAGGGATGAAAATAAAGGTTCAGAGATTGGCGATGGTCAGGCAGATATATAGAGGAGGACATAAACCACAGCAGACCACTGAATCAGACATCAGGTGCAGAGTAAGTAGAGCTTATTCTCTGTTTTATTATTTTAATCTTCTTGCAGTAGCAAAGGGCAGATAGCAGGACAGCTCAGATAGTGTCGGCTGCAGTAAACAACTCGGTCCGAATCCCAGCTCGGTCCTGTCAAACGTAGTCTAAAATTGACTCTGACTTTGTCTATCTATGTGGCACAAAGGCAGACTACTACAAACTGGAAAAAAAGTATTTGCAGCTATTATTTCAGCCACTTCTGAAAGCAATCTGCCCACCGGGTCATCAGCCCTCCCAGCCAACTCTGTGCCGTCATCACTAAAGCCCTTCGACTAAAATCTTGCTTCGGAGCCTCACTCCAGTGCTTTCCTGTGTGCCCTACAGGCACAATTGGCCGTGTCTGCAGGTGGGAAGCTGCATGTGGGTATGTGTCCTGGTTGTTGCACTAGCGACTCCTCTGGTCGGTCGGGGTGCCTGTTTGGGAGGGAGGGGGACTTGGGGGGATAGCAGGATCCTCCCACGTGCTACGTCCCCCTGGCGAAACTCCTTACTGTCAGGTGAAAAGAAGCGGCTGGCGACTCCACATGTCTCGGAGGAGTCATGTGGTAGTCTGCAGCCCTCCCCGGATCGGCAGAGGGGGTGGAGCAGCAACCGGGGTGGCTTGGAAGAGTGGGGGTAATTGGCCGGGTATACCTGGGGAGAAAAAGGGTGGGGGGGAATATATGAAAACAATGTAAGTTTACACACCAATTCACTAACACTGCATTACCATTTCACCTAACACTTATCACCACATTAAACCATTTAAGGAATTGTCATTTTGCTTCGCCTGGGGATGAACCGAGAACAGCGATAAATTGATGTGATGTGTCACAAGGAGGATAAACAGTGGTTGTTCAGAAAAAAAAATCATTGACAACATGCTCAATAATAGACTCTTCTGTGGCCACAGAGGAGTCTTGCAAAGACTAGCTATTGATCACTGCTAACCACAAACAGTACTTCGGAGAGTAGCCGCTGTGCTTAACAAAAGCCATTACTTGGGGCCAATTATGTGGCACAAGATGGCTTCTGGAAGGATGAACCGACGGCCAAGAGGAAGCGCTGTGAGCGCAGCGGCATGTTTCAGTGTCTCAGCTGAGGGGGACAGCTGGATGAATTTAATAATTTTTGAAATTTGCATTTTTGAAATGAAACTGTCTATCCTCAGTTCACCCAATAGTTCCTGCAAAATACACAATGGTGTTTGCACCCCTGCTGTGGTTCATTCCAACAAGACCCACAACTTCATATTTTGCAAGGAAAAAAAAAAACAACAGTAACCCAAAGTCACTCGTCACTATTCGCAATACATGAGTGACTGTCTTCTGAAACAGTTATCCTGTTATTTTTGATATTTGATATTTTCGAATTTACTACTTATGATAAGTAGTAAATTGGAAAATATCAAATGGCAAGTTTAACCTAAATAGTACTGTTGTCAGAGTAAGTTTAGATTATTTAATTAAAAAAAACACTAAAGTTTTTAATAACTGAAAAAAAGGCTATATCACTGTATGAAATTCACTTCATCACAGAAAGGTGAATCAGTTCATCACAACGTTCAGACGTTCCAGATGAACTGACTCACCTTTTTGTGATTTCCTTACCTGGATTATTGAGCATGCGTAAAGATGAAATTTAATTCATTTTAGCTCAGATCAGTTCAGTTCGGTTCAATTCAATTCAGTTCAGTTCAACCCAATTCATTTCAATTCAATTTAGTTCAATTCAGTTCAGTTCAATTCCGTTCAGTTCAGTTCAACTCAATTCATTTCAGTTCGATTCAGTTCAGTTGAATTCGATTCAGTCCAAATCAATTTTCATTCAACTCCCTCCAAATCATCCAAACTGGGTTATGTTCAGCTCAACTCAGCTGAGCTCATTACAGCATGGCACAACTTCATTCGGCCCAGTTTAGGAGCACTAAAGGAGTCACTGCAGTTTAACATGTTTCCATACAGCGGCCATGTGCTCTCCAGTAACTGGTTTCCTCTTCCTCTCAGGGTGTCCGTGGATGTGGGATAACCTGACGTGCTGGCAGGCCGCCGGCATCGGCGAAGTCGTCGTGGTCAATTGTCCCGAACTCTTCCATGACTTCATGGGCCCCGAGGACGGTGAGCACCGCCAGATATTCGGCGTTCCTGTTTACTTTCACTTCTGATTATTTCAAATCATTAACACAAATTTGTTCTAGTCGTCTACAGTCGACAGCAATTCCACCCCAGTTTATCTCGGCTGAGTTCATTTTTGCTCTGTCAAATTCAATTCGGTTCATCTGACGCTGGCGAAGGACGATAAATCACAGCTGTTTCTGTTGCTTTCAGAGATGGGCAGAGTCAGTCGCAACTGTACCGAGGAGGGCTGGTCGGAGCCCTTCCCTCACTACGTGGATGTCTGCCTCTTTGACGACAACACCACCAAACCCGTAGGGCCTCGTTTTCCCATTTGGCATTTTTCAGTGACCTTCAATTGCTTCTCATACCGCGTGTGATGAAGGCCTCTCTCTTTTCCAACTTCAGGACATGTACTACGCGTCGGTCAAGGCCCTGTACACGGTGGGCTACAGCACCTCTCTGGTTTCTCTCACCACCGCCATGGTCATTCTGTGTAGGTTCAGGTGAGCGCCGCCCAACCGAGGCCCTGAAGCCAGCTTTCCCAGACCTGAAATTGTAGGGTCCCACTGTGTGTTTCACTGATTTCAGTTCATTTGTTGTCTACATTCACATGACGCAAGTGACAATACAGTGAACTGGAGTGATCGGTTTGGCATTACGTAAGATATCATCATGAAGAAATACCGTTTGAAAACTTTTGTAACAAGTAAAATCGCTTTTTCTAAATTTTAATAACTCACTGGCATTCAATTTGATCTGAAAAAAAGGAATATAAGAATGTTTACAAAATTGATCAGCTTGTAAAGATTGATTTTTTTCTTCTTTTTTGCTTGCGGCGCAGTAATGTGTATTGACTTCCCCTTCCTTGTGCCCCCTTTCTCCAGGAAGCTCCACTGCACCAGGAACTTCATCCACATGAACCTGTTTGTGTCCTTCATCCTGAGAGCCATCTCGGTCTTCATCAAGGATGGAGTGCTCTACGCGGAGGAGGACAGTGACCACTGCTTTGTGCACACAGTTAGTAGCAGAAATGGCTTTTTTATATGAACAGCATCCTATGTGTTGCAACTGGTTTCAGACAGTACATTAATTCAAAAGCCTAACCATCCGAAATGTGATCCAGGAACACATACATGCACCAGGACGCTGAGCCTGCTTATTGCATACGTGGTCTAGACGTACCCACTGATGAGTCAAAACATTATGACCACTCACAGGTGAACCGAATAACGAGCATCTCCGAACAAGGACACATGTCAAGGTCTGGGTAGATTAGATGGTAAGCGAACAATCAGTTCTCGTAGTCATGTTGGATGCAGGAGAGGTGGGCAGGCGTAAAGACCTGAGCAATTTTGACAAGGGCCAAATCTTTATGGCCAGATGATTGGGTCAAAGCAGCTCTGAAACAGCAAGGCTTGTGGGGTGCTCCCGGTCAGCAGCGGTGAGTACCTACCGACAGTGGTCTGAGGAAGGACAAACCACGAACCGGGGACAGGGTGTTGGGCACCTAAGGCTCATCGATGGGTGAGGGCAACGAAGGCTATCCCGTCTGGTCCAAAACCGACAGACAGTCTACTGTGGCACCAGTCATAGAACATTTTAATGATGGTTATGGGAGGAATCTGAAAATGCATCACAACACACAGTGCATCGCACCTTGCTGCATATGGGGCTGCATAGCCACAGACCAGTCAAAGTGCCCATGATGACCCCGGTTCACCATCGAAGGACCTATAATGGGCACGCAAGCATCAGAACTGGATCTTGGAGCAGTGGAAGAAGGTCACCTGGTCCGATGAGTCCCATTTTCTTTCAGATCACATGGATGGCCGTGTACATGTAGACTATTTGTCTTAGGGAATAGATGTCACCTGTATGCACTATGTGAAGATGACAGGCCGGTGGAGGGAGTGTGATGTACTGGGCAATGTTCTGCTGGGAAACCTTGGGCCCGGCCATTCAAGTGGACAGCAATTTGGCCTACAGACCAGGTACACCCCCTTCATGGCACTGCCACACTACACACATTGTTCGGGAATGGTTCGAGGAACATGATGAAGTGTTTAAGGTGTTCCAAAGGAGTTGAATCAAGTGCAGCTGGACTTGGTATATATCCGTGAAGACATTTCGCCTCTCATCCAAGATGCATCCTCAGTTCGTGCCTTTCTGACTAGACCAAGCTAGTCTGCTAGTCTGACAGACACGTTTAAGGTGTTGCACTGGCCGCCAAATTCTCCAGATCTCAATCCGATTGAGCATCTGTGGGATGCGCCGCAGAGACGAGTCCAATCCACGGCGGCTCCACCTCGCAACTTACAGGTCTGGAAGGATCTGCTGCTAATGTCTTGGTGCCAGATACAACAGGACACCTTAATGGGTCTTGTGGAGTCCATTCATTGGTGGGTCGGCGCTGTTTTGGCGGCACACGTAGGACCAACAGCGTATTAGGCAGGTGGTCATAATGATTTGGCTCATCTGTGTATACTGAGAGACTGAGACGGGTCGACCCTCCTCTCCTCCGCTCCAAACCACTTGATATACCCCTTAAAAGGAGCTTCAATCAAATGTAGATTTAACGAAAGCCAAATAAGCATTTAGATGACTAATGCTGTGTAATTACAAATGCAAAACAAGCTTCTGAGGCCTTGTCCGACAGCAGTTCACTCCTCGTTGTCGGTGAGCGTTCATGATAAATAAACCTAATTAGCTACGGTGATGGCTCTGCCGAGGCCAGTGGAAATCTTCTATTAGTGGAGCATTAGCATATCAATAGTTACTCTGCCCCCTTTTTTAGACCCTCCGACCTCCCTCCGGTTGCCATGGCAATCACGGGTCATCTTAATGGCCTCGGTGTACCGGGGATCGGACATGTTGCATAATTGGCCGACCCCGTTGAGAATACGGACTCCCCTTTAACAAGATGTCATTAGATTATCTTCCCCGCATGTCGCTGTTGGCGATACAACTTTTTAATCCAGATCTTGGTGTAATATTTGTTTCACATGTGCTTTTTTTTAAAAGGCTGGATCTGTTATTGCAGCAGGCTACCCATCCCCAACACACTCCACCGCTATCTCCGGTTACACAGTGATTTTTTTATTGGAAGCATGGCTGTCCCCCCCCCCCCCCCGCTTTTGACCGCAGGACTCGCCTTTAAAATCCAGAATTTACAAGTAACGGCTCTGTATCGTTTGCGCACACTGGAGTACAATGCACGTGTTCTTATTTTGTGCAGATGGAGCAAATTCCTAAGTAGGAAAAGAATAGAGAACAACATTTTCCAGACTTATCGGAGTCATTACATAACCAAAACGGCGATGAGTTTATGGAACTAATGGCGTGTGGTCCGTACCCAGGTGGCATGTAAAACAGTGATGGTGTTCTTCCACTACTGTGTCATGTCCAACTACTTCTGGCTGTTCATCGAGGGCCTGTATCTCTTCACCCTGCTGGTGGAGACCTTCTTCCCCGAGAGACGCTACTTTTACTGGTACACAATTGTCGGCTGGGGTAGGTAAACCATGGTAATTTATCATCACCAGGGGTGAAAAATAAGATTTTACAACTTCTTCAGTCGTACTTAATCAGTTTTTAGCCTAAACGTCCCTCTACAGTTTCTACTTCTACTTGCATATCTAAGTCCTACTTGCCCATTTGTATTTCCAAACGGGTAAGGAGAGTAAACCAGATCTTGTGTTTTCATTTGAACATGCGTTCTGCTCTGCTACCTCTCACTGTTGACAGACTCATCACGTTAATTAAAGGGACCATTTCGGGCGTCAGGGTGGCGTGGCGGTCTATTCCGTTGCCTACCGACATGGGGATCGCCGGTTCGAATCCCCGTGTTACCTCCGGCTTGGTCGGGCGTCCCTACAGACACAATTGGCCGTGTCTGCGGGTGGAAAGCCGGATGTGGGTATGTGTCCTGCTCACTGCACTAGCGCCTCCTCTGGTCGGTCGGGGCACCTGTTCAGGGGGGATGGGGAACTGGGGGAAATAGCGTGATCCTCCCACACATGATTGGATTATGGACAGGGCATGCCGGGCGAGTGCCCTGGGGGCCCCGGACCACGAGGGGCTCCAAAAGGTCAAGGGTATTGTGTTCGCATATAGTAAGGATCCCCAATCATACCCTACAAGGGACGTTTGTTTCAACCCTGCGTCGCGATTCAGGGCCCAAACTACTCTATATTGATGCGGGGGCCACAAGCTACAGCCGCTACTGATGCAGGGCCCCAAGCTACAAAGTCTGTATTGATGCGAGGGCCCCAAGGTACAGTCTCTACTGATGCAGGTTCCCAAGCTACAAAGTCTGTATTGATGCCGGGGCCCCAAGGTACAGTCTCTACTGATGCAGGGCCCCAAGCTACAAAGTCTGTATTGATGCCGGGGCCCCAAGGTACAGTCTCTACTGATGCAGGGCCCCAAGCTACAAAGTCTGTATTGATGCCAGGGCCCCAAGGTACAGTCTCTACTGATGCAGGGCCCCAAGCTACAAAGTCTGTATTGATGCCAGGGCCCCAAGGTACAGTCTCTACTGATGCAGGGCCCCAAGCTACAAAGTCTCTATTGTGTGGGGGCCCCAAGCTACAGATTCTACTGATGCGGGGTCCAAGCTACAAAGTCTCTATTGATGCGGGGGCCCTAAGCTACAAAGTCTCTATTGATGCTGTGAGCTGCCATTCTCGTCTCTGTTTGTTTTGTGATTCAAAATTGTGTTGTACTTTGTAGTCGCCATCCGAATCCCATGCAGATTGGCATAGCGTCGACTACTGTGTTGGGTATTTGCATTAGTTTTACATTTAACGATATTTAGTATTGTTTGCGTAGCCTATTTGACGGTGGGGGGAGGGGGCAATGGATGTGCATGCCCCGGGGCCCCCTGGTGGGTTAATCCAGTCATTCTCCCTGGTGAAACTCCTCACTGTCAGGTGAAAAGAAGCGGCTGGTGACTCCATGTGTATCGGAGGAGGCATGTGGTAGTCTGCAGCCTTCCCTGGCTCAGCAGAGGGGGTGGTGCAGCAACTGGGACAGCTCGGAAGAGTGGTGTAATGAGCCGGATACAAATGGGGAGAAAAAGGGGGAAGAAATCCAATAAATAAATAAAAAACAAATAAAGAGACCATTTCAAAATAAGTACTGGGTTAATTTAATGGAGAGGTAAGGAGGTTTCTTGAAATCTGAACAACTCTCAGTTCGAACCTGCTTATGAAGTACAGTGCACTTACTTATTCTTGCTTGAGTAGAATATAAAGGGAGTTTTTTCACCTCTGGTTATGATCTCAGAGATAGCAATTACATTGTGCAATAGTTATCGTATCATGGACATAATAATGTTTCAATGTATGAATTAGCTACAGTGTTTTTGGCAACCAAGAGGCTATTATGCTGGTGTTTATTCTATATTTACATAATTGACGTGTGGACTTCTTGGCCATTTATTGTTGTGTGTTTTAATAATAGCTACTGTTTTTTCAGGCACTCCCACTATTTGTGTGACTGTCTGGGCAGCTCTGAGGCTCCATTTTGATGACACAGGGTAAATCCAAATGTCCTTTCCATGATGTAAATTTAAACCCCAGAAGGCAAAAAAAAGACATTTCGTTGATTATCTGTATCTGTTGATTATCATTGTGTAGAAGCAGAATAATCTAGGGAAAACATACAGTGTGTAATATATGGTAAGCAAAAAGAAATATTCTTTGTGGTGCAGGGAATCAAACCTTAAAAGTTAAAAGAAAAATCCAGTGTGCAAAAATAAGTGTCCATGCATGCACATCACCCGTACTTCTTTGCAGAATTTAGCCATCAAAATGAGTTGTGTAGGCTTGGTAAAAGATGTTGGAAGTTATTTGCATGTGCAGGGAGTGGAAATGACTCTTAATTTTGTGAGACCCTCGATGGATCTGTTTACTTGACGGTTATGTTTCCTATGGGGGATAGAAAGGAACCTGTTGATTCACAGCATGAAATAAAGTATGGTTTGCGGTGTGGACCCGCAGTAGCGTAGCTTGGATATGATGATAAACAAAATACCTCCTCTCCCCCTCTCCTCCAGCTGCTGGGATACGAATGAGAACACCGCCCTCTGGTGGGTGATCAAGGGACCGGTGGTGGCCTCCATAATGGTACAGCAGACACCATGACTCATTCGTTCTGTGTCTCAGCAATCTATCGCCTCTGTAATCTGTTCATGATTACATGCGCTTTGCCAGCCCTCCCCTGACTAGCTTGTGATCGATAACGGGCCCAGCAGATCGCTTATCGACGTGTTTCCCTGCACGCCGACACTTCAAAATGTCCATTATTTGTGTTGTTTTCCTGCTTGCAGATCAATTTCGTGCTATTCATCGGGATTATCATTATCCTGGTCCAGAAGCTGCAGTCTCCCGATATTGGAGGAAACGAATCCAGTATTTACCTGTAAGTTAATGGTTCATTCGAAGCATAATCACCTTCACTGAAGCCGAGGTTCCTCTCTGTGACAATCTTTAACACTCAGTTCATCTGGACATAACGTTTATTGGGAGAAACGTTTCATCAGTCTCAGCTGACTGCAGGTATCACCACCCTAATAAACAATACAGTGACACAACGACCGAAACCAACGATGGGTTTCATAAGCAAATTGCCGTCACCCTTAACTAGCGTTTCAGTGGCCATGTGTACTATTCACAGAGGATTGGGGAATAGTTGCAATCACAGCATTGTAAGATGGTGACAGATGTACTCTTAGCCCCCCCCCCCCCTCGGTTCAGGGATGGAGTCCGGCTGGAGTGAAAACCTGCATACTCACGGCCCTCCATGGTACACAGTTAGCCACCTCCGACACAGATGGATACCTGCAGCCAGCTGAGACTGAAGACGTCACTTAGATGAGCGATGAAACGTTTCCTCCCAATAGACGTGTCCGGATGAACCGATTCAACTTTCTGAGATTTCTACACGTGGATTATTTGAGCATGCATCAAGACATTTTAACACGCTTAAAAACTCTGGAAATAGAAGTATAATAGTCACCGTGCCTTGATGCATGCTCATTAATCCGGGTAAGAAAATCAAAGAAGGTTGAGTCAGTTCACCTGGATACAATGTTTACTGACGGATTCCGTCAGTAAACATTGTATCCAGGTGAACTGATTCAACCTTCGTTGAATGGCCACGATGGTTTTATCTGGTACGCGGCAACACGTTTAAAACCCGCTTCATCTTCATAGATATTGTACCTTGTACTTGTTTGTTCATTGTCATGCGACAGGTACTTTCAACCAAGCAAGCTGTCCGCTCAAAAGACCAAACAGCAAGACCATGAACAACTGGTGGCTACACCGATAGCTGCTAAGATAGCTGCAAGTTTTTCTCTTATTTTTCTGCTTTGTTTCATTTTTTTCGTACATATATACACGCATCTTTGCATTCCATATCCCATATTATGCAATGTACTGCATGTTTGCAGCAGCTTATGTTTAACGCCTAGTTTGAAGAAAACTTCTCGTACAGTAGCCGACACACAACCATCTGTACAAGCCATGAGAGCAGCAATAACTTGTTGTTTTTTTTTGCCTCGTCTGTGGGAACTTCAGCGATGACGCAAGCTCGGCGTTCCTATAGCACTGATGTCACGACAGGCTTTCTTGTGTTCATTCTGCCGTCCGTACAAAGCGCAGGGTGTCTTCTCTCGTTCCATACTCGTTTACCAAATACGCTTGCTGTGCACGCAACGCAGTGAGCTCCGGTCTCTCTGAGATTTGCATCTATCTAGTTTTCCACAAACTCCAGACTTTTTCTGCACCGCTAAGAGTGGCGTCCTCTGAGACTTGCCAGAGAGTGCCGTTCTCATCTGTTGCATACACCTGTGCGTGCGAGCGAGTATGACCAAACGTTTGCGCGTGCGACCGTGTGTGTGTGTGTGTGTCTTTGTCCCTAAAGATGGTGTCTTTGTTGTACTGTTGTGTTGTCTTTGTGCTGTGTAGCAGCTGTGCTCAGAAATGCTTCAGTGAGCCCACACAGGCTGTTCAGCATTCGTGCAGGATGTCAGAGTTATCCACCATCACGCTGTAAGTGTGTGTGTTTGTGTGTGTGTGTGTGTGTGTGTGTGTGTGTGTGTGTGTGTGTGTGTGTGTGTGTGAGAGAGAGAGAGAGAGAGAGAGAGAGAGAGAGAGAGTGAGAGAGAGAGAGAGAGAGAGAGAGAGAGGCTGTGTATGTGTAGTATTTGAGTGTTTTTGTATGCACATGCATGTTTGTGTGTACACTTGTTTCCACGTGTGTTTACCCGCATGTGTACAGTATGCATTAACTCCAGGGCCACTTAAAACTTCTCGAGTCTACAACCTGCACATATTCTCCATCCTCTAGGCCCCCCAATCTGAAAAACATTATCCGGGACCCTTCTTTCGACCAAAGTATAGAATTAGATTTTAATTCAGTCTCTACCATACTGTAAATGTCAGTGGGCAGTTAGAAGTAGAAAGGTTGCATCTGATATCAAATTAACAATATTTTACATGTGTTACTTCACGTCTTCTTATGGAGGAACCCTGGTGGTCCCCGGACTGTACTTCTGGAGCCTATTGTTTTACAGCGGGCGTCTACCACGACTTTATTTTATCATCTTCAGTGTGAATGAGACACTGTCTTTCCCCACGGCATGACACAATCTGGAAAGATAAACACACAAATGCAACTCTATGTGACCTCCAGGATAAACCAGAGCACCTCAGTGGTTCTGTCTTCAAGGCCTGTCTACCTACCAGGTGTCAGGACTCGTCATATTTTCAACTTTAGAAGTTAAAGGGATATGTCTGCTTCAGGTGTTTTTCGTGTCCTACTTTCATAGTCAGGCCAACTAGTAGATACCTGTTTGTATGTCTGTGTGTGCAGTTTGAAGGGACATCGAATGATGAGCTTTGCCAAGCTTGGCTCTATCGCTTGACGTCTACCAGGATCTTTAGCAGCTCCTCTCAAAAGAAGGGAAATGAACCTTCAAGCTTCACCAAAAGATGGACGGCAGGTTTTCCAAAAGTAAATGTTGAAATTTACGTGTTTATGAAGTTGCCAATTTTTTTCTTTTATTTAAAAAAAGAAACGAGATTACATCAAACTCCCCAAACACTTCCTCATCCTGGCTAGACTCGCGTTGTGTTTTATTTAGCTTCCAAGTCTTGCTGAGAGCAAATGCAATCTCATTTTCAGGATTTTGCATGTACTTGTGAAAACATGGTTAAGAAAATTTGTGTTTCTCGTCTTCTGAGAGGAGCTGCTAATGATCCCTTAGACATCCAGCAATGGAGCTAAGCTAGGCTAAACTGTGTCTATGTTCCCTCAGCCCTATCTCACTGAATTAACCTAAACCTAACCTAACCTACCTTAACCCAACTCTAGTTTAACCTAGCCTTAACCCAACACTTACCTTAACCTAACCTTAACCCAACACTAGTTTAACCTAGCCCTAACCCAACACTTACCTTACCTTAACCTAACCTTAACCCAACACTAGTTTAACCTAACCTTAACCCAACACTTACCTTAACCTAACCTTAACCCAACACTACCTTAACCTAGCCTTAATCCAACACTTACCTTAACCTAACCTTAACCCAATGCTACTTTAACCTAACCTTAACCCAACACTTACCATAACCTAACCTTAACCCAACACTACCTTAACCTAGCCTTAACCCAATGCTTACCTTAACCCAATGCTACTTTAACCTAACCTTAACCCAACACTACCTTAACCTAACCTTAACCCAATGCTTCTTTAACTTAACCATAACCCAACGCTTACCTTAATCCAACCTTAACCCAACACTTACCTTAACCTAGCCTTAACCCAACACTACCTTAACCTAGCCTTAATCCAACACTTACCTTAACCTAACCTTAACCCAATGCTACTTTAACCTAACCTTAACCCAACACTTACCTTAACCTAACCTTAACCCAACACTAGTTTAACCTAGCCCTAACCCAACACTTACCTTACCTTAACCTAACCTTAACCCAACACTAGTTTAACCTAACCTTAACCCAACACTTACCTTAACCTAACCTTAACCCAAAACTACCTTAACCTAGCCTTAATCCAACACTTACCTTAACCTAACCTTAACCCAATGCTACTTTAACCTAACCTTAACCCAACACTTACCATAACCTAACCTTAACCCAACACTACCTTAACCTAGCCTTAACCCAATGCTTACCTTAACCTAACCTTAACCCAATGCTACTTTAACCTAACCTTACCCAACACTACCTTAACCTAACCTTAACCCAATGTTTCTTTAACTTAACCATAACCCAACGCTTACCTTAATCCAACCTTAACCCAAGACTTACCTTAACCTAGCCTTAATCCAACACTTACCTTAACCTAACCTTAACCCAATGCTACTTTAACCTAACCTTAACCCAACACTTACCTTACCCTAACCTTAACCCAACACTACCTTAACCTAGTCTTAAGCCAATGCTTACCTTAACCTAACCTTAACCCAATGCTACTTTAACCCAACACTTACCTTAACCTAACCATAACCCAGCACTACCTTAACCTAGCCTTAACCCAAATCTTACCTTAACCTAACCTTAATCCAACACTTACCTTAACCTAACCTTAACCCAACACTTACCTTAACCTAACCCATGGCTAACCCACAGGGCTGAGGGAACATAAAGCTAACCTCAAACTGACCATCAGATATAAAAAAGGTATCCATGAGCTTGTCTGACTGTGTAAGTAGGACACATAGTGAAAACCCCGCAAGCAGAACTAAACTGTTGAAACAATTTTCTAAAGGAAAAAGCACAAAAGACTCGCACCTAACTTGAACCTTGAGCGACAGGCAAATTTACAACTTGCTGAGATGAAGACATAGCAATTTTTGACTTGTCACTTAGCCAAACATGAAAACCTTTTTTTTTAAATGGCCAAGTAACAACAATCAGTGAGAAATTTCACAATACCCTCACGCCAATAGCTTGATGCTGTCATCTCATGTCACTACACAGTGATGTTCACATAGAATGAGTATGATTTGTGTATATTTATTTAGTCCATACATGGACTAAATAGCGAGGTCCTTACAAACAGTGTAGTGTTGCCCAAGACAATGCTTGAGATTTGACTACATGTGATTGTGTGCTGTGTAGGCGTCTGGCACGCTCGACCCTCCTGCTCATTCCTCTGTTTGGTATTCACTACACCGTGTTCGCCTTCTCGCCCGAGGATGTCAGCAAGAGAGAGAGGCTGGTGTTTGAGCTGGGGCTTGGATCCTTCCAGGTACGATTTAGCAGCTTCCATCTTAAAACAGTCAGTAGGCAGGATAATGTAGGCGTCGTTTGCAGTGAATGGGATGGAGATGTGAACAGGCCCTGCTGTACATGAGTGACACGTATTGTGAATCCCAGATCAGGCCACTTTGACCCACAGAGAGAAAGTGAGTTTGCTTTCTGACCAAACAAAAAGGATTCAGAAGCTTCTGTTGTTTTGCAAGCAGGAAACAAATCCTAGTTCCAGTCTCTTTACGGTTTGTACCTGTTTGTAATGCTTTCTTTTATGTTCAGTGTCCCCTGAATGATTTATTACGGACTTACAAGCAGAAACCGCCTGTTCAGTCATACCGATGCCGACTTTTATTCCGTGTTGGCCACAGCATTGTGCCTTTTAGCAATAAAGATGACTTTTTTTTCGAGATGAGAACAGCTGTTTTTTCCTCCACCAGGTGTTCCTCAGTAAATTTCTCTCTAATTTTTTTAACCTTCATTCCTCTCTGCAGGGGTTTGTAGTTGCTGTCCTGTACTGTTTCCTCAATGGAGAGGTACGCTTCCTACATATAGTTATTCCCTTTGCATTTCATCCACAACAACTCAATTCAACATTATATATATATATAATTTTCCAAACCACTTATCCTGCTGTCAGGGTCGCAGGGATACTGGAGCCTATCCCAGCAGTTATTATATAAAATAATAATTACATATTATAATTATATATTATTATTATTGATAATAAAATATATTTTGATAATATATAATTATAATATATATATATATATATACACTACCGTTCAAAAGTTTGGGATCACCCAAACAATTTTGTGTTTTCCATGAAAAGTCACACTTATTCACCACCATATGTTGTGAAATGAATAGAAAATAGAGTCAAGACATTGACAAGGTTAGAAATAATGATTTGTATTTGAAATAAGATTTTTTTTACATCAAACTTTGCTTTCGTCAAAGAATCCTCCATTTGCAGCAATTACAGCATTGCAGACCTTTGGCATTCTAGCTGTTAATTTGTTGAGGTAATCTGGAGAAATTGCACCCCACGCTTCCAGAAGCAGCTCCCACAAGTTGGATTGGTTGGATGGGCACTTCTTTGAGCAGATTGAGTTTCTGGAGCATCACATTTGTGGGGTCAATTAAACGCTCAAAATGGCCAGAAAAAGAGAACTTTCATCTGAAACTCGACAGTCTATTCTTGTTCTTAGAAATGAAGGCTATTCCATGCGAGAAATTGCTAAGAAATTGAAGATTTCCTACACCGGTGTGTACTACTCCCTTCAGAGGACAGCACAAACAGGCTCTAACCAGAGTAGAAAAAGAAGTGGGAGGCCGCGTTGCACAACTGAGCAAGAAGATAAGTACATTAGAGTCTCTAGTTTGAGAAACAGACGCCTCACAGGTCCCCAACTGGCATCTTCATTAAATAGTACCTGTTAGAGCCTGTTTGTGCTGTCCTCTGAAAGGAGTAGTACACACCGGTGTAGGAAATCTTCAATTTCTTAGCAATTTCTCGCATGGAATAGCCTTCATTTCTAAGAACAAGAATAGACTGTCGAGTTTCAGATGAAAGTTCTCTTTTTCTGGCCATTTTGAGCGTTTAATTGACCCCACAAATGTGATGCTCCAGAAACTCAATCTGCTCAAAGAAGTGCCCATCCAACCAATCCAACTTGTGGGAGCTGCTTCTGGAAGCGTGGGGTGCAATTTCTCCAGATTACCTCAACAAATTAACAGCTAGAATGCCAAAGGTCTGCAATGCTGTAATTGCTGCAAATGGAGGATTCTTTGACGAAAGCAAAGTTTGATGTAAAAAAAATCTTATTTCAAATACAAATCATTATTTCTAACCTTGTCAATGTCTTGACTCTATTTTCTATTCATTTCACAACATATGGTGGTGAATAAGTGTGACTTTTCATGGAAAACACAAAATTGTTTGGGTGATCCCAAACTTTTGAACGGTAGTGTATATACATACATATATATATATATATATATAAAAGATCAACAACTTCAATATTGATGTGGACCAATGGCTGAAATTCTTGTAATGCTTCTTGTAATTTACAAAGCACCCTCCTTATCTAACTTTAGAATGGACTACTACATTCCTGCTGTAGTGTTAGCAGATATATTTATTGATACTAGCACAGGAGTGATGTGTACTGTACCTTTCTGTGGAGCTGGTACAGCCTAAAGTACATTAAAAATGACCTTGTGAAGTTTCTCCCTGAAGGTGCAGTCAGAGATCAAGAGGAAATGGCGCAGCTGGACGGTGAACCGGTACTTTGCTGTGGACCTGAAGCAACAGAGGCACCCTTCGCTGGCCAGCAGCGGAGTGAACGGGGGAACCCAACTATCCATCCTCAGCAAGAGTAGTTCCCAGATACGCATGTCCAGCCCGCAGGCGGAGAACGCCAACCTCAGCCTCCCCACCTGAGCATCTCATTGGTCAGATTCTACTTCAAGGTGCCGCCCAATGTCCATCTAGACCAATCAGAGCAGACCAAAGGCCCACTGTCTTATATTTTCTTGTTTGGCCGTCGGCAAATTTTGAAAAATTCATTGAAGAGGGTTGATGCATGAGAGCAGCATAGATGGTCCTCTTTTTTCTGATTTTGTTGGCTGTGTGACTCATCAAAATTATCCATGCACTGTGTGTGTGTGTGTGTGTGTGTGTGTGTGTGTGTGTGTGTGTGTGTGTGTGTGTGTGTGTGTGTGTGTGTGTGTGTGTGTGTCCATTGAGTTTCATTACGATTAAGCCTACCGCTAAGCTGTCCGAGAGAACTTAATGTCTGCACTGTCTCTCCAAAGAGAATGTGAAGAAGATACAACAAACCTCTATCACAACAATTTTATTTTATGTTATTCCAGTGCCATCCATTCAATTGTGATCAATGTTGATGCAGTATCAGCAAGAACATAGCAGTATTTTTCATGATTTGACGGTATTGAACATTTGAAAGGGAAAAAAAATAGCAGTGGAGTCTAAGTGGAATGAGAAGCGTTTCATATGTGGATGTTGTGTCCGTCTTTTGGTGTGAAGAAAAAGTGTGTTTCTAAGTTTCTAAGTGCCATACAGGTTTGTCTGACTGGATCTGACGTGATAATAGTTTAAAGTTAAATAGCGAGCAGACCCTCGCCTTGCTTGTACAAACGCTAACTGTTTCAATGTTCCATCTAAAACTCGATATATTTTCTACAATCAGCCACAAGTACGGAGTATGTCAACATGTATATGAAACGAGAACAGCTCATGGATCTTTACCTTGTAAATAGCTGGGTTTAGTGTCTCCGTTTTCTTTCTCCGTTTCTTTCTTTGTTTTACAAAGTGATATTGTAATGACCTTTTCAACAAAAGGCACTGGAGCCCAAACCTGTAGACTATCCCGTATCCCGAGGACCTACATTATCCTATGGAGACTCCTACTCGCACTACTCTTTGTTAGGCATAAAGATGTGTCAGGAGCTAAGAGTTCAGTTCAGTCACAGTATTTCTGAAAATAAAACTTTGTACCATCTTCAGTGCAATGCTAAAATGTGAAGTGGTCAGGAAATGGTATCCTTTGAATTGCCAAAAAAACAATACACCATTATTATTATTATTGGTAGTAGTAGCAGCATAACAGTTCTAGGATCAGTACTGATTAATGATAATAATAATAAAAATACAACTTGCCTGTGGCATGGTCTTACATGGTACAAGTGTGAACATGTACTTTGTAAGATGTGGGAATAACAGTGGAAATTTTTATAATATCTACAATGTTACCAGTTGATTTTTTTCTCCTCAGAACTGATGCCAGTGCAGGCAGGCCCAGACCAAGTTACCTCCCCACAGGCTTTCCCCTTCTAAACAGGCCTGAGATGTGTTTTCTCTACTGATAGACCGTAGAGACTTACATGTGCCCTTTTGCAAACACATTTATCCAAAGCGTCCTATGGTGCCATGAGTGCATGTGTTTCTGAAAATGGGTGTACCCCCCAACTCTAACCCGAACCCCAGCAGTGTGGAGTGTTGTGCAGGGATGCTCTTGACCACCCATCCAATTCTGCTAAAACACTCCTCTGTACATTTAGGCCAAACTGACTCTCATACACACATTCCAAAGTGCCTAGTCAGTCACACATAGATTTAAGATGTAATACACAGACATGAAAGGGTAGTTCAAGTATTTTTCCAGTAAAGAATGAACTATTCAATATTTATTTAAGGCAAAGAATGTACAGATTGATACAAACCACTATTCACCACTTAGCAAAGCTACGGATGCCTTTAGGACATTTGCTTGGTTTGCTCCAACGTGTAATGTAGCACATTGTAATACAACAGAAGGGAAATTGTGCCCAGCTATAAGGTTATGTTTGGTGCTGCTTTGTTTTCGCTGCTCATATTGTTTTTAATAGACCTTTGACTTGTACACAAAATGTGAGAGGGCTCCCGCCAGAGGACATTTATTGTGTTGCATGCAATAGGGGTCTTCAACGATGAAGAATAAGTAATTGCCGTGTTTCATTTGACTCTCATTCATTTAAGAAAATTGCAAATCTATTTTGAATTGGCATGGGAACAATAAATGTGAACCTGAAAAACTTAAATGAAATTGAACCGCAACAAGTGGACCTTGTAAGAATAACACAAGTGATTAAATGTGATAGGCCTGTGTAGTGTCGCTCTATTTATTTATTTATTTAATTTGCTTCTTTTTTTGCTTTTTGAAGGAAACAGTTTAACAAACAACAGCCATTCAGGTGTGTAAATGTCAGCTCGATGCAGAAATCTAACAAATGACTGTGTACATGAGGACTTTTCCATAACATACACATGTTTATTTTCTGCACAGTTCTGCGAATGATGTACCTTTTATTTATATTGTTTGGTGTGCTTGCAGTTATGCGATATAAGTGCCAAAAATGTATTCAATAGTAGGCCATGGTGTGTGGCGAGTTGTGCCAATTTGTCGTCCAAAGTCTCAGTGGATAAAGTGAGATTACTGAAACCAGGGGAACAGCAGTGATATGATATATATGATATATGACATGACATGATATGATATGATATATATGATATGACATGACATGACATGACATGACATGACATGATATAAGCTATAGGACATGATATCATATAATATATGATATGATGTGATATGATATGACATGATAAATGACGTGACATGACATGATATAAGCTATAGGACATGATATCATATAATATATGATATGATGTGATATGATATGACATATGATAAATTACATGACATGATATATGATATGATATAGGCATAGGTAGACGGAAAACTATTTAAGATGTAAAAGGGGATGTTTGGTATGTAGTAGGATGTTGATTTGCTCGTTTTGAATTAACAAAAGGTGTTGCATGAGGTTTGGAGCGTGAAAGACACTTGAGTTATAGGGTGGACCGAGGTAGAGGACGGGGTTTAGAGACAGATATCACAGGCGGCCTGAATGAGTTTGTGAAAGGAGAGTTCGAGGTGCTTCTTACGTGTTCTATCACCAGCTGTCACTCTGAGTATAATAAGGCTCAGATGGAAACGACCATGTCTCAAAGCTGTTACTGTCTGAATATAAGAATAGGAGCCTTCCTAGAGTGTTTTGTGATAAATATATATATATCCACCACTAGGTGGCAGCATATTGGTTGTTTTTTTTTTTTTAGTTTTGGCTGTTTGACTTATGAACTATGATGCAGGTGTTATGGGTGATGTAAAGTTGCATTGTGAGCCTTACGTCGCGGGGTTGAGTTCCTTCCCGGATGGAGAACAGGTGATGGGGGGGGGGGTGTCGAGACACATACGCGTCACGTTTTTTTGTTCTTTTTTTTCCCCTCTTCTTCATTTTAAACAGCAGATGAGCTTGCATGACAGGTTTTTGATTTAGTCATTAAGGTCGAAATGGAGTTTAATTTTTAGAAAACAGGGCATGGATTAAAGCGGGAGAAAAACGGGCCTTTGTTGTTTTTTGTTTTAGATCGGGTCACAACACGTTCATCTCTTTTCTATCTCTGCTATGGGGTTACGAAAACAGACGCTAACCTTTTAATGTGTGTGTCCTGTAAGACCCCTGACATCAGTTACTTAAACGTGAGTACTCCCGTAGCCGCATATCCGCTCTGAACCTGTGTTTCTTTATCGGTGGTGCCTGTTGGGTCAGTAATACGTGATGTTACGAGCGTGTACAGCGTGTGGGCTTCATCGCTTACCACTGAATTCTGAATGTAATATTGTTGCTCAGCTGCTCTTAAACGTTGCCTGCTATTAGTTGCCATGGTGTACAAATGATGTCTTTTCTCGATTATGTGTAAATATATAGATATTTTTTGCACATTGTTTGACCTCCGGATTAATACCTGTAATAATTGTGACGGTGTTTTTGTAAGTTTTTTTGTTCGCGTACCCCTGTTTGTTCACTCTTGTGTGTGTGTGTGTGTGTGTGTGTGTGTCCATGGGCGCATATGTGATTGAAACAGTGAGAGAATGTAGAAGCACGTGTGTCTCCGGTCCCATCTTCACTAGGATTGATCATTTTAAATGTCAAAAATATCTAACTCATAACCCAACTTTGTGTTCGACCTGTAACATGGTATACAGTGTGTCATGTATAACGTGTGCTGGTGTCCAAGATCATGTCCAAAATGAATGTGCAAATTTGACTGCAAAATAAATCTATCTGTGGTGAACTGTTTAGGAGACCCGGATGTTGAATTTGTCATAATAGATTTGGGGGGGAAATGTCTCTTCCTACAGTAAGCCTTTCGGGCCCTCATCATGGTAAGGGGGGGGGGTGATCTGACCCACGTCAGCAATTCTACTAAACAATAGTAGAAAAATACTTGACTCATTAGATATATTAAATGAAAAAGAAATCTCTATTTGAGGGATTCTTTTGCACCCATAAACCTACTTAAGGGGCAAACGTGCCTGAGCTTTACTGACCTTGTAACAATTGGATTGTTGTTCCTAGTTTGTGTTGTTCCGGGGAGCAATTAGAGTGTGACACAGAGCACAGGTAATGCTGGCGGGAGCTGTATGTAATGGCAAAACTGTCACGTCAATACAGTCAAAAGTAAGCAAGCTAAAATTGTAAATGCCAATAAACATATTTTTTTTAAAAAGAAAAAAAGTAAGTAAGTTCAGGTTTGTTAACCATCCTTCTGTGTAGTTTAGAAAGAACAGAACAGAATGAAACAGACCCGGGTTTCTATCTCCTACTATCCATCCATCCATCCATCCATCCATCCATCTGTACCGCTTATCCTGCTCTCAAGGATGCCGGACCCTATTCCAGCAGTCATTGGGTGGCAGGCAGGAAGACACCCTGGACAGACCACCAGGCCATCACACACACACACACACACACACACACACACACACACACACACACACACACACACACACACACACACACCCCGTGCAGCTCTGGCCCAAAACGTGCAGCGTTGCAGACTCAGGACGTGGTGAAGGCCAACGAGCTGATTGGTCAGATTAACACTCTGAAGACTCAGCTGTGAAGACACCGAGGGCCTGTCGCGTGCTGCAAAGGGGCGCTCGGCCAATAAACTGGAGAGGACCCTGACCATCCTCACAGCGAAGGTGGGGCTCCTTTAGTAATGGGTTTTATTTAAAGACTCAATCCTGGGCGTCCAGTTAGTGTATAGGTCTATTCTGTTGCCTACCAACACGGGGATCGCCGGTTCGAATCCCTGTGTTACCACCGGCTTGGTCGGGCGTCCTTACAGACACAATTGGCCGTGTCTGTGGGTGGGAGGCCGGATGTGGGTATGTGTCCTGGTCGCTGCACTAGCGCCTCCTCTGGTAGGTTGGGGCGCCTGTTCGAGGGGGAGGGGGAACTAGGAACAGCGTGATCCTCCCACGCGTTACGTCCCCCTGGTGAAACTCCTCACTGTCAGGAGAAAATAAAAAAAAGAAGTGGCTGGTGACTCCACGTGTATCGGAGGAGGCATGTGGTAGTCTGCAGCCCTCCCCGGATCGGCAGAGGGGGTGGAGCAGCGACCAGCTTGGTAAATGGGGTAATTGGCCGGATACGAGTGGGGAGAAAAGGGGTAAGCTTAATAAATAAATAAAATAAATAAAGACTCAACCCTGAAGAGTTTTATCCACCCTGTACAAGGATGGGAACTGTTTACTGCTGAGCTGACAGCACACCGGCCACGATGGCTGCTACACCTGGTTTGTAGTCTGGCTGCCAGAGGGAGAGACAGATGGGGGGGGGGGCACGGATTTCAGCTTACTATTACTCAAGCTCATTGACTGACGTTACCAGTTGAATAGTTTCTTCTCCTCTCTCTCTCTCTCTCTCTCTCTCTCTCTCTCTCTCTCTCTCTGTCATATCTCTCCCCCCTGACCGACCTCTAGACTCGTCGGCTGGTGACGGTCTGTGTCTCCAAGCTGCAGTCTTCAGCCATCTTGGCCCCTGACGGCCGTCCGCCCAGAGTTCACCTGGCAGAGCATCCCGTCACCCTCCTCATCCTCCCGCTCCCCCTCCCGCCATCCAACCTCCCCTCTCACCCAGCCACCTCGACATCCCGCCGCACAGCACCTGCCTACACAACCACCACACCTGTCAGGGATCAGCTCATCACCAGTCTACAAGACCCCAGCCAACCCGCTGTCGCCATTTACATACCGCACCACACCTAGAGTAAATACACATAGCACACAACCCGCTGGTCATCACACACAGTTTAGACACACATCCCACAAACAAGACGAACTACACACTACACACTTCATTCTTGTGTTTTTCCTTATCTAATTTTGTTAATACACCCGCCCTCCAGGCGGCTAAAGAGTCCGCTGCCTCTGAGCTGCCTCTTTTGGTTCCGCTCCGACCGCTGCCTAAACAGACAGACAGACAGACCAGAGAGACCAACTGAAGAGCGACAGCAGCTCTGAGGACGTCCTCCTCCTCACCGACCAGGACCCAAATGCTACCAAGAAAAGTACACACACACACACACACACACACACACACACACACACACACACACACAGAGTTTGTTTTTGTAATGGACTAACCCTAACCCTACTACTGCATGCTTAACTTTAACCCTTACTCTAAATTTTGCTTACTCCTAATTTTAAACTTAACCCTAAACCCATGTGGTAACCCTAAAATAGACCGTGAAGAAAAGATGACCAGCCAAAATGTCCTCAGTAAGGTTTAAAAACTCAAATGGTCGCCGGTTCGAATCCCCGTGTTACCTCCGGCTTGATCGGGCGTCCCTACAGACATAATTGGCCGTGTCTTCGGGTGGGAAGCCGGGTGTGGGTATGTGTCCTGGTTGCTGCACTAGCGCCTCCTCTGGTTGGTAGGGGCACCTGTTCGGGTGGGGGTGGGGGGGACTGGGGGGAATAGCGTGATCCTCCCACACGCTAAGTCCCCCTGGTGAAACTCCTCACTGTCAGGTGAAAAGAAGCAGCTGGCGACTCCACATGTATCAGAGGAGGCATGTGGTAGTCTGCAGCAGAGGGGGTGGAGCAGCGACCGGGACGGCTCGGAAAATAGGGTAATTGGCCAAGAACAATTGGGGGGGGGGGGCATGAAATAACGGGTCATGTTTGATTTGATTCACATTAACAGATCATAACCTGTATTGAGATAAATAGAGATTTCATTGTTCAGAATAGAATAGCATGCTTTGGTTCAACCTCAGCTTTTCTGTGTGGAGGTTGTATGTTCTTCCCATGTTGACATGCAAGAAGACTTAAAATGTCCATTGGGGTGAATGGTGTGTAAGTAACTGTGCATGTGTGCGTGCGTGCGTGCGCGCTCTCCTTGTAACGGACTAGTCACCTGTCCAGGGCGTCTTCCTCCAATGCCTGCTGAGCTCGACTCCAGCTTGTCACAACCCTGATTTAGATTAGATGGGTAGAGACGATGGATGTAGGTTGTTTTAGGGAATCTGCTTGTGTGTGTGGTTTATGTGGCCGCCGTGCCAGGCTATGAGATGCTGTTAATGTTCGCCTTGGTGCCCGTAACATTACCTCTGATGATGTATAAGCCTTGTATGATTAATCTGTGTTGCATTCAGGAAAGTGTAGTTTCAATGGCCTATTTTGGTTAACATACATGTTTCTGACCCTATTCAGTATGATTGGTCTTGGACGGGCTGGGCCCACCTGATTTTCTCTGTGCCCACCCACACTGTGATTTTTGCCTGTACCATACATACCAGGGGACACAATCCTTCAGTACTCTCACTGTTAAGAAAGTGAGTCCTTAGTGATACGGGACCATAACATAGAATATTGTAGCGAATTCAGGGGGGCAACCCGGGTACCGCCACAGCCGGGACGCGAACCCGTGTCTCCCACTCCGCAACAACGTTAACCAATCGACTCCTTTAGTCGAACGGTCAGCGATGTCTCCCGCGGTGCGGGCGATACGGGTTCGCGTCCCGGCCGCGGCAGTTCCTGTGGTTGCTTCCCGAGTTCGCTACAATATCGAATATCTCACCATTTACTTGATTTCAGTGTTTTAAAATGCTCTGGAAGGCATTTAGTAGTAAACATAACAGTTGAGTAACACCAAAAAATAAAATAGAATCCTGAAGATGCTTACATCGACTACATTTGTTATTTTGATTATTTCCATCGGTATCAATCAATCAAGTTGCATTTTATATAGCGCTTTCTAAATGCATATATACTACATATTTAATCAAAGTATAAATGAATGTACACAGACTTCATACAAGTTACATATACAAGACACAATCGATATGCTAATCTCCCTGTAATGTCAATTTATCCCCAGTTTTAAGTATCAGAAATTACATAACAATAACACAACGAAACAATGACAGAGGTCATTTTATTTTTTAAGCCGTTGTTGGCCATTGGTTAGAGGGTTTGGAGAGAGAAGGGCTCTTTCAACAAAGATCTTTGTCAAAGGGGGAACTGCCGCTTCAAAAAAATCCTCCTTAGCCTCCGTCATCTTGGGCTTAACCTTATGTTCTCCCTTGGCCTCCATCTCCTCTTAATCAGGAGAAGATGTTTCAATAGGGCACGAACCTCTTAAACATTCTTCCGTTGGGTCTGGACTGTTCAAAGATTCTTTCTTCCTTTTTTAACAGGGTATGGTGCTCCTGCCCTAGCCTCTTCATCGGTGAGGATGTGTCCCCCTTCAGGGTGGCGTCTCTCTACAGGGCCTCCACCTGCTGCAGGAGCATATCTTTGTCCAGGAGGATCAACTCCTTTTCTCGCTCCATGACCTACTGGGCAGACCAAGCGGCCTGTGCCTCTTTGGATTTGAGAAGACACTCGCTCTGGAGGATCTCATTCTGACAGACGAGTTCCTTTTGATAAATAAGAAGACGCTCCTTCTCCTCCTGCCACTGCCGGAGGTCACTTTTTAACTCATCCTCTGCCTGGAGTAGCGCAGCAGCCATCTTTTTTGTTTTTGTTTTTGCTCTGTTCCCAAAGCTCGGCATTGTCAGCGAGGTATCCCACCTGTTCAACCAGAACCTTTGTTTTCTTCATGGCAGCAGTTTGTAACTCCTCTGCTTTCAGGGCAGCATCTCTATGCAGGATGGCATCTCTCTGCAGGGCCTCCACCTTCTGCAGCAGCATGTCTTTTTCCAGGAGGATCAACTCTTTTTCTCGCTCCATGGCCTCATTGGCAGAACAAGCGGTCTGTGCCTCTGTGGATTTGAGGAGACACTCGGTCTGGAGGGTCTCATTCTGGCTGAGGATTTCCTCTTGATAAACAGATCTCTCCTGTAGAGATCTCTGGAGGTGTGCAGTCCTTTTCAGGATGGCTTGCAAGAGCTCTTCCACCTCTGTCATCCTCATCCTTTCTTCTTGCAATTCAGTTGACTTCTTTTCTCACTCCATGGCCTCCTTTGCAGAAAAAGCGGCATTTGCCTCCTCGGAATTGAGAAGACAATTGCTCTCCAGGATCTTATTCTGACGGAAGAGTTCCTCTTCATAAATAAATCTCTCCTGGAGAAATCTCTGGAGGAATGCAGTCTTGTCCAGGCATGTTAGTCTTCCATCTCTCTCATCCTCCTCCTGTCCTCTTGAAATGCAGTGGGGGGGGGGGGTATCTCCTTACTCCGAGGCCCCCGTTCTCTCCATCTCCCCACTTCCTGTGTTACAGTCGGGGGTCTCTCCATCCCGTTGTCCTCCTTATCTGTCATCGCACACTGTAATACAGAACAGGTCAGTTCCTTTCTCAATTTTTCTGTGATTCAGAGTCTGACCTCTTCTGTCCGCAGTGAAGCACTCAAATGACTGTCCGCGGCCGCTGCACGCTGTTATAAAGCGCAGGTTCTATGGCGTCACAATGGTTCTTATAAAGTTTTAAAATAAAAAACTCAAATATCATGAAGCTGCGTTTTGGAATCTCTAGCGAAACTTGTGCATAGCGACAACGGTGCATCTGCTAGTGTATCTGCTATCCATGGCTACTAACACTCCTCTCTCACTCCGCTACTTCCGGGCTTCACGTGAACCAAGAACGTCTCACATATACGACACTTTAACCTAGAGCGCCCCCTTGTGACCAGAATAAACATTAAACTAACATCAGAAACACTGCTAAAACATGTTACAAAGCATGGACATTACAGTTCTGATTCCAGAACACAACCGGTCTGTGTTCTGTATTGTAACCTGGGAAAGGACTGCGGAATGAATTAAAAGTATTTCAATAAAGTCAAAGATATAAAAATATTGAATCTGTTCACTGTACAAACCTTAGAATTTACTTCATATTTTAGAACCTGTGGAAACATTCTGGATTGGGTCTGCTGGATACAATAATAAGAAAAATAATAACCTTTTTGCAGCTCAGCCGTCACTTCTTTTACGTTTCAGTCTTCACAACCGCACACAAATGCCGATTGCAACGCAATCCAGCATCAATATCGGTCCCTATAGTCACACCGGGGACGTGTTGAACTCTGGGTGACGGATCGAGACCGGCGGCCCATTAATTTCAATGGGAGCTGCTCATTTAGCGCATACAGCTTGGCTCGGTTGACTGCGAATCGCGCGGCGCCGTGGGACTCGTTGAAAAGAGAGGCTTGTAAATAACAACAAAAACACCAAAAAACAACTAATGGGCATCTCAGAATTGCAACGTAAACTCCCCGTAGGATCAGCTTTTAAATCTTAATGCCCATTTTTAATAAGCCACTTCCTTATCGTGAACTCGCACGTCTTAAACACTCTTAGCGCGTTCTCATACACGCTACACAAGGCCGCCTGGGTGCAGTGTGAGGGTGCAGGCCGCTTCCTCGCTTACACTTCCTTCAGCCCACAAATGAACAGCCGACACACTGTCAACATGCAGGACAACGGAGTGTCTTTGTAGGGCTTTATTTTCTCTATTGATAAAATAGGTCGCTGGCAAGCCGTTACCTACTTTACTTAATCTGCACTTCCAAGTTGTCCCCCCCCCCCCACGGCGCCGACCAACTGCCGCCGTGGACTGCGTCGCAAATTGTGGTCACTCACATAAGGACCTGAGAGGGACGCTCCGTAATACCCGCTCCTACCGACCGAGCGCTCGTTAGTCTTGACTGCACGCATTTCAAAAGTCCCCGGAACAATCCTCATCTAACTAGAACTCTAATATATTATTGTAATGTACACGGATAAGTAGACACGTTAGTCGACTGGTTAACGTTGTCGCCCGCGGTGCGGGAAACACGGGTTCGCGTCCCGGCTGTGACGGTCCGGCCGGGCTGCCGTCCGGCCGGGCTGCCCCCGCCCCCCCCCCCCCGAATTCGCTGCATTGGTGTCAGAAGTGGGATGGTGAAACCGTGAGGTCATCGGAAGCGCGTGCGCCCAGCGACGTGAGGGAGCTAATATGCTGTAGCGCGGGGACGCGCCTCCCGAAAGAGGGGGGTAGTGTAACGTACATGAATACGTATACACGTTAGCCCTTAGCTAACGGGTCGGACCCTTCAGTCGACTGGTTATGGTTATCGCCCGCGGTGCGGGAAACACAGGCTCGCGTCCCGGCTGTGGCGACGGTTCCCGGACTGCCCCCCTGAATTCGCAGCACAGGTGCGCCGTGGGTCTGGATGGTTTCGTGTTTGTTTAAGCAACAGACGACAAAGAAAACGCAAATAAGATTCTTTATTTGCTCTTAAACAGGCCAAACCGGCCTTAATTTAAACAAAAGGTCTGTAGCATTTTGAAATTAGAGTTAACAACTGGATATTAACTTGTCACAACAAATAAAACAAAATGCTACACCAATTGTTTCGCTTTTAATTTAAATCACACATTTCAGATAAAAAAATGTCCATAGCCTTAAAAATAATGAAAATCTAAATAGATAAAATGTACATAACATCAAGTACAGTGACTGAAATATAAAGACGCTATACAGCAGCTGTTTTTGTGCTAAATCATGTCAGTATAATTTGAACATTGAACAAAATAAAGAAAAAGGAACTATAATGCCTTCCATTGGTAATGGCCATTTCTGGCTTCTCTTTCGTCATTGCTGGTAAGTTCTTCTTTACAAAAAGAAGCATTTCAGCTTTTTCTCAGGCTGATCTGTTCTTCTCGTCCACCACAGTGATTTGCACACTGGAGAATAGATCCACATTCAGAAATTTGGATTTCCACACACGATTTGATCCATAAGAATTTTGTAATTTCAAAAGTAAATACAATTGTCTCATAATGGAAAACATTGTTCAGGTGTCTGACATAATTCCCTTTTAAAACATTTTATTGCACAAAAATTGAGAATATCAAGAGATGTACAAATGTATTCACAGCAATTTATATCCTAAAACAAAAAATGACAGTTACTTACAGTGTGATCATCACATTTACAAAAGTACTTTTTTACTTTTAGTGATACTTTTTTTATTTCCCCCATTTTTCTCCCCAATTGTATCTGGCCAATTACCCCACTCTTCTGGATTAATGGCCAAGAGGAAAGCTGTTAGTTTCATTCAAGTGGGATGAAAAAGGTGTCGGTTCCCTAAAAGTTACCACCGCTTTCAGTGGGTCACCGCTGTTGCAGTACCGAGCGAAACTAAAGTTAGCTCAGTTTGGACAAGGTAACGTTACCGTGGTTCAGTTAAACAGCAACCGTTTAAATAACTGCCCCTGAAAACCATTTCCATCACAAACACGGTCAAGCACTGTCCTACAACGAAGTGCAGGTGTGTGATGTACCCCAGACAACACCTTCTCATTCCCAACTCGTCACATACAGCAGCTTGGTCGGTGGCCATGGTTGCTGTCTGGAGCATTTTACAGAGTAGATGGCGCTCTTCCCAAAGGGAAAACCTGCGGGCCTTGGTTTGATACCTGTAGCCCATCTCAACATTTTCCTCAGATCCTGGTGTTTTTTAAATCTCACATGGGGCCGCGGTCTATCTAAACTGAGCTGTTTTGCTGACCTTTAAAGAGCACAATTTTGTCAATTAGGCCCACAATCTCCACTCTATATGGCAATATATTGGAAAATATAATGCAATATATTAAATAATACATTTCCATATATGTGGAAAAACTCCATATGTGCTTATAATTTTCAATATACAGCAATATATGCATGGACCATGTATGTCTATATATTGATGCATATAAAAAATATTGTAATGAAGATAACAATTGCTTTACATTTTGACAGGTAATAGTTTTACTGAAACACTCATTACAATCATTTCTATGTCATGAACAAAGCTGGACAGATACTATTCATGAACAGTCATCTCATGTTATTGTTTGCATAGTTACACATTTCATATATGAAAATGTGTGATGTGATGAGTGTTTACTGAAAACAAATGGTAAAATTTTAGGATTTTTAGACAATCACATCCCATGTTAGTCATTTTGAGGAGAACCCTTGGCTCTCCTCAACCTGCTCCCTACTCGCTACAGATCACAATATCATCCGCAAACATCATAGTCCACGGAGACTCCTGCCTGATCTCATTCGCCAACCTGTCCATCACCATTGCAAACAAGAAAGGGCTCAGAGCCGATCCTTGATGTAATCCCACCTCCACCTTGAACCCATCTGTCATTCCAACCGCACACCTCACCACTGTCACACCTCCCTCATCCATAACCTGCACCACTCCTCCATACTTCTCTGCCACTCCCCACTTCCTCATACAATACCACACCTTCTCTCTCGGCACCCTGTCATATGCGCTCTCTAAATCCACAAAGACACACTGTAACTCCTTCTGACCTTCTCTATACTTCTCCATCAACATTCTCAAAACAAACATCACATCTGTGGTGCTCTTTCCTGGCATGAAACCATACTGCTGCTCGCTAGTCACCACCTCTCCTCTTAACCTAGCTTCTATTACTCTTTCCCATAACTTGCTGCTGCGGCTGGTCAACTTTATACCTCTTTAATTTTTTTTAAACTTTGTACCACATTATCAAAATGTGTGTAATTCAAATAATCAGTTCTCTTACTAATTATGTTTCAGTGCTTTCTTTTACCATTCACACACATGTACCTGCTTCATCTACATAACAAGTCATGTGAAAAGGATGGTATATGACAACTTGTGAAATATTAAACATGCAGGGGGGGGGTTTAGTAAGTTCCTCTTAGCCCCTCTTTGGACAAAAATATGTTAGAACGTGTGAGGGAGGGCTTATCGGAAAAGGCAGCTTACTGAAACTTGACAGATGGCAAGAAAACAAACATGAATATTCACCACTGCGGTTCAAAGACTTCTAAATAAAGGTAGCAGACAACCTCCTGAAATATGAAATTCACCGTGCAACGACATGCCAAGGCCTGGCAACGTCACACACACACACACACACACACACACACACACACACACACACACACGCTCATCCCTCCATTGATCTTGGCTAGAGTACAATGCACACACACAAGCAGACACACACACACACACACACACTCATCCCTCCATTGATCTAGGCTAGAGTACAATGCACACACACAAGCACAGACACACACACTCATTCCTCCATTGATTTAGGCTAGAGTACAATGCACACACACAAGCACAGACACACACACTCATTCCTCCATTGATTTAGGCTAGAGTACAATGCACACACACAAGCACAGACTCACACACACACAGAGCTGGAGTTTGACTCAGTCACGTCCCTTTAGGTCTTGCCTACAACACTCCACTTGCTCCAGTTCAGTGATAAACGTAGTCCAAAAATAAAATACCAAAACCACAAACATAAACTGGTGAATATTGTGGAGGTAAAGGTGTTGCCCCCGGCCCCTTGGAGTCAGTTGCTTTACCGATGACGCACATAACTGAGTTAATTCCAACACATGGACAGAAGTGGCTCAGCTTCAGTGAGCTGTAGTGGATGTGTCAACGACGCTGCCCAATGAGGTCCACTGCAGGCAACTGGTCCAGTTTGAGTCCAGCTGGTATTATTTAACCAAGTGCTTTTTCAGTCATCTCTCTAATCCTGCAACGTTTGCTCTTTGCAGTTTTCAAACAGGGACATTTTCTATCTAAACTGTGCACAAGCCAGTATGAAAGCCCTCTGACATAAGCAAGGGAGTAGCTCTGGCACAGGAAAGTTGCGCTCTTCTGTTTTCTCAATGCAGCCACACGTGTTCTATTCATCTAAGTTAATCATCCTTATGAAATCACCAACCGATGTACCTCCACCTTTGTGGCCCAAAAATGGTGATTAACTGTGACTGATTAAGATGGACAGTGTGAGTGTCCGGGTAGCGTAGCAGTCTATTCTGTTGCTTACCAACACGGGGATCACCGGCTCGAATCCCTGTGTTACCTCCGGCTTGGACAGGCGTCCCTAAAGACAAAACTGGCCGTGTCTGCAGGTGGGAAGCCGGATGTGGGTATGTGTCCTGGTCGCTGCACTAGCGCCTCCTCTGGTTAGTCGGGGTGCCTGTTCAGGGGGAAGGGGGAACTGGGGGGAATCGTGTGATCTTCCCATGTGCTGCGTCCCCCCTGGTGAAACTGCTCACTGTCAGGTGAAAAGAAGCAGCTGGCGACTCCACATGTATCGGAGGAGGCATGTGGTAGTCTGCAGATTGGCAGAGGGGGCGGAGCAGCGACCGGGAAGGCTCGGAAGAGTGGGGTAATTGGCCAGATACAACTGGGGAGAAAAAGGGAGAAATAAAATAAAAAGATGGACAGTGTGAGCTAACCCCCCACCTTCACTCAAAGTAAGGGCTGCTTCATGCATGACATCCTGACATTTTTACAATGTGTTCACAATATTCTCATAACCATGACCCACTATTCTGTGTGATTTTATGTTTATCACACACACACACACACACACACACACACACACACACACACACACACACACACACACACACACACACACACACACACACACACACAGGAGAGCTGCTGATTCAGTGCCGCAGCATGTGAAGCCGTCAGGACTGCCCTCTGTCCCTGGTTACATTTCCTATGACATAACTTTGTCACAATATTACCACACAGCCATCTTGTTGTGGGTGGGCTCCATCAAGTCACACGGAAGAGATGTTGCTGGAGGAGGGGGGCCTCCGGGGTCCTCCACGGTCCAGAACTGTGATCTGGGTGACGGTGATGTGTCGCTTGGCCAGGGATAAACGACTCTGGGTATGGCATCTCCACAGCCATCGCCGAAGCTCTGCTTGGACCTGTGGCCACACACACACACACACGCAAATATAAGAATACAACTACCCAAATATGAGTACTGAGACTACCAAAAGTCTGTGACACAGGCTTGTGAGTTCACTAAAGTTCAGATACGGTGTTGAGCTGTGAAAGTTAAAAGTTATTTTCAGGGAGGCCCAGTGAGTGTACATTGACTGCAGGGCATTGCAGCACTGTGAGGAGATGAAATGAAGAAATAAATAAATAAAGTTCAATACTCAGGACAACAACAAACTAAAAGGGAAAATAATGCATTATAAATTCCTTCTGTTCATTCCTGTTCAAGACCAGCTTGCAACCCCATGTGTGATTGCTCAACCTACTGGCGGCTGCCGTTAGGGGTCGCCACAGCGGATCATCCGTTTCCATTTCTTCCTGTCTGCATCGTCCTCTGTCACACCAGCCACCCGCATGTCCTCTTTCGCCACATCTGTGTGATCGCATATGCGTGGTCGCCCAATAAGGTCTTTATAATCCATTTTACCTTTCTCTACTTTTCCTTGCTTTAGGAAATTCTTATGTATTACATCACCTGTTGAGTTCCCATTGCTTCAGTATGCTATAAGCTACTCCTGTTAACCTTTTTACTAACTTCACTTATCAAAAAGTCATGCATGTTAGGGTTAATACGCCCGTCTGTGTCCTTGACCGATGCATGGCAAGACGAACGGGTCCTCGGGGGCTGCACGACGGCTGCCCACTGCTCCTAGCTCCTATGGCTAAATGCAGAGCGTAATTTCCCCAGTGGGATCAATAAAAGACAAAAGTAGAAGAAAAAAAGAACCCCATTGAAGGAGGCAAAGAAGGCGAAGAGGGAGAGTGATAGAAACTGAGGTAAAACAAGAGGGAACCTCCGATTGGCATTTACTGCGCGAGCTCTGGTGTATCAAACTCTGTTGTCCCCGTCGAGATCTGTTTCCCCCTAGCCAGACGAAAGCGTTCGCATGGAAACAGGTTAGCTGTCGGTTACGACTAGGTTAACGTAAGTGATGGGTTAAGTTTAGGGTTAGGTTAAGGTTAGGATTAGGTTGAGGTTAAGGTTAGGTTTAGTATAAATCCCCCCCAAGGCACGGCGAGCACAAGTAGCTTTCATGAACAGGTTTAATGAAGTCTCCAAATCTCCATCAACACCGCGAAAACTGTACACATGAAACAATACAATTAGCACAATTAACATAAAATCAGACCGCACAAAACACGGGCTACACATAGCACACATAACGTACTATAACCGTTTATTTTTTTGCCCGGTGCGGGTTTCGATACAGAGTGTACTGCACCACAAGGCGACATCACTAACCGCTCGGCTAAAGGGTCAGACCCGTTACCTGCGGACTAACGTGTCTTATTAGTAGTTTACAGTACCTAGCATATAGCTAGCAAGAAATTCACCTAAATAATATCCAGAAACAAATATACATCGTTGGCTGCATGCCAGAATGAGGGAATTATCCGTGAAACTTGCAATGATTGCCTTTGATGTCCTTATAGCTTCCGCGACAAACATTAACCCATGATGTCCGTGAACAACGAGAAAAGACCGCGGGGCCACCCGACAGCCCATGCATCATCCCGCCAGAAAGCAGGCGGAAGTGAGCGACCGGAAAAGAAAGCGAAGGCACGTCTCCCAAACAACGCGAGACCAGACCCAAATGCACATGTAAGGGATTGAGAAATTGCCTTCATTAAAAGTTTAGAATAACCCCCCCCCCATTTTTTAGATTAAATACAATGTGGGTTTACACCACCAAGTCAGTAGGTGGCGCTGCAGCACTTCTGGGGATCAGTACGAAAGAGAGCAAAGCTTCCTTAAGCCAGACCGGAAATAAACTGGCGCGAACTTGAGTGACAACGTATTTTCATTGTACCTCTGTTTTTAATTCACAGGTACTGCAAAAAGATATAAACTCCCCAATTGAGCCTTAGACAAAGTCAAGACTTTATTCTGTAGTCTTTTAGTGCAAATGTGATAAGAATGTTACGTTTTGGGTTGATACTTGTCTCGACTTGCTGAGGGTAATAAACGCCATGCTAGCTAGTAGTCTAGGCTAGCCCAATAAAGTGGCATCCTATCATAGTAGATTGTAAACATCTCATAGTAATGTTTTGGTGATACATGGAGATGTGGGTTTATGTTGTAAGAAAAGTGTTAATGTTACTATTTTACGAGGAGCTATTCTGTGGTAACTTGTTCAGATAATTGTTCAGTTGTCGCCATTACATACCTGTTGCTGGTACTGCGTCTTAGGAAGTGCGCGCATGCGTATGGGATAAAAGAGGTGTGCAGGTGGACATAGATAAATGGTTCAGATGCAGTAATAGGCTGATTATTTCTGTCTTTGTGAAATTGCTATTTTGACAGTAGCCTATGTTGATTTTTGAGTGATGAGAAAAACCAAATTGATTTTACAAATTGTTACACTTTTTATTTTGTATTTATTTTACTTTTGATGAATATGGTGAATTTATTTAACTGTTGAGACCGGAAATAAACTGGCGCGAACTTGAGTGACAACGTGTTTTCATCGTGCCTCTGTTTTTGATTCACAGATCCACAGTGCTATTTAGCCTGTGTATCATTTGCTGCCGCTCTGGATATCCCCTAGGTCTGGAGCCGGTAACACACACATGGGAACAATCACAAACAAATCAAATCATGTGTCACTCAACAACCAACGAACAAACAATGTACAAACCAATGATGGAATCAATTATTAATATGAAATATAAATAACTACATATAAACTGTATTTCAATTAAGTATCAATGAAATGTATTGTAGCGAATTCGGGGGACAACGCAACCACAGGAACTGCCCCGGCCGAGAAGCGAACCCGTATCGCCCGCACCGCAGGAGACGTCGCTAACCGCTCGATTAAAGGGTCAAACCCGCCAGCCAGCGGCCAGCGTGTCTTCTTATCCATGCACGTTACAGTACCCCCCTCCTTCGGGAAGCGCGTCCCCGCGCTTAAGCATATCAGCTCCTTCACGCCTCAGGGCGCATACGCTTCCGATGGCCTTACGGTCGCTCCCTCCCACTTCTGACACCAATGTAGCGAATTCGGGGGACAACGCAACCACAGGAACTGCCGCGGCCGGGAAGCGAACCCGTATCGCCCGCACCGCAGGAGACGTCGCTAACCGCTCGACTAAAGGGTTAGACCCGCCAGCCAGCGGCCAGCGTGTCTTCTTATCCATGCACGTTACAGTATCAATGAACTGTATGCACCATTATGGCTACATTTACATTTAGGTAAGGGTGAAGTTAATCAAGCGTCCCGATGTTGTCTCGAGCTCTGGCTAGGGGGAAACGGATCTCGACGGGGAAACACCGTTTGATACAACACCAGGTACTTGGCATTCTTTCCACTGGATCAGTAAATAACACAACCCGCCTATTTATTAATACTACCAGATAGATGTTTTAGTCTGCCTTTATCGTTCCACTGCGATCGGGGTTCCTAGATCAAACTGGGATTCTTACGGTTGTTTCTTGCTTTGGACAGTCGCCAGGCTGCTAATAAATAGAAAGTGATCCGGTTGCTTTTGCGACAGCGACGTAAACAATAAACATACTCGGAAACGCTGGGGGGGGGGGGTGTTGAAAAGTTATCTACAGCCGTTTTGAAAAACCGTCAACATCCCAGCGTACTGGGATGCTGCGCCACCCCAGCGCCGTTGGAAGACTCACCAGAGCCACAGAAGGTGACTTCTCCATTGGCGCAGATTAAGAGAAACGGTGCGTGAAATGCCTCGAAAGGCTGGATGGGCGATGACTCGGACCTAATGGGTGAACCCAAAGAAGCTGATTGACAGTTTGTGTTTGTCAGGGAATGCAGAAATAAATAAATACACACCGGAATAAATGAATAGACACAGCTGAAATTATATATATGAAATACATGGAGAAAAATATACAGAAAAAATGAATAAGTACATGTGAATGTAAGTATGAAAATGGTAAAGAAAAATGACACGTGATAAGATAGAGCATTAGATAAAATCTGACTTTACACAATTATATTAATTTACAGGTTTATCAGTCTATTTCAGAACATAAACTTAAATTGTTTTTTGATTCCTCTTAACAGCGCAATATTTTATTAATTAAATTATTATTATTGTAGCACTCTTATTGCTCCACAGTAACTGTGTTTTGGGGCTACAAATAAATATAGCGTGACCCTTCACATATCTGTGGATTTATGGAGAGATTATAGGTTCAAGTGAATATTGTACAGTACACCTCCCACCAAGGCTGCTCAGTGTCCGTGCTGTGGAAGCAGTAGTGAACACAAGATGGGGATCATTAAGTTTAAATGTCACCCCGGATTTCAATTACTCAAAGAAATACAAACGTGTTTTTTTTCCTTCCCACTTAACAGCGCAATGAATTTTAAAAAGAGAGAGAAACATATTATTGTATGGCCTACCTCTCCATTCATGAAACAGTAAAGTAATGCCACCACAAAGCCCTGTAACACAACAGATTTCATTATTGGTTTTTGATAGCTTTTGAAATTGAAACAGTATCCACTCTCACCGAGACACCGGCTTCATTCAGTCTTCAATAAATTTTTCAAAAATATGCATGAACAATAAATGACACTCTCTCTCTCTATCCCTCCCCAAGGTATTGCACAGTACCTGGAAGGAGCCGAGGCCAAGCTCAATGTAGAGTCTTGCTGCCACGCCGGTGTTCTCAGGCAGGAAGGCAAACACGGTGTAATGCATCCCAAACAGAGGGATGAGGAACAGGGTGGATTTCGCCAACCTCCTGGAAGAAAGAACAAGAAAGTGGTGAGACAAAGACAAACAAAGAGAGATAATAAAAGATTTATGAAGACAGGAAGGATGGGGAAGGGGGTATAGAGGATAAAAATTTGATGGGTGATGCTATAAAAGAGTAAAAGAAAAAGGGGAAAGGGGATGATGGAAAGTTATTTCATGCCACAAGGCAATATTTTGATCCTTTGGCATCGAGAACTATTTCTGAAATGCCACAGAGACTTGCAGCCACCCGAGACTAAGTCCTCTAGTTACAGTGAAATGAACATATATTTCTCAAGTGACACCATTACTATCGCATTACAGCCAAACAATGCCCTCTAACTCCACACAGCACGCTGCCAACCCACACCGCCATGATCTAACATGATTTATTTCAGAAAATATTAGATCAAAACAACAACTAATACCAGGCTGCAACTAATTGCCATTTCACCCTAATTGTCCTCTCCTCACTCATGCCACTGGTTCGCTCGAGGAGATTCCAAACCAGTGCAGCACAAATGAGCTGTGCATAACTATCTTTTTTTTTTTTTTTGGTGGTGGTGGGAATCAGCGGTTGTTTGCCCTTGGAGAAGCACACATCATTTCCCAGCAAGTCGCTATACCCTCCAACAGAAGCTGCTGTGAGCTGTTGCAATCAAGACTCCATTTTAATCATCTGGTGCCCTGGTGAGTTTGGCAGTTTAAGAGACTACATCTCATTCCACTCTTCTGCCATGTCACTGTGGACACACTTAGAAACACCAGAGAAGAAGAGTGTTGGGACAGATTCTCTAATCTTAATCACATGAGTAACATACATAATCTGAGATCTCAAAGAACTATTGCACAGTGCTGCATATTGTAAAGAGGAAAGCAATCGATTTGGTGGATTTCGTTCTCAAATGAGTAGCTGTAAGACATTTTTAAGGCATCTATAATTGGACTGCGGTCCCCTCTTGTCACACCTGGGATTTGGGACAGTTTGTGCTTTTCTGTGATCGTCACGTCATCCTGGCTAAATCTGATAGCAGGGCTGAGGAATGAGGTCCTTTTATCATGTGTAACATTTATTGAGTTGGCAGATTACTCCTGTCATGCTGCATCAGAGGAGAAATCTATTTTAGGTATCAGGCACTGTTTTTGTGTGTTTCCACTTTCGAATTAATAGCTGTGTTAGAATACATCTGTGAGGATGCCTTTTTTGAAAGTAGTAGATAATTATAGAGCTAAAATAAGATATCTTTAAATCTGTTTTCACAAAAAGGCTGCCATTTACACACACACATATATGTATATATATATATGTATATATATATTTTATAGCATACATAGCAGCACAAGAACAGGCACTTAGGACCAGATCAGTTGAGGCAGGGGTCTACCACATGAGACAGGACCCAAGATGCAGGCTGTGTAAAGATGCCCCTGAGACAGTCCAGCACTTAGTAGTGGGGTGTAAGATGCTAGCTGGCAAAGCGTACACTGAAAGGCATAACCAAGTGGCTGGGATAGTGTACAGGAACATCTGTACTGAATACAGACTGGAGGTCCCCAAGTCCAAATGGGAGACACAAATGGTGTTTTAGAATGGCAGAGCTATGATCCTGTGGGACTTCAAGTTCCAGACTGACAAGCAGGTACTGGCTAACCAACCAGACATTGTGGTGGTCGACAAGGAACAGAAGACAGCAGTAGTGATCGATGTAGCAATCCCGAGCGACAGCCACATCAGGTAGAAAGAGCATGAGAAGCTAGAGAAATACCAAGGGCTGAGGGAAGAACTAGATCGGATGTGGAAGGTGACATCCACAGTAGTCCCCGCGGTAATAGGCGCACTAGGGGCTATGACCCCCCAAACTGGGAGAGTGACTCCAACAGACTCCAGGAACAACATCTGAGGTCTCTGTCCAGAAGAGTGCAGTCCTAGGAACAGCTAAGATACTGTGCAGAACCCTCAAACTCCCAGGCCTCTGGTAGATGACCCGAGCTGGAGGAAGACACACTATCTATCTATAGAAGGTCCAGCACTCATTAACTTGAAGGATGGGGTCAATTCACTTTTAATTACATAATGTTAAACCCTAGAAAGAGAGTGCAATCAAATTTCTAATTACAAAACATCCCTTGACAATCCCTTAAAATAGTTTTGTCTGTAAAGGACGAAGGTCAATTCAATTTAACTTTAACTGCTGAACTGTACTGGTCAAAGTCACTGAAGGCCTCGCAGCACTCGAGACACTGTGTTGTTGCTTTAACCTCGCGCACTTTGACCTGCTTGGACGGGGAGGATAACTACCCCCTCGGAGATGAATACAGGAATCCGTCATTGTTATCACTGAAGCCTACATACCAGCTGAAGTTCAAATGCTAATGAAAAATAGTTTCATTCTGTATCCCTTTAATGGTATGGAAGACCATCCTGCCTCAGCAAGTTTCTCAAGATTTGAATTTCAAGGAAGTGGTCACCGTTATTGGAATGAAACGAATGTGGACGAGGCCAAACATGAGGTGTGCCAGCCAAAAATCAGTGTGGATTATAAATGAATGAAATGGGTGCCAAGCTGTTTATGGTAGTCCGTAGTCACTGTGGGGTTCATTTCCTCTAAATAATGACTTACATAAAATGTCCAGTATCGTTGTTACTGGCCATGGCTGGAGACTTGAGCTTCTGGACCAGAATGCGGATCACGTTTATAAAGATGACTATGTTGACCTGGGCAAAGGCACACACACACACACACACACACACACACACACACACACACACACACACACACACACACACACACACACACACACACACACACACACACACACACACACACACACACACACACACACACACACACACACACACACACACACACAAAAGCAATGCTTTAATACCAGCTAAGCCATTTAATCCCCTTCTGATCCTTCCCCGACAAAGTACTTTTTTTTCTAGCTATTTAAAGTTCAAGGCGTTTATGAATTAAACAATTAAAAGAATTACACAAGGCAGAGTTTGTGTCCTGGAGGCTTCTACTTACCAGCAGCGAGGCTGTTATGGGACCTTTAATTATCCACCAAACGGCAACATCGTCCGTGTCATCCCAGCAACTATGAGCCAATCCAGAAGGAATTCAATTCCAAATGGAAGATTAGAGACACAGAAAAACAAAACAGATCTCCGCCATCGCGGTTTGAAATATAATCTTGACATTCAAATTGGAATTGCCCACTCTTTATGTAAGACCTACCCTCGGTCATCGTACAGGTATCTGGTCAGCACCCATATTATCAGCACTGTTGATGGAAACCCTGGGATGCAAGATCAGAGGTCAGCTCATTAACACCACGAGTATTCAGAACTAGACAGCACTTATATCACAACCGCTTTTGTCAACATTAGAATGAATATAAAGGAGTATTTCTTGTGAGATTTACAAAGCAACAAATGGTGAAGATAGACAGATGGATGGGTGGATAGATCGATAGATGGTTAGATAGATAGATGGGTGGATAGATATATGGATAGATGGATGGAAGGATAGATAGGTGGATGAGTAGATAGATCGATAGATAGATAGATAGATAGATAGATAGATAGATAGATAGATAGATAGATAGATAGATAGATAGATAGATAGATAGATAGATAGATAGATAGATAGATAGATAGATAGATGGGTGGGTGGCTAGATAGATTGATGGATGGGTGGATAGATAGGTGGATGAGTGGATAGATAGATAGATAGATAGATAGATAGATAGATAGATAGATAGATAGATAGATAGATAGATAGATAGATAGATAGATAGATAGATAGATGCTACTTGCAGTGAGGTATTCTGACCTCCAGCAGAATACCTGACTGAAAAAAAAATCCTAGATTTTTTTCTAGTCATTCATGGGTCTTAATTATACCTAATCAGTATATCTCATGACAATACGCCATGTTTAATAGATCGATAGATAGATGGATGGATGAGTGGCTAGATAGATAGATGGATGGGCAGATAGATAGACAAATGAGTGGATAGATAGATAGATAGATAGATAGATAGATAGATAGATAGATAGATAGATAGATAGATAGATAGATAGATAGATAGATAGATAGATAGATAGATAGATAGATAGATAGACAGATAGACAGATAAATAGATGCTACTTGCAGTCAAGTATTCTGACCTCCAGCAGAATACCTGACTGAAAAAAAAAATCCTGGATTTTCTTCTAGTCATTTATGGGTCTTAATTATACCTAATCAGTATATCTCTTGATAATACGCCATGTTTAATCCATCCATTGTAGTTAGAGGCGGGTTTAAAGACCACAACCCCTCTATTAGCCAAACTCACCCCATCCGATCAGGATGTACCACCAGAAGTACTTCCTCTGGGAGACAAAGGTGAGGGCCAAGAGGGTTTGGAGGTACATGGCCTCCACCAGCAGCCAGAAGTAATTAGCCAGGATGCTGAACTGGAAGAATGCTACTGCCAGCTTGCACGCTGTCTGGAACGGACACAACGATGCAAAATCTGCAATGTTTTAGATACAGCCATAGCACTTGGAGACATAGTGCATTCATTATTGTTAGAAAAAGTCAAAAATGTTTTTGTCCATATATATTTTCTTAAGCCTATACTGTATCAAAAGCATGGTCCATATTATATGGCCAATGTGCTGTGCAAAGTCATGAAAGTGATGTGAACGCCAATTTGACATGCAAGTGTTAATTTTTGCTCTTGTTTCTGATCATGAGTGCAAAGATAGACTAGTTGTGTGTTCTTTTGTGTTTCATCCTTGAAAGCAAGATGAGAGACATGTCCTGTGTATCAGTGGTGTGCCTGGCTCAGCCCGGTTTGCCAAGAACTCTTGTCTTCATTAGGATTTTAATGGCCTTTCATCTTTCCAGTTTTTCTGGCACCCTAAAATTTAACTCACCACTGCAAGACTTTGAAATCATATGGCATTATTTAAAATTTTGAATATAGAGGCAAAGTCTCAGAGCCAAATGCCCAAAAGACACAGCAAAAGCATACCGGCTTTCTGAGAAGATAGCACATCAGAAGAAATCTCTTCCGGGGATTACTCCAACAGAGAGAGGTTTTTGTTTTTTGTTTTTCCCACCAACATCACTTTGCTTTGTGCCCAACAAACAGCAATGTTTGTGACAGTAGTGACTGGAAACATTACCTGCCGATAATGGGTTCAAGTGATTCCTGACCTATAACCCCTCCATCTGAGTCCAAGTTCCTTGGTCCTAGTGTGACAGAGCCCCTCTCAAATAACACCTTAAGACTCATGTTCAGCACTGGCTCAAAGGATGATAATGAAAAAACGAAGGGGGAAAGTGCAGTCTAGATTGAATGTCGGGTAAACTGGGTTTTTGAATAAATTCTGGGTTTCGCTTTTTTGAAAGTGATTTCAAGCTCCATGAAGTCTTTTGTACGTGTCTGAGTCGGAACGACTTTGGCTGGGAGAAGGCAGGAATTTATGCGAGTTGATGAATGCAGTTGCGGTGGAAGTCTTGAGGGCACAAAGTCAGTCTTGTTATCAGAAATTCACCGGTCCCTGTCTTCAAATAGGTTGCGGAGGGTAAATCAGTTTTGCTTTCACCTCAGACGCCCTTTAGTCAGGTTGAAGATGGTAGTTGTATGGTACCAGGATTCTCCCAGGAATGAAGGTGTATGTCTTTGTTAGAGTGTGAAACAGCTAATGAAATGTGTGCTGAAACTGAAATTTAACTGAAGGCCTCATGTCCATCTTCACCACTGTACAGAGTTGCCAATGTAGTTGTAATAAAAGCACTTTAATGTATGATGCACTCCATTTAAAGAAAATTATATATATATATACATATATGTACAATTAAAGGTAATGAATCAGAATCAGAATACTTCATTCATCCTTGAGGGGAAATCGGGTAGATTTTGAGTAGGACTTCCTACTATAATAATAATAATAATAATAATAACAACAATAATAATAATTTCCATCAACGGCTTTCAGACTGTTCAGGCCGACAGAGATTGCTCAAGAAGTGGTAAGAGTAAGGGTGGAGGAGTTGCTATTGTTGTTAACAACAGATGGTGTGATCCTGGTCACATTACCATCAAGGAACATTTGTTGCTCGGACATTGAACTGTTAGCTGTGGGACTCGGGCCATATTATTTGCCCAGGGAAATCTCATATGCTGTTGTGGTAGCTGTTTACATTCCCCCCTCTACCAGCCTGATGGCAGCATGTGACGTCATTCACACAGCCATAGCTCATCGACAGACACAACCCCCGAGTGCCCTCATCATAATCTCGGGTGACTTCAACCATGGTGAAAACCCTGCCCAACTTCACCCAGTATGTGAACTGTACAACGAGAGAGGGGAGGACACTGGACTTGATGTATGCTAACGTGAAAGCGGCTTACAGCTCTTCTCCTCTCCATCCCCTCGGTAGGTCAGATCACAACCTAGTATATCTGAACCCCTGCTATGTGCCTCTTGTGAAACGTCAGCCTGTGACCACAAAAACAGTGAGGAAATGGCCAGAGGAGGTCTGTGTGAAACTTCAGGGCTGTTTTGAGGTAACAGACTGGCAGGCTCTCCGTGAGCCGCACGGGGATGACCTGGATGGGGTCATAGGGCGTGTCACTGGCTATATAAACTACTGTGTGGACTGCGTTGTCCCTAAAAAAACTGTCCAGTGTTATTCAGATAACAAACCATGGGTAACGAAGGACGTCAAAGCCATCCTGAATGAAAACAAGAGGGCCTTTATAGCTGGCAAGAAGAAGGAGGTGAGAAAAATCCAATGGGACCTTAAAGTGAGACTCAGGAAGGCTAAAGATAATTACAGGAGGAAGTTGGAGCAAAAACTTCAACAGAACAACATGAGGGAGGTCCGGAGTGGTATGAAGACCATCACTGGTTTCAAGCCGACTGGCAGCAGAGGAATTGAGGGCAGCTTGGACAGGGCCAACGAGCTTAATTTGTTCTTTAATAGATTTGACACAATGATCCCCCCCCCCCCGGTCTCATCTGTTGCCTGCCTTCATCAACCGTCAACTTCACTGCCCCCCTCCACCTCTTTCTCCTCCTCCTTACATCCCCCCAAGCCTCCATTGGGGGTCCTACTCCCCCCCCCTCCCTGGGTTCCCAGACTAATGGCCCTCTCCAACCTGACACCCCCCCCCCACACACACACACACAAACCTGTAACACCTACAGTGTGCTTCACAGTTGACCATGTCAGAAGACAGTTGATGATACTTCACACAAGCAAGGTGGCAGGCCTGGATGGTGTTAGCCCCAGAGTGCTCAAAGCCTTTGGCCCCCCCCCCCAGTTATGTGGAGTGCTTCACTTAGACTTCAAAGGGTCCCCCGTGTTGTGGAAGACGTCCTGCCTCATTCCTGTGCCTAAAACGCTGCGTCCCAGGGACTCCAAGGACTACAGACTGGTAGCATTGACCTCACACATTATGAAGACCCTGGAGAGACTTATCCTGGAGCAGCTTCAGCCCATGGTCAAGCCACACTTAGACCCCCTCCAGTTCGCCTACCAGCCCCGACTGGGAGTGGAGGATGGCCACCTGGATAAGCCCGCGAGCACTGTGGGGGTCAAGTTCTCTGACTTCTTTAGTGCCTTCAACACCATCCAGCCGGCTCTACTGGGTGAGAAGCTGACTGCAATGTAGGTAGATGCCCCCCTTGTGTCCTGGATTGCTGACTACTTTACTAGTAGACCACAGTATGTGCGCTTGCAACACTGTGTGTCAGACAGAGTGGTCAGCAACACGGGGGCTCCACAGGGGACAGCCCTGTCTGTCTTCCTTTTCACCCTCTACACCACGGACTTCAACTACCACACAGAGTCTTGCCATCTTCAGAAGTTCTCTGATGACTCTGCTATAGTCAGATGCAACAGCAGGGGTGAGGAGGCTGAGTACAGGGCTGTGGTGGGAAACTTTGTCACGTACTGTGAGCAGAACCATCTGCAGTTCAACGTGACTAAGACAAAGGAGTTGGTTGTTGATCTGAGGAGAGACATGACACCAGTGACCCTTGTTTACATCCAGGGGGTTATTGTGGACACTGTGGAATACCACCTGGGGGTGAATATAGACAATAAACTGAACAGGGCTAAGAACACTGATGCCCTCTACAAGAAGGGACAGAGCTGTCTCTACTTTGTGAGGAGGCTGAGGTCCTTCAACATTTGCCAGACGATGCTCGGGTTGTGGTACGAGTCTGTGGTGGCCAGTGCTCTCCTGTTTGCTGTTGTGTGTTGGGGCAGCAGGTTGAGGGTAGCAGATGCAAGCAGGTTCAATAAACTGGTCCGCAAGGCCGGTGACGTTGTGGGGGTGGAGCTGGACTCTCTGGCAGCGGTTTCTGAGAGGAGGACACTGTTGAAGTTATGTGCCATCATGGACAATGTCTCCCACCCACACCATAACATGCTGGTCGGGCACAGGAGTACTTTACGTAATAGACTCATTCTGCCAAAATGCACTACAGAGTGCCACAGGAGGTCATTCCTGCCTGCGGCCATCAAACTTTACAACTCCTCCCTAAGAGTGTCACACACTCTGAGTTAACAGTCGTTGGACTGACCCTTCAACTTGTTTTACCCTGTCGGGTGTTTGTTTGTGCTGTTTGTTTCGTGCTGCGGTAGTGCAGTATAGATAGGGTGTTATGTTTATATACTCTGTTGTTCCTATTTCATCTCATCTCATCTTCAGCCACTTTTCCGGGGTCGGGTCACGGTGGCATCAAGCTAAGTAGGGCACTCCAGACGTCCCTCTCCCCAGCAACGCCCTCCAGCTCCTCCTGGGGGATCCCAAGGCTTTCCCAGGCCAGATTGGACTTGTAGTTCCTATTTCTATTTCTTATTTAACTTGTTAGTTTTTAGTTTTTCTTTACGAGAGCGTGCGTGTTTGTAATAGGACCCAATTTCCCCTTGGGGGTGAATAAAGTATTCTGATAATGATAATAATAATATAATGATAATAATAATAATGAGTAGGATTTTCCTAAAAATCGATGTGTAGACTCGTACAACAAGAGTAGAGAGTGACTCAGAAGAAGATGAGTACATGAGCCCTGTTTGCACACAGTCATGATCTCCCTGTCAAAACCAGGACATGGGGGCATCTCCTGAGGTCACCTCAGGTATGCTTTATAATCCAGTGCATCAAAAGAGCAAAACAACCCTGAGGGGTTTATGCATGTTTTGTTTTTTTTTTTGCTGTGATAACATCTTGTCAACAGATCATTTCAGAAATACCATCAGATCCATTTGTCAACAAACTGGGCTTTTGGGTCGCTCAGCATGCCAAGATGGAAGCAACTGCTTTCTCAGTTGTCATCCCTTTCTCTCTCTCTCTCTCTCTCTCTCTCTCTCTCTCTCTCTCTCTCTCTCTCTCTCTCTCTCTCTCTCTCTCTCTCTCTCTCTCTCTCTCTCTCTCCCCCCCCTCTCCTTCTCTCTCTCTCTCTCTCTCTCTCTCTCTCTCTCTCTCTCTCTCTCTCTCTCTCTCTCTCTCTCTCTCTCTCTCTCTCTCTCTCTCTCTCTGTTGTCTCTACATTTAGATAAACTAATGATGTGGCTCTCATCTTTGGTCCTCAGGACTCCACAATACTTCCCTATCCTTGCAGGTAATGCCGGGCAATATGTAAACTATAATTATTACAATAATCATAGGAGATTTTTTTTAGATATCAATATGTATATCATATCTGCCTACATATGAAAAATGTTTTTTTTTGTTTTTTTTCCCCTGTTTTTCTCCCCAATTTTACCCAATCAATTACCTAGCTCTTCCAAGTCATCCCAGTCACTGCTCCCAGTCACCCCCTCTGCCGATCCGGGGAAGGCTGCAGACTACCACATGTCTCCTCCGATACATGTGGAGTCACCAGCCACTTCTGTCCACCTGACAGTGAGGAGTTTCACCAGGGGGACGTAGCGCATGGGAGGCTCATGCTATTCCCCTCAGTTCACCTCACACCGACTGACCAGAGGAGGCGCTAGTGCAGCGACCAGGACACATACCCACATCTGGCTTCCCACCCGCAGTCATGGTCATTTGTGTCTGTAGGGATGCCAACCAAGCCGGAGGTAACACGGGATTCGAACTGGCGATCCCCGTGTTGGTAGACAACGGAATAGACCGTCACGCTACCCGGACGCCCGCAAATATACTATGTTTAAAGATCCAACTGAGTTTCATCACATTGAAGTGTTTGGCGATATTAAGTATAAAGTACTTTTCAGATTATGCCCCCCCACCCCCAAATATTCATTTTGTGAGAAATCTTAGGTCATAGATTCTTGCTGTCGTTAATTTAGACAGTAAAATTGTGTATCACGATACGACATTATCTGAATTTCATCTCGATACGATACCATTGGAAGACGATAAATGATCATGTTGAATTATTGCCCAGCCCTCCTGCCAGGTACTCCTGCCGTCTAATCAGGGAGGTCAGGGAAGTGGCACAACAACATGGGCATGCATATAAAATATTTACTGTAATTAATAAACTGGTAGAATAGAAAACAGACAGAGGTCGAGAGTTGGGAGTGGCTGATTTAGAAAATAAGCATGTGTAATGATAGCAGCGCTGACCGTGGACATGGAGCAGTGGTCGAGGGTCTCATCAGCAAACAGCACGGCATCTTTGATGAAGACGGCAGTAGCCCTCAGGACGAAGGAGGCGAAAAGGTTGATGTGGATGTAGTTCCTGGTGCAGTGGAACTTCCTGACGAGAGCAGACAGCAGGGTAAAGGAAATTGAATGCCCCCCCACACACACACACACATGTAATTGCGGGGTACAAATAACTTGTGCTGACGCACCAGTCTCTCTTAATGACTGCTGGTACTGCATATTTATCATCGTTCCTGTTAGCGAGAGCTAATAATGATCTGAGAGTGAATATTACAACAGTCTACCTAGATGAATCGCCACACTGGTTTGGATCACCGGTAAAATAGGAGTGCAAACGCCAAGTTAGGTGGTTTGTCCACCTGCTGGCCTGTCTCTATGTGTGTCTACTGTCAAAATGATGCAGAGTGTCCGAGTCCTACCTGAAGGCAGTGAACACCACTATAGCTGTTATGAGAGAGATGAGCGAAGTGGCATAGCCCACGGTGTACACCTTTCTGAATGTAGAGAGGTAATTCGTCTGGTGAGGGAGACAGCAAGAGAGAGACAGACAGACAGACAGACAGACAGACAGAGCAGAGAGAGAGAGAGAGAGAGAGAGAGAGAGAGAGAGAGAGAGAGAGTGAGTAAGAGATAAAGAAGTTACCCATAAATTGAGAGCTTGAGAAAGGCAGAGAACAACTGTGAGAAAGACGAGGAGGAATGGAAAGAAAGGGAGCAGACAGACAAGGGAAGGCATATAAAATAGGGTGAGACACACCGAAGAGAAATGGGGGAAAGATGGAGAAAGGCAGAAAGAATGGGACAGGGAAAGAGAGATGCCATTAACAAGATTTGGAGGATGTCAGAGGCGCTGAGGGGCGATGACCCGATGAATGAGATGTCATGTCAACATAACCTTTAAATCACTGGAGCTGGGTGGATGTCTGCAGAGAGGTTCCAGCTCCGCGTAGCCCACATGAGAGACTTCCAGGGTGCATGTGTAAAAGTGCTTTAACCATCAGTGGACAACTTTACTAAGGAATTAGGCAATGGATGAAAAAGGGTGCTTTTGTTTTATACAGTGCATCTGGAAAGTATTCACACCCCTTCACTTTCCCCACATTTTGTTATGTTACAGTCTTATTCCAAAATGGATTAAATTCCTTTTTTTCTCATCAATCTACACACAATATCCCATAATGACAAAGTGAAAAAGGTTTTGTAGAAATTTTTGCAAATTTATTAAAAATAAAAAACTGAAATATTGCATGTACATAACTATTCACACCCTTTACTATGACACTCAAAATTGAGCTCAGGTTCATCCTGTTCCCACTGATCATCCTTGAGATATTTCTACATCTTGATTGGAGTCCACCTGTAGTAAATTCAATTGATTGGAGATGATTTGGAAAGGCACACACCGGTCTATATAAGGTCCCACTGTTGACAGCGCATGTCAGAGCAGAAACCAAGCCATGAAGTCAAAGGAATTGTCTGTGGACCTCCGAGACAGGATTGTATCGAGGCACAGATCTGGGGAAGGGTACAAAAAAATTTTCTACAGCTTTGAAGGTCCCGAAGAGCACAGTGGTCTCCATTATTCGTAAATGAAAGAAGTTTGGATCCACCAGGACTCTTCCTAGAGCTGGCCGCCCAGCCAAACCGAGCAATCGGGGGAGAAGGGCCTTGGTCAGGGAGATGACCAAGAACCCGATGGTCACTCTGACAGAGCTCCAGCGTTCCTCTGTGGAGATGGGAGAACCTTCCAGAAGGACAACCATCTCTGCAGCACTCCACCAATCAGGCCTTTATGGTAGAGTGGCCAGACGGAAGCCTCTGCTCCGTAAAAGGCACATGACAGCCCGCTTGGAGTTTGCCAGAAAGCACCTAAAGGACTCTCGGACCATGCGAAACAAGATTCTCTGGTCTGATTGAACTCTTTGGCCTGAAGGCCAAACATCATGTCTGGAGGAAACCAGGCACCTCTCATCACCTTGCTAATACCATCCCTACAGTGAAGCATGGTGGTGGCAGCATCACGCTGTGGGGATGTTTTTCAGCAGCAGGAACTGGGAGACTAGTCAGGATCGAGGGAAAGATGAATAGAGCAAAGTACAGAGAGATCCTTGATGAAAACCTGCTTCAGAGTGCTCAGGACCTCAGACTGGGGCGAAGGTTTACCTTTCAACACGACAATGACCCTAAGCACACAGCCAAGACAATGAAGGAGTGGCTTTGGGACAAGTCTGTGAATGTCCTTGAGTGGCCCAGCCAGAGCCCAGACTTGAACCCCATTGAACATCTCTGTAAAGACCTGAAAATAGCTGTGCAGCGACGCTCCCCATCTAACCTTACAGAGCTTGAGAGGATCTATAGGTGTGCCAAGCTTGTAGCTTCATACCCAAGAAGACTTGAGGCTGTAATCGCTGCCAAGGGTGCCTCAACCAAGTACTGAGTAAAGGGTGTGAATACTTATGTACGTACATGCAATATTTCAGTTTTTTATTTTCAATGAATTTACAAAAATTTCTACAAAACCTTTTTCACTTTGTCATTATGGGGTATTGTGTGTAGATTGATGAGGGAAAAAAGGGAATTTAATCCATTTTGAAATAAGGCTGTAACATAACAAAATGTGGGGAAAGTGAAGGGGTGTGAATACTTTCTGGATGCACTGTATATATATATTAGAGTTACTACAAATGTAATTTTCTTCTGCACACACACACAGGCACACATTTGTCTGACTTTTCTTCCATAGTACAGCAAATACACTAGAGGCAGCATGGGGAAATTATCCTCTAAAGTGGTGCCTATCCAAATTTGGATAAGAAATAAGAAAACATTGTTCATGTGTCCATGGAGCAATTCTGTGAATAGAAATTGTATTATTTTGCCAGTTAATGTTACCTGCTGTCCTTCTGCTCAGATCTCCTTCTTTCAGTCATTTTGTAAATGGAAGTGGGATATTTTTGTATTTCAAAATGATAGAGATCTCATTCAGGAAAAAAAGATTCCCAATATATATTGCTGGATAACATATTTTATGCTAATTTGTTTATTTATGTATTTATTTATTTTTTTTGGGGGGGGTTCCCCCTTTCCCCCCCTAATTGTACTTATCCAATTACCCCACTCTTTCGAGCCATCCCGGTCACTGCTCCACCCCCTCTGCCGATCCGGGGAGGGATGCAGACTACCACATGTCTCCTCCAATACACGTGGAGTCGCCAGCCGCTTCTTTTCACCTGACAGTGAGGAGTTTCACCACGGGGACGCAGTGCATGGGAGGATCACGCTATTCCCCTCCAGTCCCCCCCCCCCCCACCCTGAACAGGCACCCCGACCGACCAGAGGAGGCGCTAGTGCAGTGACCAGAACACATACCCACATCCGGCTTCCCACCTGCAGACACAGCCAATTGTGTCTGTAGGGACGCCCGACCAAGCCGGAGATAACACGGGGATTCGAACCGGCTATCCCCGTGTTGGTAGGCAACAGAATAGACTGCCATGCTACCCGGATGACCTTTATAAGCTAATTTATGACATAAAGCTATTTAATTGATCCCAGATTAGGCAAAAACATGTTGAAAATTATTGCACTTACAAACTTAAAAGCAAAAGTATGGACGTCTATGGAGGCAGTGCAGTATAAGAGAAGGGAAAGCAGGAAGAACAGAGACAGTCAACAGCAAGCACAATCAACAAGACCGCATTTCAGTCGGGCCGTGATTTGAAGTTAAGCGTCTACCTCAGATTCGGGCTCGCTGTCATCATTGAAAGCACAGGCCTCTTCGTACGGCGGATACAGTTCTGTCCAACCATTAACCGTGCAGTTTCTGAAAACGTACCCTGGTGTGGGGGTGGACACCAAGATTAGAATCAGTCACCTTTGTTTGTTTGTTTGTTTGTCTGTGATGCTTCAGCAAAAGTTGAAACTGTTTCACCTTGGGGAGCACTTAAGTTGCACGCTCTTAAAAGAGGTCGGGGCCCCTGTGCTGGGCCGAGAGCATAGGTGCAAATTTCCCATAAAAGAAGAAAACAACATGAACAAACAGGAACTGCTTTTTACAGGGCTCCGGTGTTCACGCGGCTTAAATTTGCTGAACACAAATTCTCCCGGCCCTTTCTTGCTTGAACTTAACACTTAACAGCCACGCTTTGCCTTTCTGAAGCTGATCTAGTTTTCGTGGTAACAGACTCTTTTATCATGTCTGATCAAAAAATAATGGACGTTCTTTCCCATGTAAATGCCTGCCTTCATTTTAACTTGTGAGATGGACTGGCAGCTGGTTAATGGGCAGACATCATCACTGAGTGGCCCTTCCCTCTTCAGCGGTCCAGTGGTTCATGCACTTATTTGCAAAAGCAGCACGGGATTAACGTCTATGTTATATGTTCTGGAGACAGTGGCACCGACAAAAGACAGGAGGTGGAGCTGGAGGTGACAGGGTTGAAGATGCTAAGATTTTCATTGGGAGTGACGAAGAAGGACAGGATTAGGAACGAGTATATTAGGGGGACAGCTCAGGTTGGATGGTTTGGAGACAAAGCAAGAGAGGCAAGATTGAGATGGTTTGGACATGTGTGGAGGAGAGATGCCGAGTAGATTGGGAGAAGGATGCTGAATATGGAGCTGCCAGGGAAGAGGAAAAGAGGAAGGCCAAAGAGGAGGTTTATGGATGTGGTAAGGGAGGACTTGCAGGTGGCTGGTGTGACAGAGGAAGACGCAGAGGACAGGAAGAGATGGAAACAGGTGATCCGCTGTGGCGACCCCTAACGGGAGCAGCCGAAAGTACTAGTAGTAGTAGTAGTAGTAGTGTGGTATTAACTTACAAATTAAGGTAATCAGTTAATGGACTTTTATGCACAAGGCAGCATAGACGTTTAATTTTAAAAAGATTCTTCATACAGTAGTGGCTAATCTCCCCCTAAATCCGTTTCTAACCTGCTCTCCTGGATACGCTGTGGCAGCAAATCTTGAACGCTATTATCAAAACTAAGTCCTCCTTGTTTTTATAAATGAACTGAAGCAGTACTGGCCCCCAAATAGAAATAATCCTTTGTGTTTTGTGGTCTTAGAGAAATCCAAGTTGGTGCCATTTCATCTCATGAAAGATATTTCATCGATTTGTCCTGCTATTCAGTTAACCATTACTGGATTAGGCACTTGGTTGGCGAGCACTGTGGTCCATGGTTTGAGCGCCTGCATTGCCTATAGGCATTGCCTGGGCATCGCAGAGGCGATAATTGGCTGTGTTTTTGGGTGGGCAACCGGATCTGAGAGATAAAATATGGAGCCTCCGCCCACGTTACTGTCACCTGAAAGTGAAAGTGAAAAGAAACTCCATGTCTATCAAACTACACACAGGGAATCTACCATCCCCACCCATCCACTGCAGGGGTGGTGCAACAACAGGGCCATAGGAGCGCTGGGATATATATATTATTACATCTGGGTTTTTTTTCAGAACTTAACAAAACTTCTAAAGAAAATTGCTAGTTATAATACAGATAAGACCCAGGCGGTATTTCATTCCAAGTATGAAAAGCCACGGGTGATGCCAGCTTGATTCATCGACTGTGCAGATGCTCCGGTGCAGGTTATTCAATAAAGGCCTTGGTAAGAAAGTGAAGCTTTCATGAAATATAGTGTGCAAAAATCCATCTTTATCTATCTTGAAAAGTCTTTCATCCACTACCTCATTTTAGCAAGTTGCCTTGGTGAGGCAAAAAAAAAAAAAACGGAATTGGAGTTGTACATTTTTCAAGAATAGAAGATGTCTTTTTTTTTTCATCAATGTGCGTTATTTCTATATTCTGAATTTAAAAAAAGAACATTGTTGGACTGCTCCATTGCTATTTCGTTGGTCTTCTGCAGTGTTCTGTGTTGTCAGCCAGCAAATATTTGTTGACTTCGTGTCCACATTGACATTTACTAACATCCATTTAGAAGCAGTAGGTGAGGAAAGGAAACAGCCAACTAGGTCTCTTGATGTTTTCCTGTGTTTGTGTGTGTGTGCCTGTGTGCACCTCTACCTGTGTGTGCTTTTTGGAGTGTAAGTGTGACTATGTCCATGCACATGTGTGTGACTGTGTGTTAGCAGTAGTGAGTGCATGCATAAGTGCATGTGCATGTGCACAGAAGTGCTTGGCCCACAGTTAAAGCATAAAAGCACTGGTTGGTATTTGAACACAGGCACGTAGGGATTCATGGCAGTGGGTCTCTTTTTGAGTCCCATTGAGCGGAAATAACATAAAACACTGAGTGCACAGTCAGTTACCCAGGCTAAAAGCCAAGACTGTGGTCTGTTTTGTTGACCTACAGCTCAGGTCATAATAGCCTATGGTTTCTATCAGAGAAATTAAGTAGATTTAAATTTTTTTAATTTTTTGATATACTTTATTGAATCTCCGTGGGAAAATTACACTCTGCATTTAACCCATCCTAGCTGTGTAGCTAGCAGCAGTGGGCAGCCGCCGTGCAGCACCCGGGGACCAACTCCAGTTCTTCTTGCCACACCTCAGTCAGGAGCACAGACAGGAGTATTAACCCTAACGTGCATGTCTTTTTGATGGTGGGGGAAACCGGAGCACCCGGAGAAAACCCACTGCAGACATGGGGAGAACTTGCAAACTCCACACAGAGGACAAGCTGGGATGACCCCCAAGGTTGGACAACCCCAGGGTTCGAACCCAGGACCTTCTTGCTGTGAGGCGACAGCGCTGACAACTGCTCCACCATACCACCATAGAACATTCATAAATGATACTAATCACTGCAGATAGCTGTGGTCACAAACCTAATTAATTTAATTCTTCATCTTGTTTGCATAATGTGAAAGTACACTACAGTTTCTGTAGGTTAGTTGCTGTAACCATACCTTTACATGTGTCATGTTACAGCAACCTGTATAGGGAGTAGCACCAATTGGAGACTTTTCGGTCCACTGGGAGCTAGACAGTGTGTTTGAGAATCCCAACCACAGATCCACACTGGCATGTCTAGCAGCTGCAACAGACGATAAGTGATAAGGGCACTATGATGTGCGGGGAGCTAAATTGCGCTTATCTCACATGTGGCGTTTCTCTAAGGCGTCATTGTTGATGTTGGTCAGGCATTTGACTTAAACACAGTCCACGGGGCCCATCTGCACTGTAGTAGGGATTAGCAGAGACACAACAAATTTGAAATGAAACCATCTCTGCTCATTCATTCCTATGCACATACTAGAGTACAAAATCCTTCCACGTACAAATACGCATGCCAAGCGTGCACGGATGACAGCTATACATGACATTGACAACTGCCCTGTTTTCCACCATAGATGCACAATGTGATGCTTATGTTCATGTGACGTTTATGATGATGCTTTTAAATACACAATTTGAAGCCCAGAATTTGTAAATAACCGATCACTTGACACTCACTGAGACCATAAAATCTGTTTGTTAGTGAATCAATAAGCCAGTAGTAAAATGTAATTGTTTACTCTAGATCAGTGTAAGAAAGTGAGCCTCCCTTCAGAGAACATCAAGTCACCAGGGCCTAATAATACTTATTATTATTATCATATGTAGCCCATATATATATATACACACACACATATGCGCTTTACAAAAAACACATCTTGGCCCTGGAGCATTGGCGGGTCCGGTCTAAGAAAATCCCAGTTTTAAATATACATCGTCATACTTTCTTGTACATTTCCTTTTTTTTGTCGTCATTATCCATCCATTATCCAAACCGCTTACCCTGCTCTCAGGGTAGCGGGGATGCTGGCGCAATCATTGGGCGGCAGGCGGGGAGACACCCTGGACAGTGGACAGGCCACCAGTCCATTACGGGGCCTATTTTTTTTGTCATTAATATTTTTTTTTCCAAACACCAACATTACAGTACAAACAAAACAAAAAAACAGAAGCAAGCTTAACAGCACAGCATGTTAGGCCACAAAACCTCGCCCCCCCTCCACAACACCCCATAAGATATACATCAAGGCTCTCTTACATATTGCCATCTAACGATCTAACAAATAATAATAAATAGTAAATAAATAATAATAAATAATCTAATAAATCCGAGGAAGCTACCCCACATTTCAGTGAATTTAGGCACAGCATCTCTCATTTTAGCTAACATCAACTCGTATGAGGCTGTAGCTGTCATGAGTTCGATCCAGTCCTTACAGCACAGTGTGCTTGTATTTTTCCAGGTCCTAAATAAAACCCTGGCTGCATAAGGAAGCCTGTAAAGGCTGACCCAGACTGTGCCTTTGTGAGTCCAGCTGGTAGAGCAGATTTGTCTACAAGAAGGCATAGATGCGGCGAGCTTGGCAAGGGCTGGTCCAACCACTCGTGTCCAAAATGGAGAAACCAGCAGACAGTCCCACATGAGGTGTACAAAAGTACCCATAGAACTTTTACATTTCCAGCTTTCATTGCTTTGAATTAGACCGAGCTTTTAAGTCTGACTGGAGTCCAACAATACTTATGAATTATTTTATAATGTATAATTTTGCTCTTGCTATCCCTTACTGACCAGCCCTTGAACATTTTCTTGTATTTCCCTGCTCCCCCCCCACCCTGCACCTCCCCTGAAGCTCCGTGGCGCCCCCTAGGGGAGGTGGGCCTCACACTTGTGCAAACAGACTCTAGATGACCGTTTGCACAAGGGTGTAACATGAATCATTTCCATTGCTGACAGACATTCAATAAACAATAACAAATGTTTGAAATGACCAAGATGTTCAAAATTCTCTTTTGAAACTGCGAGAGGAAAATAATTTGAATGCAAATCAGGTGAAATCTCTACTTTAATTCAGGGGTTAGCAATGATTGAAAGCTATACAATAGCCCCACTATTATCTCCAGGAGAACACTGAAGTTGTTCTTTTTGATTTGCAAACATTTCTCATTGACTCTCATCAGCACATTTAATCTAGGAACAAAATCAGCACAGCATGACCCAGGGCCCCCCGGGGAATGATAACTTATCAAGTGCAAAGCAATGCAAATGGATCTTACAAACAAAGATAGCACTGCCAAAAATCTAGGAAAGGCCCCAGAGCATTGGCTATATGTTTGTGCCAGCAAGCGTACATTAATAATTCATGTAGTGGTGGCTATTTAATTAAGATTCCCCACCAAGTCTCAATCTTTTCTATGTACTAGGTGAGCACTGCGAAGCTTGACCAGATAATCCATCTCTGGGCTGAGGATGATAGAAGCGGGGATGCAACCAACACACAGGGGAAAATGTCTGGTTATGACTGTTCTGTATTTGTAACGTTAGATGTTACAATGTGGTGAATTCTATCTGTTTGCTCACACAGAGTCAGACAGAAACCGTACCTTGATCGCTGGAGAAATGTTGGAAGATTTCGGAACAGGAAACATTGACCACCTGGCCAACCTCTGCTCTCAGCCAGCACTGTAAACGATCCCACTCGGTTCTGCAACCTGCAGAGAGAGAGAGGAGGATGTGCAGGGTGTGTGGGGTGATATCTATCTATCTATAAATCAATCAATCAATCAATCAATCAATCAATCAATCAATCAATCCAACACTTGTCGGTCGATCGATCGATCAATCAACAAATCGACCAACCAACAAATCAATCAATCAATCAATCAATAAACAGATCAGTCAATTAATCAATCAATTAATCAACCAGTACATGATTTAATCATCCCATTATCAATTCCACTTTAATTTCACCATCACTCATTGGAGTATCTATGGCTTTCTGACAGTTTGGGGTAACAGTGACAAGGGTAACTGAGTCTGCCGGGTCCCAGCTGTCATGATCATCTCTCTAGACAGTTTAAGAGACATACCGAAAGACGCCATTAAAATTTTCTCGGGTTATCCTGGGCCGACCCCGTGTTGCACTCCATTGTGTGTGCAACAATAGGTTATGGGTTTGACTCCTGCTTCAAATGCGTGGTGGGAACGTGGTTGCTAACGGATTCCCTTCCCTCTAAGCGGATCGGGGTAAAACTTTATGATTAATCCGCCCCTCTGTGTCCCCCAGCCATAAATCCTGCACTGGCGAAAAGAGAGAGAGGGGATTACTTGGTAATGGAAGTGTTGTGTCGGAAAAAGACAGACGGGAACGAGTGGATGGGTGGACTCTTTGTGTTTATCATCCAGGCTGGAGAAAGACAGACATCTTCAGACGGTCTTTTGGCATGGAATATTGTCCTCTGAGGAAAAGTCGAGATTCTTTCAGCCAGTGAGGGATATGAAAAGGCTGCAGGTGGCCTGACGTAACTCTCTGACCGAAAAAGAAACACCCTTTAGCACCTCATGTCAAACTGAGATGTCCGGTCTTGGCTGGATACTGCTGAGACACGGTTTGGACAGATGCTGGCGTTCCCTCTCCTAGATTTATCCATCTGTCATTTGAACATTTGCTTGACTGAGCGATGGCAAACAGGAGCGTTGACGTGATTGTAGTGTCCATGCTTTGTAACATGTTTTAGTGACGTTTCTGGTGTTAGTTTTAGTGTTTATTCTGGTCACAAGGGGGCGCTCTAGGCTAAAGTATCGTATATATGTGAGACGTTCTTGGTTCACGTTAAGCCCGGAAGTAGCGGAGTGAGAGAGGCGCGTGAGTAGCCATGGATAGCATATGCACTAGCGGATGTACCGTTGTTGTTATGCAAACGTTTCGCTAAAGATGCCAAAACGCAGCTTCGTGATATTTGAGTTTTTATTTTTAAACGTTACAGTGATCACCGGGCAGTCCACGAGGACATGCCAGCAGAAAGAAAATGACAGGTGATTCTGCTGGATGGAAATCAATTTAAGGGCGTCCGGGGGGCGTGGCGGTCGATTCCGTTGCTTACCAACATGGGGCGTCCCTACAGACACAGTTGGCCATGTCTGCGGAAGCCGGATGTGGGTATGTGCCCTGGTCGCTGCACTAGCGCCTCCTCTGGTCGGTCAGGGCACCTGTTCAGGGAGGAGGGGGAATAGCGTGATACTCCCACGCGCCACGTCCTCCTGGCGAAACTCCTCACTGTCAGGTGAAAAGAAGCGGCTGGTGACTCCACATGTATCGGAGGAGGCATGTGGTAGTCTGCAGCCTTCCCCGGATCGCAAAGGGGGTGGAGCAGCGACCGGGACGGCTCAGAAGAGTGGGGGTAATTGGCACTAAGTACAATTGGGGAGAAAAAGGTGGGGGGGGGATCAGTTTAGTTTCCCTCAGGGTCATCAACTTCCCAGTCCGAGTCCCCTTACTGTTATTTACATGGTTCTAAGTTAAAGGTCATTTCCAGGTTTCTCCTCTACTTCTGAGCAAAGAAAGTTAACGAAAAAAAAGAGAGAATTCTCCAGGCTTCATCTCAAGTCTAGTTTTCCATATTTTCCTTTTCGTTCAGTGCTTGTGATTTCCTTATTACGGTGGCTCGGTTATTTCAATCTGTTCCTTCTGCAAATATATATTTTTTTCTATGCAAAAGCTAAAGAAGAATAAACAAAAGATTGATCACATGGAAGTTCTTCCTCGGTGAGCAGTGAAATGTATTGCGTAGCTGCTTCCTCTCAGCCATCCGCTGTGGGCGGGGGGGGGGGGTTGATGCTGAGGAAAGGAAGGCCCCGACAGTGACTTATGGACTTCAGCCTGTCTGATGGAATATCCAATCTTGCTGCCTTCCTCACTCCATTTGTACCACGCCGGCGTATCTAATGCATTATCCAATCATTCTGTCGTCCCTCTTTATTTCCTTGAGCGCCCACCATTTTGTATCCGCGTGGAGGGTTTGGAGGAAATGATATTTCCTGCTGCGTGGCGCGTCAGGACAGCGGTGGGTCATCGGGCTGGCATTATCCAGGAGAGGAGCCGCGCCTCGTCGGGGACGACTCAACATCAAGAGTTACATTTACTTTGTCAGGCCGATTTATTGTTTTGCCGCTCCACTTGGACTGATGGTCCCTCACACCGAGGCTGAAGCTGGGGGCTGGGCAGGCAGAAGGGCGGCCTCCCCGTGTCCCTTTATGGATGCTCTTCTTCCCAGAGCACCTCATCTACAGGAGATGGTTTATTTGGGCTTGTCTGCAGAAGACCAAAGCAGGTTGAAATTGTGATTAGTGAGTGAGTGGCTGACTCTGTGTGTGTGTGTGTGTGTGTTCCTTGTGACAACCAATCCCCCCTTTTTTCGCTCCAGTTGTACCCAGTAAATTACCCCACTCTTCCGAGCCATCCAGGTCACTGCTCCACCCCGTCTGCTGATCCGGGGAGGGCTACAGACTACCACATGCCTCGCCCGATACGTGTGGAGTCGCCAGCCGCTTCTTTTCACCTGACAGTAAGGCATTTCGCCAGGGGGACATAGCGCGTGGGAAGATCGCGCTATTACCCCCAGTTCCCCCTCCCCCTGCCCTGAACAGGTGCCCTGACTGACCAGAGGAAGCGCTAGTGCAGCGACAGGACACATACCCACATCCGGCTTCCCACACGCAGACACGGCCAATTGTGTCTGTAGGGACACCCGACCAAGCCGGAGGTAACACGGAGATTTGAACCGGCGATCCCCGTGTTGGTAGGCAATGGAATAGACCGCTATGCTTGACAACCAAATTTTTATCATCAGAGTGAGGACATCTTTGCAAGTGAGGACCAACCACACTTCTGCAAGGGTCAGTTTTAGGGTTAGGATTTGGGTTTAGGCGTTAAGCTTCCGGTTTCTACTGCAGCGGTCATACCAGTTTCCTGTTTGTTGGCGTGTGCCACTGACAATGGCATATTTTTTTCCCGATGCCTGCAAGATTTACCATGGATAAATGTGCCATTGTCAATAGCACACGTCAGCAAACAGGAAACTGGTATGACCGCTGCAGTAGAACCCGGAAGTCAGTGGACTACAGTTATGCACAGAATCGATTAGGTCAAGGTGAGGGTAAAGGTTAAGGTTAGGCATGTAGTTATGATGGTTAAGGTTTGGGGCAAGGAAATGAAAGTCCTCACGAAGATAGTACAAGAAGGTGTGTGTGTGTGTGTGTGTGTGTGTGTGTGTGTGTGTGTGTGTGTGTGTGTGTGTGTGTGTGTGTGTGTGTGTGTGTGACTGAGCAAGTGAGGAGTGACTGGGTGAGCTGGGGCCTGAGCATCATGTGCCTATGGGAAACCCTTGAAAAGTTGACCAAACCAGCTTCCGTGTTATGTGTGTTTGAGAGATGTGCTGGCCAAGAGTTATGAGTATATTTGGAGTGCTCTCGTTGGGCTGCCAGTTGGACTAGTGTGACGAAGTACAAATGTCGGTCACGCTGCCTGTCAAATGCTGGGACAAGATTCCCATATGGGAATTCCTTCCTCTTTTAATCCCTAAATTCAGATGCCCTGGATATTAAGTCACACGGGCTGCCTGCATGATGATCTCTCGGTGCTGTGATGGGGAACAGTCCTCATCTTTGGCTTTTCAGATTGGAGAAAAGAAGGAAAGCAAAATTGTGTCGGCGGTGTCCAAAGAGACTTTTGTCTCATTCAAACATGCAAAAAACAAAAACAAAAAAAAGGATACGACGTGCTAGTTTCTACAAGAAGAGCAGAGGTTTTGAATATGCCCAGACTGTTTTATTGAGACTCGTGTCTTCGGATTTGAGTTGAATCACAGGAGGAAATGTTCATTGCGTCTAGATTAAACCATGATGAATCTGATCAAATTGCTTATATTGAAAGTTTCACAAATAAAGAAAAGTTACCGGTTAACATCAACCAATTTCAAGACATCAGCCAAAAAAAAAAAAATCCTTCTCATTAATTTCCTGTGGCTCAATCGCTCCTCTTTAACTCAGACAGCTCTGGTGGGAGTTGTGTAGCCGGTCAAGACCCACATGTCATCTGTGAATCTTTCAGGATAATTTTAGAGATTTGATGCTGATTGCTTCCAGGGTGTCGCTGGGGGGGGGGGGGGGGTCATATGTTGTCCTTTGCTCTTGTTTATTCGAAACAGTGTGGATTCTGTTGTGTTCTTGTGGTAATCTGATGAGAAGCATATCACCTCACAGTCAACATCACACAGACAGGCCTATAGCGTTGAGTAGCAGGTCTGAAATGGGCACCAGATCGCTACATTGGTTCAGTGATTATTACCTGGCTATCTAATTCTTTTTTTGGGGAGAGGGGTGGATCCCCCCCCTTTTACTCCCCAAATGTACTTAGCCAATTTACCATATTCAGTGGTAAATGGTGCTTGTTTTTGGAAAGGTCAGTGGGGAAATGACATGGTTCACCTTAAAGAATAACGTCAATGGAGATATTTTGCACTCAGAAAGTGATCCTAATGGCCGTCATGTGCTATTAATCCCCCCCCCCTTTTTTTTCTTCCCAATTATACTTGGCCAATTACCCCACTCTTCCAAGCCATCCTGGTCGCTGCTCCACCCCCTCTGCCGGTGTGGGGAGGGCTGGAGACTACCACATGCCTCCTCCGATACATGTGGATTTGCCAGCTGCTTCTTTTCACCTGACAGTGAGGAGTTTCACCAGGGGGACGTAGCACGTGGGAAGATCACGTTAGGGTTAGGAGTTGCAGTTGGAACAACTATTCAGAATATGTAGGTTAATATAAAAGAGAAAAATATAGCAATATGATATCATATTGCTGTATTTTCTTGTTTCTATCTATCTTTCCCCTGAGGTCTGTTGCACTATTTTGATATTGCATATAATTTCACTTGGACAGTGTTAGCAGTGCAACTGTGCTGTAATAAAACAATCCTGTGTCAGACTCTTTAATAACTCTTTAATAAGGGGTGTTATTAAAGAGTCTCTTCGATACCAAAAACACCAACCTTTCTAAAAATGTCCCATGTTACATCTTAGTTGCAGCAGGCTGTTGCTGTTCGAGCTATGTCTACCATCCTATTTACCACTACTGTCCCTAGTGTGTCTAGGTTAAGGCCATCGACTGAGCTAGGCTTCATTGGTGGTTTGTCCAGTTTCTGGGCATCACCCTAGTTGATGTTGCCCCTCCAATTCGTAAAAAAAATGCATGGATATTTTTACAATCTGCTGACCATTTTCTTAATGTGTGCGTATACAGTTTCTATTTATACATCAGCTTATAAACTGATGCTAATTTAGATGTTCATGCACTTCTGTGTTCAAGTCCTGGGTCCCATTGTGCACTCTCCAATGTCAGTGCAGTGTTCATTTGTGAAATGGGAAAGGATCATAATTTTTCTGAATGACCGGCTCCATCTTTTTAAAACAGCAACACACAATGACCAGGGCACATTCACAGGCACGCAACACACACACATATACACACACACACACACACACACACACACATGCGCGCGCACACATCATCATCATCATCTCCATCATGTCAGCTAAACTGAATGGACACATGAGTCACATGAGCGAAACTCAGAAAGGAACTGGGAACAACACCAGAGGGTCAAAGCATCAGCTACTGGTTGATAGAGCAGTCCCCATGACTCTTAAGCCCAGACAGACCAACCTGAGCACAGCCTGGATTGACTACAAGAAAGCCTATGATTCAATGCCCCAAAGCTGGTTACTGGAGTGCTTGGCACTATACAAAGCCAACAGGACACTAATAGCCTTTATCAAGAACTCAATGTGGCAGTGGAAAACAACACGAGAGGCCAACTCAAAGACAATCACAGAGATAACCATCAAATGTGGCATATACCAAGGTGATGCACTGTCCCCACTGCTGTTCTGCATAGGCCTGAACCCCCTCAGTCAAATCATCACAAAGAGTGGATATGGATACAGGTTCAGAAGTGGAGTTACCATCAGCCACCTCCTATACATGGATTACATCAAGCTGTATGCCAGGAATGAGCGAGACATTCAACTGCTGATCTGCCTCACCAGGATCTATAGGGATGCCATTCAGACTGGACAAGTGTTGTTGAATGGTGGCAAAAAGAGGAAAGGTGGTGAGTTGAATCACCAGATGGCAGGATAACAGAGTACCTAGTGATAACAGAGTACCTAGTAACAAGTATCTAGTGTTCCACAGGCAAATGGAAACCACAAGGAGGCAGCAAGGAGGTCAGCTACAGCCAAATACCTCCAAAGAGTGAGGCAGGTCCTGAGGAGCCAGCTCAATGGGAGGAATAAGATCCAAGCCATCAGCACATATGCCCTACCAGTCATCAGACACCTAGCTGAAATAGTAAGCTGGCCAAAGGAGGCGATAAGGGCCACATATATGAGGACACAGACACTCCTCACAATGCACGGAGGGTTCCACCCAAAGTCCAGCAGGCTGAGACTGTACGATAAGTGAAAAGATGGGGGCTGAGGGTTAGTGAGTGTCAGGGCCACTATCCAGGATGAAACAAGGAACATCCATGAGTACATCAGAAAGACCCCCCCCCCCCAGGATGAACTACTGAATGAGTACCTTAGGCTGCAGAAGACAGAGAGTGCAGAGGTAGAAGAAGAGGAGGTATCATGGAAGATCAAGCCCCTCCATGGGATGTAGTACCGTTGACAGATAGAATACATAGTTGATATCAAGAAATCCTACCAGTGGCTAGAAAAGGCTGGACTGAAGGACAGCCCAGGAGCTCTGATCATAGCAGCACAAGAACAGGCACTCAGGACCACATTGGTTGAGACAGGGGTCTACCACACCAGAGAAGACCCAAGATGCAGGCTGTGCAAAGATGCCCCTGAGAGAATCCAGCACTTCATAGCAGGGTGTCAAATGCTAGCTGGGAAAGCGTACACTGAAAGGCATAACCAAATGGCTGGAATAGTGTACAGGAATATCTGTACTGAATACAGACTGGAAGTCCCCAACTCCAAATGGGAGACACCGCCAAAGGTGGTTGAGAATGGCAGAGCTAAGATCCAGGGGGACTTCAAGTTCCAGCCTGACAAGCAGGTGCTGGCTAACCAACCAGACATTGTGACGGTCAACAAGAAACAGAAGACAACAGTAGTGATCGATGTAGCAATCCCGAGTGACAGCAAAATCAGGAAGAAAGAGCATGAGGAGCTGGAGAAATATTAATGGCTGAAGGAAAAACTAGATCGAATGTAGAAGGTGAAATCCACAGTAGTCCCAGCGGTAATAGGAGCACTAGGAGCTGTGACCCCTAAACTGGGAGAGTGGCTCCAGCAGTTTCCAGGAACAACCTCTGAGGTCCCTGTTCAGAAGAGTGTGGTGCTAGGAACCAGCTAAGATACTGCACAGAACCCTCAAACTCCCAGGGCCTCTGGTAGACGACCTGAGCTCGAAGAAGGAAGAAGACACACACCACCCAAAAAAGGGTGATATATATATATATAATCCAGTGAGTCAAGTAAATTCTTTAAAAGACAGTACAAGCCTGTATCATGCCTTAAGCAATCACCAGCTGTCAATCTATTGCTTATGGCACGAAACAGGCTTGTACTGTCTCATAAAGAATGTACTTGACTCACTGGATTATTTTGCTCCTTATTTGTTGAGCACTTTCCCTACCGTTGAGTGTTTCTTTAAACAAAGTTTTATATATCCATCCATCCATCCATTGTCTTAACTGCTTATGCTGCTCTCAGGGTCGTGGGGATGCTGGAGCCTATTCCAGCAGTCACTGGGCAGCAGGCAGGGAGACACCCTGGACAGGCTGCCAGGCCATCACAGCCCCCCCCCACACACACACACATACACACACATTCATTCCTAGGGACAATTTAGTACCAGCAATTCACCTGACTTACATGTCTTTGGACTGTGGGAGGAAACTGGATCCCTGAGCATTTATTTATTTTTCTATTTTTTTTGGAAACCGTCAGTGGTGTTGGTAAAAGTGCTGAGCAAACGAGGAGCGGAATATTAATGTAGATGTAGGAAAAAAAACTTTAATACATACTTTAATACAAGCCCGTTTTGTGCGTCACGCTGATGAGTATCTGACACACAAAAAACAGGCTTGTACTGCTATGTATTAAAGCTTTTTTTCCAACATCTACCTTAATATTTATATATATATGTATATGCACACACATATATGTGTGTGTGTGTGTGTGGTTACAAACACACCATATGGTTTTTGTGGACACTGCTGCATCCATGAAGGATTAGAGTTTAAAGACTTGCATAAAGACTGGCAGTTCATCTTTCGCAGCAAATGTTATAGAAATATAACGACAACGCAAAAGCATCTCATGTGATTCATTTCTCCGTTTTTCAGTTAATGTTGTGTAACTTTTATCTTTTTTATTATCTCCACCAGGCGGTAGCCTGCAGGGGATTAACATTGTCAATCTAAGCACACTGTATATACTGTATATTGTATGTCTACATGCATATGCTGTCATGTCCACCTATCTCTTGTATATAAGTAACCTGCTAAAATATTTATTCCAGCATCTCTGCACTCTACACCACTGCCCTACTGACTTCATGTTTCACCTGTGAATAATCATGCTTGTATATATTCCTGAAAAGTGTTCTGCTGTTATTCTGTGGAAGTATTGAGCACCACTAAACCGGAATCAAATTAAATGCCATGTATGACATGGCCAAATAAAGATAATTCTGATGATGATGATGATGTGTGTGCATGTGTGTATTTGCAAACGCCATCTTTATCCAGCTAGATTCTCAGATCACTGGCTTTATCCCTCACACACAACCGTTCTCAGTTCACTTGTTCGCGATCTGAGCTGAACGTGTTTGAGTCCAGTGAGTGGCACTACCCAGTCAGAGCTCAACGAACGATTCAGTGAACGAGTCTTTTGAACAAATCTTTTCAATGAACTGATTCTAATGATTCAATACACTGAAAAGAACTGCCTTGCCCATCACTTCCGCCTAGGTGGCTGCTCATCCACCGACTGACAGGCAAACCGTTTAATAGGTAGATTTTTTTTAATTAAATTTTTTTTAGCTTGAGCGCTGCATATTCAATCGTTCAATCGATTTGGGCACTGCACAAAAGTCTCAAAATGGCAGGAAAAACACCCTCCTGGCAGGTGAAAAATGGGATGGTTTGTCACCGAGTCCCAGCGCTGGAGAAGGGGACATACCAATCCTCGCTCAGACTTTTGGGGGGACCGAGTTATTATTTATTTACTCACTTTGTTGAATACTACTTTCAGTTGTCACTGAAACCGATTTTTCCCTCGGGTACTATCACGTGGCCATTTTATCTCATCTCAGTATTTCATTCATGGTTCTGACTAAGTGGCTTCTAACGTAGCAGTTAACAACCCGCCTCTCCCACTCACAGCTGGAAACCGCAGCGTTAACAGAGACAGGCGATAACCGGCTTCATGGTACCGGCAATCCAGGATCACCAGTGTTAGTTTTAGTGAATCAGGAAACCCAAAGAGAGACTGGGACCTCAGGACCACTGTTAGCGATATGGAGGTTGAATGCTAGCCAGGTTCTACAGATTGTTTTGTCTCGCCCTGGACACACTCTGGAATAAGGAACTTTAACACAACACGTGACATGCCACCAACAATATTATGCGGCTGTTGTGTGAGTAATACAATGTCTTGTTGCTCACCTCGAACCCGCATCTTATCGGTCTGCTTTCTGTCTGCCTCTTGTGCCTCTGTTGGCGCCTTTTACCGCAAGGTGTGCACGCACATACACACACGCACACACACGCACGGACGGAGTATCTTCTCTTGTTTCTTTCGTGGTACACCACCAGGTACACTCAATGCTGCCCCCACCCGACCGAGTGTAATTAGAAGAAGAAAAGTGACTGACTGCAGTCTCATGAGCTTGAACTTGTACCGATGGATGATAATGTAAGGACCACTGATGTGTAGACTCTCTAGCCCTTGGCTAATGGGTCGGACCCTTTAAGTCGATTAGTTAACGTGGTCACCCGTGGTGCGGGAGACCCGGGTTCGCGTCCCGGCTGCGGCGGTTCCCGACTGCCCCCCGAATTCGCTACATTGGTCTCAGAAGTGGGGTGGTGAGACCGTGATACAAATAAAATGGACTTGACTTGACTTGAGGCCATCGGAAGCGCGTGCGCCAAGAGGCGTGAGGGGGCTGATATTCTGAAGCGCGGGGACGCGCTTCCCGAGGGAGGGGCATAGCGTAACGACCATGAATAACTACACTCGCTGGGCCTTATCCAGCGGGTCGGGCCTTTTAGTCGACTGGTTAACGTAGTCACCCGAGGTGCGGGAGATCCTGGATCGCGTCCCGACTGCGGCGGTCCCCGGCTGTCTCCACAATTCGCTACGAGTTTTTTTTTGGGGGGGGTTAAATTTCCCGTTTCCCTCTTTTGTACATTGGGGGGGGGGCGTGTCCCCTGATCCCACAAAGCAATTACGCACTTGGAGGATCGTATGCCTTGTGGAGATCTGCAATCTACTGAGTGCACTCCTCAAGTTGCTTTTGTGTCTTTACTCCTTGGTTCTACTTAGCACTCCTCACTCCTCTGTCTGCTGCAGGTTTCTCTCTCTGCTCTGCTCCTGCAGCGCGGACTGCGCATTTCTATTCTTTCCTGCACACGTGACAAGTTCTCTGTTCTTATTACGCAGGTTTGCATCTATGTGTTGGCGCTTGTATGCATGTGTGTGTGTGTGTATTCATGCGCTTCTGTGTGTGTGTGTGTGTGTGTGTCTGTCCATGTCTTTCTTTTGTGTGTCTGTGTGTCTGTGCATTAGCATGCATGTGCACTTAGAGTGAGTTTTTGGGGGGTGCGTGTATGTGTGTGTGCCTGCGTGCGCATAGATCTGTGTATTTTGTGTGCATGCTAACGTTTGGTGTCTGTCTTCATCTGTGTGTGCACATTTTTGCATGGACACACACACACACACACACACACACACACACACACACACACACACATATATATATATATATATATATATATGTATGTATGTATGTATATGTATGTATGTATGTATGTATGTATGTATGTATGTATGTATGTATGTATGTATGTATACACACACATTACAGTACACACTGTGAACTCCAACCATTAGATAACCACACCAGTCACCAGACACAAAGCATCACCATGGACATACCAGTGAAGCCAGTAAGATTTTGCGCCTCAGTCTTCCTAGTCTGCAAGCAGATCTCCCGAGCCTTCAGGTGCTGGGAAATGATGGCGCAGTCTGGATGAATGGCGTCTGCCTGCAAATACGGGACAACTGGTTTATCTATGGCAGACACATGCATCTCGAGTTTACCCCCCTCCTCTGGGGGAGTTCAGTGTAAATGGGTGAAGTGATGGAGCAAAATGTAGGGAGGCTGGGATAAAAATGAACAGTCTCTATATGGGATGCATTTAGACTGCCCATATATGTTTGATTCACATTACTGAACTTAGCACAAAAAGTAAGGAAATTTGTGTTTGGTGGATTATTTCTTTGTTGTAACAATGCTTCTTGGCAATAAATTTTATGTCAGGCACCTGGGGTACCAGAAGCTCAAAACAAGAGTCAATAGCAGCAGCGAAATAAGCTGTTTGGCATTGGCAGAGAAGATTTGGCAAATTTTTCATGGGCACAACCCACATACTCAGCTCTGCTGCTCATCCCACAAATGCATGTCCCTTACACATGTGGCGCCATTTAAACGGGAAATAAACAGGCTTTCCAACGATATAAGATTTATTGCCAAGAAGCATTGTTACAACAAAGACATAATCTACCAAACACACATTTCCTTACTTTTTGTTTTAAGTATATGTGACTCAGTCGATCACATTTTAAGGGGTAAGATGCAGAATGTTTTGCTTGTCTTTTGGATCTTTGCTTATAACGCGTCTTCCCTTAGGCATCAGAAAAATTAACCTTTAGTTTTCTGCAACTTGTTTCTTTCCTCTCAAGGGACAATCTTGTGCCATTAATCCTGAACGACGACCTATAGTCAAGTCACAATCGTGACGTTCAATCAATGGATGTCAATAGCAAATATCCGCTAAACGTTATAAATGAAAACTCTGTTATCTGGAGTAGCCCAAACATTTTGGTAACTATCAATCATCTATTTCTGAATTGACGTGAGACCATACTGATTTGAGACCATACTGATGTGAATCCATGCCGAGGGTCTGATTCAGGGGTGGGCAATCTTATCCAGAGAGGGCCAGTGTGGGTGAAGGTTTTTGTTCCAATCAAGCAATTACACACCTGTGTCTCCTAATCAAGCCCCTCAGCAAAGACTCTGCTGGTTGATTAGTGGATCCGGTGTGTAGCCGCTTGGTCGGAACAAAAACCTTCACCCACACTGGTCCTCTCTGGATAAGATGGGCCACCCCTGGAACGGGGCTATTTTCTGTCCAGCACCAGTGGTCGTTCAGAGGGAAGTCTCCTGTGCTGGATGTGTAGAAGACAGAGAGACGACTGACGGTAAACTATAGTCTGGTGGGTAATATTTCAATCACTATGTATTTCTTTTTCTCCGTATACGATAAATTAACTCCTTTGTAATTTTCATACACAATTATTCGAGCTCGCGTCCAGTTTCTCTATTAAAGCAGCGGAAGAAGTGGGAAACGGGTTTGTGTGCCGAGCAGCGGAGACGCGTCGGGGTGTGGAGTTGGGTATGGGAGCGCGTCAAAGTGAGAAACGGCTACAAACTGACCGATGTGGCGGGAAAGTGGCCGGGACCGCACTCACCAGGCGCCACAGCTGCAGGTGGAACAGCAGAAGTACCAGTTTCGGGTTGCGTCCCGACTCGCCAAAGCAGCGCAGTAAATCCATTTTCTCCCTTCTCCCCGCCACGTCTCTTCTCCGATGACAGAACGGCAAATCCATTTAATTAATCCATTTAATTAATGATAATATGATATTAATTATTGGTATTAGTGTTCCTCGGCGCCTCTGGGAGGACGTGGCTCCCTGGTGTCTTCGGGACGGTGTGAGTCTTAAGGCGCGCGCGCTCTCTCTCTCTCTCCATCCAGACGGACGAGAGCGCTACACCGTGTGTCTGTGAATGCTGTCAGCCGAGTTCTTTACTATAAGTAAGTAAATAAATAAATAAATAGACGGATAAGAAGAGCAGACCGCGGACGGGCTGAGGCGTCTTGGCGGACCAGGATTTAAATGCGACCCATCCAGCTGCTGTGGGAGCTTGTAAGTCACTGGCTGCAGGACACGACGACGTCTGCACACCATGTGAGATGTGAAGTGTATTATACACCGGTCGGGACCAGCCTGTCTATGCTGCCGATTTTATTTTTATTTATTTATTCGTTTATTTGCTTTGCCCCCCGTTCCGCCCCTTTCTTAATTCCAGCTCAACAGTTGCAACGTTGTCTGTCAAGCTGGATGGTTAAATGTGTTTTTGACATGCGGTGGCTTGTCATGGAAAGTGTTTTTGTTTTCTTTCACAAGGACGAAAGAGGACAGACAACCAGACGAAAGAGAGATTGGGTTGAATTTTAAACAACTCTTTATTTTACATAAAACAAAAACTCAGCAGTGACATATCCATTTCACAACATCAAACATAAGCAACTCCTTTACATTAAAACGTCCCAAACGGTCTTTTTTTAAAAAGTGGTTCAAGTCACTTGAACCACTTTGTAACCAAAGGGTTCAAAAAGATGTTACGCAAAAGCAGAATTAAATACCAGTTGCCCCTCGTTGACTGAGCAAATGGCTGTAGTGAAACACCACCGGGCGATAAACTCATCTGAGTTGTTCACGAGGGTGAAGAAACCGAAATCCACTCGGACTCTCACCTTCACCCTTGGCGATGAACCTTCATCTGAACCATTATTAATTCGACTTTTCCTACTTTAATCAATCGAAAACTCAGCTTGTCCCACTGCGAAATTTAAAAGTTGCCACTTTTCTGCATCGTTTCTCTTGTACCCAGCCCCAAAGATGAAACCCGTTTCCTTCCGTGCGTCACTACAGTGTGGGAATAACATGGTTTGTAGAGCTTCAGAAAGCACCTGAAGTCTCTCACATTCCACCTAACAATGAAAAATTCTCTGACGACTGACAGAAAGGACACTTTAACAGAAAGAGTTGGGTTGGTCTTAGAAATGAAACTATTAACTGCCAGCGCTCCCTGTAGGATCCTCCGCTGCGAGTCACCTGACCTTTTTGTTCAGCGGGGCTTTATATAGCACCCTCCACACTGGCCTGCAATCATCTGCCAGAGAGAAAGAGAGAGGTGGGGGGGAGTTAAAGTGAGGGGCGACAGTCCCCCATCCATCAGAAGCTGTGGTGAAGGTGCTCATACTAATGCCATGCTAGGTGGACCTCAAGCCCACTCCAAAGTATCAGAAGAGCACTCCGAGGAATTTGTAACTACAACAACACCAATAATCTTGTAAAAAAAAAAAAAACCCCAGCCCAAACCAACACATATTTTCCTCTGATAGTTACCATATTATAATGTTTTAGCGTCTCATTCCATCGTGGTTTGATATTCTGCCTTTCTGCAGTATTGGCATGTTTGATTTGTCAGTGTGCAGATTGGATTTTATGGTAATTTTGGAGGATATGTGTGTTGGTGTTAGCTCTTTTTTTTTTTTACAAGTATGGTTAGTCACTTGTAAAAGTCACTTTATACTAAATATGTGGCCACTTACAAGACTTAGCCAGGCTGGCCAAAACCAGCCCATAGTCTAGCTAGTCAACACATCCTGGCACCAAAAGAAAGAAAGAGTCACTTTATCTTCTCATTGTATTCTTACAACAAATGTCTTCTGCAACCCATCCTATGGTATAGGAGCAGTGGGCAACTGCAGTGCCCAGGGATCAACTCCAGTTCTTCTTTCCATTGCCTTGCTCAGGGGCACAGACAGGAAGGAGAATTAATCCTAACATGCATGTCTTTTTTTGATGGTGGGAGGAGACTGGAGCACCCGGAGGAAACCCATGCAGACACGGGGAGAACATGCAACTTTATTCTCTGCATTTAACCCATCCTCTATATCAGGGGTGGGCAATCTTATCCAGAAAGGGCCAGTGTGGGTAAAGGTTTTTTTGTTCCAACCAAGCAGTTACACATCTGATCCTACTAATCAACCAGTAGAGTCTTTGCTGAGGAATTTGATTAGGAGACACAGGTGTGTAACTGCTTAGTTGGAACAAAAACCTTCACCCACACTGGCCCTTTCTGGATAAGATTGCCCAACCCTGCTATACACACTAGAAACAGTGGGCAGCTGTGTACACTAGCAGCAGTGGGCAGCTGCAGTGCAGCACCCAGGGACCAACTCCAGTTCTTTGTCATCGGCATGGTCAGAGAGGCATAGGCAGGAGTATTAACTCTAATATGCAACACCGGGCAGCTACAGGGAGAACATGCACACTGCACACAGAAAGGACCTGAGACGGTCTTGCTGTGAGGCAACAGTGCTAACCACTGGGCCACCCAAGAGGAAAGCTCTTCAAAAGGCATAAAATGCTCGTATGAGGAGACATACCTCAGCACCGCTCCCCCTCACAGTGCCCAAATAGCCCTGTGTCAACCATGGAGACCTTCAAGTTTCTGGGAACCTACCATTTCCAAAGACCTGAGGTGGGACACCAACATCAGCTCCATGCTCAAAAAGGCCCAGCAGAGGGGGTTCTCTCTGCGGTAATTGAGGAAATTCCCTCTGTCACAGGAGTTGTTGAGCCAGTTCTATACTACAGTCATTGAATCTGTCCTGTGCACATCCATCACGGTCTGGTTTGGAGCAGCAACAAGGCAGGGTAGGAACAGACTGCAGCGAACAGTGAGGCTGCAGAAAAAAAATCATTGGTGCTCTCCTGCCCACCCTGCAGGACTTATACACCTCTAGAGCCTGGAAACGGGCAGGCAGAATCAGCAGAGACCCCCCCACACACACACACACCCAGCATACTGAGTGAACACCTAACCTCTGGCAAGCACCACAAAGCAATGGGGACCAAAACCCCCAGACACAGCAACAGTTTTTCCCCACAGGCCATCTCTCTCATGAACACTTAACAGTATGGTGCAGGAATAGACAGTTATTATCGAAATATGACACAAAACCCCCTCTGGCCCAGATGTCTCACCTACATATCTATGATGTGCACTACCTCTTTAAACCAGATGTGCAATATAAATGTTTGTGCAATACAAGTGTACAATTGTAAATACATATACTACTTCTGTATACTGTGTACAAAGTATTGCTGTTATTGTTGTGGATGTAACATAGGTATATAATAGTATGTAGTTTTGAGGTGGATGGTATAGTGTACTGGTACATAAGTTAATATAGTGGGAGTATATAGCATTGTTTATGGGCATGATGGGCTGTGGTGTCATGGTATGGTATATAGTATAGTGTATGGGCAATATAGCAGTCCTATTTATCAAAGTGAAGGAGGTTGCATGCAGGACTTGCTAGGTGGTTTAGGAGACTGCATTGTTTCTGAAAGCTAAAAACATTTGATGTCCACTGCCAACATGCCCGTTTAGGCTGATCGCAACTCCGACTTTGCCAGGAGGATTGATTTTCAAGCTTGTGGAGAGTCTGCATTGGTCTGCATACAGTAGGGCAGGTCACCATGGACAGTTGGTAAACGTTATCTTGTAGTGTGTAGGGGTTTGAGATCCACATCACTCAACTCCCAGCTGAGCCCTCGACCAGTTGAGTAATCTCATGATAATATCAAACATGTTTGATTTTCTTACATTTTAACATAGCTGTGTAGTGGTCAGTGACAAAAACAGGTTAAGTATGTACATCTCTAAGAATGGAAATACTAGAAACTTCAATCATGAAGTGCACAGTGCTGTATCTTTTCACAATCTGGTACAATTATAAAAGTCATGTAGTCTGTCTGTGGTTTACCCTCAGTCAAGGTTGTAAACTCAAAGAGCTTTCCATGCCCACAGTGATAAGAAGTAGATATGGTAAATGAGCTCCTAACAGCCCTAAAGTTCACAAACTGGCCCAGTGAATTGAACAAGTCGCTCCTCCAATCTTAATGCCATTCCTGTCCTGGTTTGTGACCTCTATGTCGACTCTGATAATGTCAAGGGGGGAGAAAACGGGGTGGCTGCCCACCCCTGTTTCTCCCCAATTGTATCCGGGCCAATTACCCCACTCTTCCGAGCCGTCCTGGTCGCTGCTCCACCCGCTCTGCTGATCCGGGGAGGGCTGCAGACTACCACATGCCTCCTCCGATACATGTGGAGTCACCAGCTGGTTCTTTTCGCCTGACAGTGAGGAGTTTCACCGGGGGATGTAGCGCATAGGAGGATCACACTTTCCTTTCCCCCCCAGTTCCCCCTCCCCCCTGAACAAGCACCCCAACCGACCAGAGGATGCTTTTAGACACAGACAAATCAAACAATACAGAGTGGCCACAAGAACCAAACATATGACTTAGATCCCTGATACATGACATACATAGGATTGCACACAATCACATTAATATGTCATGGAAACTATAACAGCATCTACGAATGTATAAGTATAAGGAAACGCTCAGTGCATTACAATCTGGAAGGAAAAAAATTAGAAAACAAAATATGAAAATTAATAAATAAAAATCAATCAACAAACAACCATCTTATAACCCAAAAATGTCACTTTACTACCAGTTTTAGTCAACTGATTTTTATTCCTTCAGGCCAACACTGTGCAAGCCTCAGTAAAGACTGTGCGTACAGTGAAGGCAATCAAATGTTCCATAAGGTACATTATGATAAAGTCCACATGGATGTAATCTCTGCTACACTTTTCAGTTTAATTAAGGTCCCTTTGAGAAATAATTTGACCTGTGAGGTTATTCAGAATGGTAGAGGTTAAGGCATTATGGTATGTTCACATGTACACGTTTTCCAATCCCTTGAGATGCACTGCTGCCCAAGTTTTGGCTGCTTGATGGGCATGGCAATGAAATGAACTGGGCTATAACCATACAAGTCACTGACAAGTGCTCTCCTGTCCAATAGAAATATGTTTTTGTGGGGTTCAATCCCCACTCATGGTATTATCCCCAGACTAGCAACTAAATTACCCAGCTATGTCCAGACACTGGACGGTAGCACTTTTCTGTAATTAGCTCTGTAAAGTATTTTTTTCACTTCTCTACTCACCTATTTATTTCATCTGGGTGGGAAGTGGATATTGGACTTGATAGTGTGATCTATACTGTTCGACTGACAACGCACATGTGCACGTAATTACTGTATTCCTTTCAATTATACACATCACACAGCATAAAGAAGATACTTGATTGTCACCGTACAGTGTCAATACATAGGGTTTTATAAGTCTGAAGAAGCACCTTGAAGTCTCATCTAACATGGATGGGAAGCCAATGAAGGGAGGAAATAGTTGGTGTAATATGGTCATATTTTAAGAAGATATACTTTTATTGTCACTGTACATACAATTAAATTTATTCTCTGCATTTAATCCATCCTCTGTACACACACTACAAACAGCGGGCAGCTGTGTATACTAGCAGCAGTGGGCAGCCGCAGTGCAGCGCCCAGGGACCAACTCCAGTTCTTCGTCATCGCCACGGTCAGAGGCACAGGCAGGAGTATTAACTTTAACATGTTACCCCATGCAGCTATGGGGAGAACATGCACACTCCACACAGAAATTACCTGGGATGGCCTGGGGTTCGAACCCAGAACCTTCTTGCTGCGAGGCAACAGTGCTAACCACTGGGCCACCGTGCTGCCCAGGATGGTTGAGAGTTGAAGGGTTAAGCTGTTGTATTTAAGATCAAATGGACGTTTATTCACACATTCAACCAGTGGTGTAGTGGTGGTGTTGTTTTGTTTTTTGTTTTTTTTCCTGAAACAACAACGGCAACAAACATTGTTGAACCAAAGTTTTAGCTATTTAATGTTCTGGTGTCTGGCGATGGTCTTCAATGAGCTTAGTCGGCCATATCTGCTTGGTAGCCACAATAACTTGTTATGAACTAAATTTCTGTTCTCAGCAAAGTCCTGCCCATCAGTAATCACACAAGCCTTCATGATTTAGCTATTCCTGGATAAGGTCCTGGGTTCAAAACCCAGGGTTTATCCAAGCTTGGGGGTCATCCCAGTGCCTTTCTGTGTGGAGTTTACATGTTCTCCCTGTGTCTGCGGTGGGTTTTCTCCGGGTGCTCCGGTTTCCTCCAACCATCAAAAAGACATGCATGTTAGAGTTAATAGAAGCTAGATGTCTTAAATACACCAGTAATAGAAAATGTGATAAAGGACCTTTGTTGGCATGTAAGTCTTCAGGATCAGCTTTCACTTCTCTAATTTCAGTGTTAATAAATGTTGCTTTAGCATGCTTTTTGGGTTCATTTCCTTTTTTTTGTTCAAGTGCTGACAACATTGTATGTAGAAAGTAGGCAGCCACATGTTAAAATCATATTTATCTGGAATCAGTGAATGGGATGGTACTCACTTCAAGTGGGACTTCTAATACACCGACGGAGAATAAAGCAATGGCCTATTATGACCATTATCTAATGGCCTCTATTATGCAGCAGCCTGTGCATTCACTGGGGAAGGGCCCAAGAAAAGAGAAATGCACTTGCATATATAATTATATGGCTGTAGGTCGATGTGTATCGATCTTGATGTAATGACTTCTATTAACTGAACTTGGCAGGTCTGAACTTAACTTGAACAATAACAAACATGAAGATGTTGTTTAAATGACGATAATAATGAAGCACCTTTCCGGGACTCCAGGTTGCTTAAAAATTGCAATTATCAGGCGTCCGGGAAGCGTAGCAGTATATTCCGTTGCCTATCAACATGGGGATCTCCGGTTCGAATCCCCGTGTTACCTCCGGCTTGGTTGGGCACCCCTACAATTGGCCGTGTCTGTGGGTGGGAAGCCGGGTGTGGGTATGTGTCCTGGTTGCTGCACTAGCGCCTCATCTGGTCGGTTGGGGCACCTGTTCGGGGAGGGGGACTGGGGGGATAGCGTGATCCTCCCACGCGCTACATCCTCCTGGTGAAACTCCTCACTGTCAGGTGAAAAGAAGCAGCTGATGACTCCACATGTATCGGAGGAGCCATGTGGTAGTCTGCAGCCCTCCCCGGATTGGCAGAGGGGGTGGAGCAGAGATTGGGATGGCTCGGAAGAGTGGGGTAATTAGCTGGATACAATTGGGGAGAAAAAAAAAAAAAAAAAAGAAGCAAGTATCATTATACAACAAGCAGTAACAATCAGAACATGACCTCTAACCAATAAGAAGACATAAATCCCTCAGGGGAAGGTGAATAGAAACAGGTAGCACTGTGAACATAGGTGAGTCTTTAAAGGAGATCCTGTGGCGGAGCCAGAGGGGTGGCACGTGCCACCCCTGATATCTGATTGTCCACCCCAGGTGCCACCCCAAAATTTTATTCGCTGGCGTCTTTTTAATATCGAGGACGAGGACAGTACTTCCAGAGTTCACGCCACCACACACAACGGGATCTACATTAAAGAACAACACATGTTGACGTAAGTTTTAAACAAAACTTGCATTGGGTTTAGGTCATTTTTTGATATTTATGTGGGATGGTTAAGATTAGCGTCTGATTGTTTCAAAAAGGGAAATGTGCTCTACATAAATTATAGCTAGCGAAAATCTTACCTATACAGCAGCAGCATTAACGTTAGCTAGCCGTGAAGCATGTGTAACCACCTGAAACAATCCATGGCTAATCTTGAGCATCCGTCATAAATATTACCCAATTTTACTGAAATATCATATATTATGTATTAACTGCGCAATATCAGAATTCATTTTGTGATATTTATGTTGGCTGGTTAAGATTAGTCTGATAAATTATAGCTAGCTAGCGTTACTCAACGTGGCCTACTACAGCAGCATCAACGTTAGCTGTGGAACACGTTTAACCATTTGAAACAATCTTGACCATCCGGCATAAATATTACACAATTTTACTAAAATATCATATATTATGTATTAACTGCACTATGTCGGAGTTCATTTTGTGATTTATGTGGGATGGTTAAGATTAGTCCCTGATTATTTCAGATGGGTTAATGTGCTCCAGAGCTAATGCCACTGTCTTCTTTTTGCATAGGGTCAAAAAAAAGTTATGAAAAGAGAGGGAATTTCAGATTTCTTTATAAAAAATAAAAAATCAGATCAGGTGGTCATAGACCCCAGCCCATGCATAACCACCGGACCCCAGAGCAGCTCCCTACCCGAGGATAGTAATGCTGAGAGTCAGTGTGGTCAGGCTTCACAGGCCCAGGAGCATAGTCCTCCACCATCAGGTCAGAGCATCTACCAGACAGCCAGTCACATGCCCAGTTCAGAATTTAAGTTCAGTTTCAACTAGCAACAGTAGTTGATTTTTGCCAGATTGAGCCTCACTTTACATGTTGATTCTTGTGTTTTGTTTTAATGGCTGTGGCATTTGTATTGCGATTATACACTGATGGTTCTTGTGTTAATGACGACACAGAGACCTCTGTTTCTGAGGGAGACATCGAGGGAGACATCGAGTCCTTTCCAAGTGCAACTGCATCTAGGAATGCTGTTCTAGGAGGACCAATGGTAGGCCTCTACTTTAAAACTACAGATTTTAGTTGGCAGCTATTGGTATGCAATCTTGTTGATTCTGCAATTACACATTTCCATAGAGATATGACACATTGTTTAATGTGTATTCCAGACATATCAAGATCCAGAGACGACGGTCCTGTACAGCCATCTTTGAAATAATTTCCTAGGACGCAGCATGGTACAAGGAAGAGGGTTTTTAACAGCTCTTGGTACATAGAAAATCCATGGGTTGAATATTCTGTTAGTCGAGATTCAACCTATTGTTTTGCCTGTAGGCGTTTTTCACTGCCAAATACACCTCAATCTGCCTTCACATCAAACTCAGGCTTTTGTAACTGGAAAAAGGCACTGTTCAAAGATTCTGGTTTTAAGCTACACTCTAAGGCAGAGCATCATATTAATGCAATGTATGCATGGAATCATCATAAAAGGGCCAGAGAAAGCAATTCCTCAGTCATGGATAGCATAAATGAGGACTGTAAAAAGAAAGTTGCCGAAAACTGTACTCACATGAAAACTATTGCAGATGTGCTCCTATTAACTGCCACTCAAAATATAGTGCAGAGAGGTCATCGAGAGTCTGATGATGACTCTCATAACAAGGGCAAAATTTTAACAATCTTAGAGGAAATAGCAAAGCATGACCCTCTCATAGAGAAGAGGATGAACGAAACTGGCAATGCCAAGTACAAAGCCACCTAATACAGAACAAAGTTCTTGAGACATTAGCTGAGATGGTACAAAGTGAAATAATGAGAGAAGTGAAATCAAGTGAAGTGTTCAGTGTAACTGCAGATGAAACGAGATTTGAAGAAAAAGGAACAAATGTCTTTAGCTGTGAGATACTTTTACAACGGGACCATCCACGTGAGCTTTTTACAATTTAAGTCTGCTGAAAGCTTAGATGCTGCAGGTCTCTCAAAAATTATTATTGATTGCTTTGAAAAAACATGGACTAGACTACAGAAATAATTTTGTGGGGCAAAGGTATGATGGTGCTTCGGTCATGAGTGGTAAGCATTCTGGTGTGGCTGCACGGATAAAAAATAGCGCAAGATTTGCTTTTTATGTGCAATGTAATGCCCCATTGTTTGAACTTAGTTCTTGTTGATGCTGTAAAATCTGTGCCCGAGGCAGTTAACTTTTTTTCTCTTCTGCGGAAGCTTTATAATTTTGTATCTGGCTCATATGTGCATCTCAAGTGGCTTGCTGTTCAGAAAGAGCTCTATCCTCAGCAGCAGCCCAGGGAACTACAAAGACTAACTGATACGAGGTGGGCATGCAGATACATGGCATGCCGCAATCTAAGGGACAGGCTTCCAGCAGTTCTGCGACTGCTACAGAATATTGCACTTGAAACTAGGGGCAATAGATCAGTGGAGGCAAAGGGCCTTCTTTGTCAGATATATTTATGCTTCATAGGGCTTTTAGTTACCATTTGTAAAGTACTAGGTGATGCCAAATGTCTTTCTGATGTGCTCCAATCCAGCTCTTTTGACGTAGCAAGGGCTGTGGATCGCTTTGGTTTTGGGACTATTTTTGTAATGCTATGAAAATTCTCTGTGTTAATGGTAATAGCTCAGTTAAACATGGGACAGTTCAAAGATTTTCTCTACAGAGAAGGGTGAGACAAGGTTGCCCTGTTTCTGCTTAGCTTTTCGTCCTGGTGGCTCAGGTTTTTTTGCCATTATATTGAATCCAGTAGGTTAGACAGTATCTCTGTTGCTGATCATAATCTTATAAGTCAGTTGGCAGATGATACAACATTATTTCTTAAAAATGCCTCTCAGGTAGAATCCCCTATAAAGATTATTGATTTATTCTCTAGAGCTTCAGGAATGATTATATTAGAGGGCTAATATATATATATATATATATATATATATATATATATATATATATATATATATATATATATATATATATATATATATATATATATATATATATATATATCTTACCAGCCATCAACCTCAGCACAATGGGTGCCAGGGCTTTCTCCTATGCTGCACCCAAACTCTGCAATTCCATTTCCTGTCACATCCACATACTGGACTCCATTACAGAATTCAGAACTCCTCTTAAATCCCACCTTTTTAAAATGGCTTACTCACTTTAACTGTATCATCTTGATTTAACTCCTGCTGGTGTATGCTCTGTTGCTTGTTGTGCGTTTTATTGTTTTTTTTTTACTGCCTTGTTGTGTATTGTATACAAGGTGACCTTGAGTGTCATGAAAGCACCATTAAATAAAATGTATCATTATTTTATTATTAGCATGGGAGTGATGGGAGCTCAATGGTGTGTGTGTGAGGACTGGAGATGGCTTTTTTATGGTTTTATCTGTTTGTTAATTTTTCTAATTTTGTTGATCTCAAAGCCTGTCTATTGCTTGTAATCCTATTTTGATACTTTCTTTTAATCCTAAAATTAGCATTTTCAAACATTAGAAGCTCTAAAAAGTCTTCTTTCTTTTTTTTAAGCTCAGTACTCCTGCCCCCCTACCATATTCATATAATGAATGTGGATTGGAGGGTTCCAGGTTTTTTTTTTTTTATCTTTGCAGTTTACACACTTTACTTAGGCTAAAGACACCCTTTCTATGACTGACAGGCTGTTTTATTCATTTTAAGACACTAGTCACTAAATATTAGACAATGTTTTAAATACTAGTCGCAATTGTAAAGTCACTAGTTACTATAAATCAGACAGTAGCACTATTAGAATAAGCACAAGTTACTAATTTGATCATGACTAGTCACTTCTCTGTTACTAGTAACAAGTCAACAAACACTAGGTATTTCATTGTAGTTATTAGTACCTAATTTAAAGGAACTAGTAACTGTTATATTCTCACTAGGAAAACACCAAGCTGTTCATCACTTGAACCTTATGAGGCGTCACTTATTAGATATAAACTTTTCATTAACTACTAGTCACTAGTAGAATAGCACTAGTCGTTAATCCATTTCTACAAGTCATTTTATATTAGTTACTAGTAACTATTCATCAATGACTAATTGCTATGCAGTGTAGACAAGTAGCTTTTTAATGAGGTCTGGTTTCTATCATGAATAAAGGTATCAACTCATGTAGCTTGATATTTCATAACACTGGTGAATTGATATACTAGTCACAACTAGATGTTGATGTCAGCATTTCAGATTGGACTAGTCATGATGAAAATGTTGATAGTATCAAAGTGAACTATTAATTTTTGATAAACTATCAGGGCTTATTCAAAAGCATGTGGTACATTCACTAGTGGAGACAAGTAAAAATGTATTTCTAGGCCAATTATGTATTTTTAGCAACTGGTAACTTTACAATAGCGACAAGGGACAACTAGAATAGTGACTAGTACTAAAAAAATAAATGCTAGTGTTTAATTTCTAGTGACTAGTTTTTGATTTTAGTGATTCTTTAGTGATTCAAAACTCCTCTTTTTGCCTTAGCCTACCATTAGGTGCCTTTAAGTTGAATGCTTCACAACCTGTAGTGCGTGGCTGATCAGTTTCTGTCTCAATTAATTTACCAAGCACTGTCCTGCTGATGAGATTATAGAGTATAGGTTATAGATTATTGACTATTGTAAACTGTTCTCTTCTCTCACATGTCTTTTCTCCCTCGCTCTCTGAATGATATCTTCTCCTTTCTCTTTTTCTGTGTGTGAATGGTGTGATGTGAGTCTCCCCTTTGTGCACGTGCAGTCTGTCCTCCTCCCGGGTCTCCATGGTGATGGTGGTCACCACCTGGACAGTGCTTGCATCCTCCTCATCACATTTTCTTTTAATATATCTTATTAAGCCATATGATTTTGTTATTCTGTTTTAATGTTATATCCTTCTCTCACTAAGATGTGTGAGTGATTTTTTTTTTTTTTACATGGTGATGCTGGTAGCGTGGCTCGGGTCATACTTAATACTCCTGTCTGTGCCCCTGACCGAGGCATGGCAAGAAGAGCTGGAGTAGGTCCCCGGGTGCTGCTTGGCGGCTGCCCACTGCTCCTAGCTACACAGCTAGAATGGGTTAAATGCAGAGAGGAATTTCCCTACAGGGATCATTAAAGTATATCAAAATCAAAAAGATCTTATATTTGTGTTATCCTCTTTCAATGTTGTATTCTGTAAATTGTGTAAACACAACATCCATTGCACATCTGTTATCTTGGGAGAGAGATCCGTCCTCTGTTGCTCTCCCTGAGGTTTCTTCCTATTTTTTATCCCTGTTAAAGTTTTTTTTTTTTTAGGGAGTTGTTCCTATCCGACGCGAGGGTCTAAGGACGGGATGTTGTGTTGCTGTAAAGCCCCCTGAGTTAATGTGTAATTTGTGATTTTGGGCTATACAAATACAATGACTTGACTTGATTTGAGTGAACCCCTAACAAAATACTAAAAGAATGGGATTGTACTTTTACTGTTTTGCAGTGCTGGAGATCAGATGAAACTTGACCAGACTAGGCTGCCATCTGCTGTACACGGGTGGAAGAAAAAAAAGTGTGTGTGTGATCTACAGTTAGATCTGTCAAGTACAGAGAACAGGTTGGAGGAATCGGTAGAATGGTATGGGGAAATCGCTCCATATCAAGTGACGAATAGAAAATAGAGTAAAGTAAGTTGTCAAACAGTTTCATCCACTTCTCGCCCACTCTCCGTTTTGTAAGCTCAGTCTTACCCAATGCTAATAATGCAAAGGCTGCTTTGTTTATTACCTCCCCGTTTGTCTTGTGCTATCTGCTCTGCCACCCCCATCTGTTGTCACTGAGGTGCAACCCTATGCCTGGCCTGAGGTTCAGGTAATGTTCTTTATCCTAGCACGCTTTGCTTGCTGTTAGGCTCCAAGTGGTGTTACACCACACAGCCATCTTGAGGACAGCTTGCAGAGGTTCATTTGTGAACAGCATCTCTTGGAATTTGCTTCCCAGTACTCCAATACACTCTGAGAGTGGCCCTGTAAAGATTAGTACTGATATTTAGGGCCTGGCATTTGGTTTCATCAAGCTCCGAGTACGCTCCTTTTACACATGGTGATGTAACCCCATAACATATATTCTATATATGTGTTTAGGTGTTTTTGTCTGGGATCTTGTAAAAAGTCAGTTATCATATGCACGTTGAGAGTCCTCTCACTGCTACCACTCGGCTGATGTGACCATGGACCCGACCCCTGCAGCAAAGCTCAGGACTTGGCGGGACAGAAACTACACTCAGCTTTATGACTTCTACTATTCTACTGAGACATGCAAACAACATAAATATATGGTTAAATAACTTGTTTTTCCTTTCCTCGCTCCTCTCTGATGAACGCTTCCTTATCACACCTTCTGCAAAGGCATGATCAGCGAGCCGCCAAGCAGACCCTGCTTACTGACTCCTTTGCTCATAGCATGGGAAGAAAACCAGGCTGAAGGCTGACATAGAAGCTGTAGTTGCTGGTCTGGTGTGTTTTTTTTTAATTTTTTTTAATGGAATTATTCTTTGGTTATTTACTCTAAATATCTTTTTTTTTCCACTGCAGTGTGAGGCATCATCATACTCTTTGATTCTAGGAGCAGTCAATGAGCCAAATAGTTGGATGCTGAACGTGAGGAAAAAATGGGAATTTCATAACTATGTCAATGATTTATTGCATCCTTTTCCTTCTGTGTAATTTTTAAGATATACTTATGACTTAATATTATCAAGTCAAGTCAATTTTATTTGTATAGTCCAATATCACAAATGACAAATTTGCCTCAAGGGGCTTTACAGCAACCCAACATCCTGTCCTTAGACCCTCGCATCAGATAAGGAACAACTCCCTAAAAAAGAAAAAAAAACTCTTTAACAGGGAGAAAAAATAGAAAGAAAGTGAATTTATACAGTACATGGGACTGATGCACTTTATTCCAAACCTTTAAAGTTGATCCATCCATCCATCAGTGGAGAGGAGCCTGCTGCAGGACTCCTCAGGCAAGGCCGACCTCAAACTTGAAAGTCAGTTGTGTGACAATATAATAACATAATAATAACCAAATGTGGTGCTCCGTCTGCTTTTCAGGGAGCGTGTGAGATGAAGAGGAATTTAGGTGTCTGGGTGGACATGTGGTACGATCCCACATTTGTCTTTAAAATGTTATTTTTGAAATTTTCATTTCTTTAGTACGCTATCGCCTTGATTTGATCTATAATTTTTCAATTTTTTTAATTTTAATTTTTAATGTTTTTATTTTTTAATTCTTTTTTAAAATTTAATTTAATTTAATTTGCTATTGGGAGTGACGAAGAAGGGCAAGGTTAGGAATGAGTACATTAGAGGGACAGCTCAGGTTGGACGGTTTGGAGACAAAGCAAGAGAGGCAAGATTGAGATGGTTTGGACATGTGTGGAGGAGGGATGCTGGGTATATTGGGAGAAGGATGCTGAATATGGAGCTGCCAGGGAAGAGGAAAAGAGGAAGGCCAAAGAGGAGGTTTATGGATGTGGTGAGGGAGGACATGCAGGTGGCTGGTGTGACAGAGGAAGATGCAGAGGACAGGAAGAGATGGAAACGGATGATCCACTGCGGCGACCCCTAACAGGAGCAGCTAAAAGTAGTAGTAGTTTTAGTAGTAGTATGCTATTACTTTCAATGTTTCTTGGGAAAAAACAAACAAACCAAAAAAAAACAACAGTTTTCTTATCACATGAAAAAAATCTATTTGCCTTCATCATCTCAGTATGCCCAGAAAATCTTTGCAGAGGCGACTCTTGAGTTTCCAAACTCATCACGGGATGCCGAAATGTGCACGTGATAGTGACAGTTGTGGATGAGATTGGTATTTCTACCTTTCCCATTTACAAAAAGTCAGACGTCAATTGCCAGGTTAGCACTCATCCTGTATAACATTTTCATCATTGCCTTATATTTCAGACTCACCTTTCTTTCTTTTTTCAGATCCTTCAATTTCAATACCACGACTGTGTCTTTTACAGTGCTCCTCATGTCGACTGGTCCATGTGTTCTCTGTCTTTTAATAATCCCAAATTGTATTGTGAAGCACCTCTAAATCATGGTTTAAAGAAAGGTGTGCCATGTAATCAAAGCTTTACTTACTTTTCTTTCTTTCTTTAGACTGGCATTTTGAGGTTTGCTAGTTTTGTGTCATTCACTAAGGGAAGTTGAGTAATCCGAACAAGCTTTCCTTTCTTCAAGCTATTGCCAGATCTGTCAGGCAGCAAAAGGACTGCTGTTGCTACCCCATATATAGGGCATTAATGGTCATCCTTCATGCAACCTCTTTGTTTTCTGCAACATGCTCGTGGTGCTGCTGCAGCTCAAGTAGAAGTTTAATCTCTAATAACATATATATGTATACACACACACACACACACACATATATATATATACATACACATACATGTAAAGTGGGACACAACTTAATCATCTTTATGTGTATATACTTCCATTACTAAAAATCAACACTAAGTTTATTGTAAGTGTCCATAGCGCTGACATTTAAGCCATTTGATCACAATTTAAAAATGACGCAAAATGTAAATTATCAGAACGTGTCCCACTTTACCTGTATTCACCCTATTTAGATATTATAATTGTGATAATTGTTTTAATTGCGGTTCATGCTTCTTGACCACTCTATAGGGTTTTTGGGTTCACAACCATCGTAAAAAAAAATCTGTGGGAAACTGTGACATTGCAGCGATATGATCCATAATTGCATTATTAAAATATTTCACATTTAAACATACAATAACCACACAGTACAAAAATATGTAGAACAGCTTCGACCTGGTTCTTATCACCACTGATCATGTCGAGGTTGATTTGCCTTAAAGTGTCACCTCCTTAAACGTCACGTTGTAGCTCTGCAAGCAGCCGAGGCTGAGCATTAACATTCCCTTGATATTTCCAAATCAGCCTGGATTCACATGCTGCAACCAAAATTTACCACCAAAATTCCTCCATCTTACTCTCTGCTTTGAATAGGCTGGCGGGAATAGAGTGATCCCCCCACACGCTACGTCCCCCTGGAGAAACTCCTGTCAGGTGAAAAGAAGCGGTTGGCGACTCAACATGTATCGGGGAGGCACGTGGTGGTCTGCAGCGCTCCCCGGATCGGCAGAGGAGATGGAGCAGTGATCGGGACAGCTCAGAAGACTGGGGTAATTGGCCGGATACAATTGGGGAGAAACCCCCCCCCCAAAAAGCGATCTTCTAACCTGTCTCCCTCCCTTTATTACTCAAGTGTATTTAATAGGTGGGATCATTAAATGATTACACACCTTTACCCCCTCAGCTTAGAATTTCAACTTTTCTAGTCTCTTGCTATGTCCTATTTGTTAAAAATTTACTTCCCATCAATTCAGTTCCTTTTACATCCAAACTTACATGCTGATGAAACAGATTGTGATGCTGATAGTTCTTATGCGCAGTATACACAACATTTTTTGTTTTTGCTTATTGCCTACCATACTCGACTACACTAGTCAGCCACTATATTGATCAGCTACCTGTTTGCTTATTTCAGTCAATATTACTAATTTTCATTGCCTCACAAATATACTTGCGTATCTTGACCTTAATGAAGGAAGGACAAATTTTCTCACATTAACGCATTATTTATTTTCTTATTATTTAATGAATACAGTATATTCTCTGAAAAGCAGAAGAATTCTATACAGCAGGAAAGTCACTATATTTTATTTGCATTAAATACTGTACAATTAAGTTCTTTGCCAGTAATGAGTTCCAGCTAAAACTGAAACTATCCAGTTGGTCCACTTATGAAACTGAATTTGAACAACTGATCATCAATGTAGACTCGGAGCTAAAAAACACAATATATTTATTTTCAATTATCAATGATCTGTTCATGCAAGGTTTCCCAATGCATTTCAGAAATTTAATTCATCACTTGAAGTACATCTAAAGTAAACTCTTTTTAAATCTTCATTTCTGTCCCTCGGCTCTTTGCCTGCGGATCAGATCTGAGTAGAGCCCTCCTTTACTCAGCAGCTCCAAGTGAGTCCCAGCCTGGAAGCAAGAAAATATCAGCTGTCACATCCAATTTAAAAAAACAAAAAACAAAAAAAACAACAACAAATGACCATTAAAGTTCATATAGGATGCTCCTATATGATTCACTGTGTATTTCGGTTTTCGCAACACTAATCCTATTGAATGAGTGTTTCATCTAAGGACACCATATATATGAAGAAAATCCCACTAAAGTTTTGAAAGGAAGTGCAATACAATGGAGAGGAAACTAAACAGACACAGGAGCACTTCAATGTCCATGCACCTCACCTCTACAATACGGCCATTGCTCATGACACAGATAAGGTCGGCCCCTTGTATAGTGCTCAGCCGATGAGCGATGATAAGCACGGTGCGACCTTTTGTGGCTCTGTCCAGAGCCTCCTGCACCACTCGCTCAGATTCTGCATCCAGGGCACTGGTGGCTTCGTCCAGCACCAGGATGCTCGGGTTCTTGATCAAGGCACGGGCAATGGCAATGCGTTGTTTCTGGCCACCTGACAGTGTTACACCTCGCTCACCTAGACATTCATAGGAATACAGTTATGACTGGGTGTTTACTCATCAACTCCATTCAAGGAGAATCTAGAACAGGGGTCGGGAACCTTTTTGACTGGGAGAGCCATAAAAGCCAAATATTTCTAAATATATTTCATTGAGAGCCATATAGTATTTTTAACGTATAATAAATTAAATATGTCTTACTTTTAATGCGACTTCTGGTGCTGCATGGTTTTGCTGATGGCCTTGTAGTCTGGTTCATACGTGGTGAGGTTGAGCTTCATGCAGGCGTTGAGGCTTCCATCAGTTAAACGTGAGCGTAGGTTGGTCTTAATGTTCCTCATATGCGAGAAAGACTGTTCACATGCATATGTAGAGCCAAACATGGTCAATACGGCAATACTCACACGCTGCATTGTGTGGTATGTCACAGGAAGCTCGTTCCAAGTTTTAAGAATCAGCTGGTCTTCAGGTTGAAGATTTTTAATTTTTGTCCACTTGTGTTCCCTCGCCAGCTCTGCTCGCTGTCGCGCAAGACTTTCCAACTCTCCATTAAGTGACTTGAACTTACTCATCCACATGTCTGATGCCTTCAGGTCAGCAACTTCCAGCTCAAAGTCTCCGATAGAGACCCCGGGGATGCATGTCAGGTCGATTTTGTCCACTGCACACTCATGTGGATGAGTGATGAACTTGAAAAGACCAGTGCGCGCACGAAATTCTCCAAAACGTGCTTTGAATGACTGCAGGAGATTGAACGTAAAGCCAGCTAGCTGCTGGAGATCCAGATGTTGAGTGGAGTCACTTGCTAAGCATGCATCTCTAAATTGTTGCAGTCTTTCAAAGTGCAGAAGACGACCTGTTTCAATGTCCCTGAGAAAGACTTCCAGCTTGCTTTCAAATGCAAACACTGCTTGTTGAAGGGATGAGATTGTATTTCCAATACCTTGCATTTTCACATTGAGCTGGTTCAGATGGCCAGTTATGTCCACGAGATAGTGAAACTGCAGGAGCCAGTCAGTGTTGTCTAGCTCAGGATGCTTGACGCCTTTCATTTCAAGAAAAGTCCGGATTTCACTCAGGCAAGCTGCAAAACGGCTGAGCACCTTCCCCCTTGACAACCAACGCACGTTGCTGTGTAAAAGCAGACCGGGATAATGATTCCCAACTTCTTCTAACAGAGCTTTAAACTGGCGATCATTTAAAGCTCGGGCAACAATAAAGTTGACCACTCGAATGACCAGAGACATCACCTCGCCAAGCTCCTGGCCACACGTCTGAGCGCAAAGCGCCTCCTGGTGCAGGATGCAATGAAAACTTAGGATGGCTCTCTTTTCATGTTCACGGAGAAGCGCTACAAATCCTTTGTTCTTCCCCAACATACAGGGTGCACCATCAGTACAGACAGAAATAAGTTTATCCATCGCTAGTTTTTTTTCTTTAGCAAACTCCATGAAAGACGTGAATAAATCCTCTCCTCTTGTTGTCCCTTTCATTGGCAAAACAGCCAAGCTTTCCTCACGCAGTGTGTCACCTGCAGCATACCTGGCAATGATACTGCACTGAGATAGATGGCTAACGTCTGTTGACTCATCTAACGCGAGAGAAAAGTATGTCCCGGCGTTTATGTCCTTAATTTGTGTTTCCTCGACTTGATTTGCCATCATGATGCTACGATCGTGCACAGTTCTTGCTGACAGGGGCATGTCTTTTATTCGTTTGATTATCTTGTCTTTATTTGGGAAGTCATCAAACAGTTCATTGGCCACATCAAGCATGAATGTTTTGGCATACTCGCCATCTGTGAATGACTTTCCATTCCTTACTATTGCCAAAGCCCCCGCAAAGCTAGCGGAATTCCCGTCACCTTGCTTGGTCCACACACGTAGTTGCTGCTGACTCGTTTGCACTCTCCGCTGTAGCTCCTCGCATGCCCTTTTCCTGCTGTCCCCCGCTGGATATTTCGATGCAAATGAAGCATGGTGCGTATCGAAGTGCCGCTTTATATTTGACCGTTTCATCGATGCAATTTTATCATTGCATATTAGACATACCGCAGATCCTGCTCTCTCCACAAATGCAAATTCCTCTGTCCACGCAGCCTGGAATGCACGGTAATCATCGTCTTTTTTTCTTTTCGCCATCTTTTCCGTTACAAGGGTTGAAGCGGATAAACTAGTTGGCTATCTGATAAAATTGATTTCTTCACCTTTACAATGACCCGGACATGCTCGCGAGCCATTGGTTCCCGACCCGACCCACGGGTGACCCGTGACCCGTGAAATTTATCTTCAAAACTAATTTCTGTTTACTTTAAAATGACACAGTATTATTAAGAAATATCACAAGTATTTTAAAATCAGTTCCAAACTGATTTTTTTGAAAAAAAAATAATTTTCAACTCAAAATTGTCTGGGAGCCATATGCCGTCACCGGAAGAGCCATATATGGCTCGCGAGCCATAGGTTCCCGACCGCTGATCTAGAAGTTAATGCCTTAACACAAACACTAACACAAAGAGCACATACCAACCACAGTGTTATAGCCATCTGGGAAACTTGTGATAAAGCGGTGAGCATTGGCTTGCTTGGCGGCGTTGATGATCTCGGCATCGGTGGCCTCGGGCTTCCCAAAGCGGATGTTCTCCATCACAGATGAGCCAAACAACACTGGTTCCTGCAAACAGAAATGGAAGGTACAGAAAAGTGGACAGCTGTAAAATGAATAATTACTACGGTATTACTGCTGCACAACAGAAAGGCAGCAGAGAAAATGGCCATGCTGTAGTAACCACAATGAAAAAAACGATTGATGAACTTTACCTGGTTAATGAACCCAATAACTTGTCCTCTGAGCCAGGATGGGTCAAGTGTTCGGATGTCAAGCCCATCCAACATGATCACACCATTGGTCGGGTCATAGAAACGCTCCAGTAAGGACGCCACTGTGGACTTTCCTGGATGAGACAATTATTCACTCAGATCAATAACATGGCACTTGGGAACATGGATACCTGGGCAAACGATCCTACTCATGCCAAAAGAAAGTTATTATGGTAAAAAAAAAACTGAGCAGTTACCTCCTCCAGATTCGCCAACAATAGCAATAGTTTTACTAGGGGGCAACGTTAGGTTGAAGTTTCTCAAGATTTGATGCCCTGGTCTTGTTGGATAACTGTAAATATGCATAAATATAAGAAACAGCATCCTCTGATATGCAAGTTAAGCAGCTAGTCGACATGAATTTGCACAAATCTGTATTCCAGCTGGATGATCTTATACATGCGCCAATTCCTCCCAACACGAATGATAAAGGTGTGTGTGTGTGTGTGTGTGTGTGGTGGGGGGGTTAAATCTCTGTATGTGGAGAAAAAGCTACGCTAAAAAAAAGTACTTGAATGAGATGTTCATGAAGTCAACCCTTCCTGTCAGAGAATGGTAAGGGATCCGTCCCCCGCCTGAGACTGGAATGGTAGGCTCCAGAGCCAAGTATTCAAAAACCCGGGCCCCCGAGCTTAAGCCTCTCACCATCTGTATAGAATATATTACAGAAGGAGCGCGAAACAAAATGTATTCCTTTACGCAAAAAGCCATGCCAATTTCACTTTCAGTGTAGTTTCAATGTATTACTTTACATATTTACACACACATGTACACACCAATAAATAAATGCTAGAATTTAGATCTTTCCACTCACTTGTCCAAATAGGATGGAAATGCTGGCCAAAGACCTGAGAGTTAAAAAAAACAGCACAAAAAACAAACAAACAGATTAGCAGTCATATCACCTATTAGTTTTACTTTATTACTCACAGAAACACTGTACAACTTTTCATTGCTAACAAGGCAAACCTCTCACCTCTGAACAGTTTGGGACGCTACCAGGAAAGACATAAGTTCTCCAGGGGACATTTCATCACCAGCCATTAAAGAGCCTCCAGCAAAAATCGTTCCTAGAACAATGCCTGTATGAATGGTGCACAATACACAGTGACAGCAAACTAAGTCCTGACAAACTAAACAACTAATTCAAAGCAAAATGTTGCCATACATTATTAAAATTTTAAAATGCACTTACAGTTTAGGGCAATGTTTGACAAGCCTTGAAAAATTGCGATTCCTGTGCCAAGAGTTTCATTCATCTCACATGACTTGTCTACTTCATATGCATATAATCTGAAAAAAAAAGACAAAATACAGAACAGACACGTGTACAGTAAGCATCCATCCATCCACTACCCAAGCCGCTTATCCCAATCGGGGTTGGGGGGGACGCTGGAGCCTACCCCAGCAGTCATTGGGTGGTAGGCGGGGAGACATCCTGGACAGGCCGCCAGACAGTCACAGGGCCGACACACACACATTCACACCTAGGGACAATTTAGCACGGCTGATTCACCTGACCCACATCTTTGGACTGTGGGAGGAAACCGGAGCACCCGGAGGAAACCCACGCAGACACGGGGAGAACATGCAAACTCCACACCGAGGATGACTCGGGACGACCGCCATGGATGGACAACCCTGGGGTTCGAACCCAGGCCCTTCTCGCTGTGAGGCGACTGTGCTAACCACTGCGCCACCGTGCCGCCAATAAGCATGTGATTTATGTATATACCGCTGCATGTCATGAATTAAAAAAAAAAAATCTCTGACTTACTGAAGCTCCCGCTCCTCCATGGCGAAGGCTTTCACTGTCCGCACATTGCCGAGCGCCTCGTCCGCCACTCCTGTTGCTTTTGACACCTCAAGCCCCACATCCATACAGTTCAGTCAAAACACAGCAACACATCAAATGGGGCCGTCATCTAACAGTATCAGAATTACTGAGGGTCACTGAAAACATGACTAATGAATTCACACCTGTTCTTGAGCCATACGAGACAGTTTGCGAAGGACTGAGCCGATCACAGCCCCCGCTCCGACCAGACAGGGCAGGACGACGACTGTTAAACCAGTGAGTTTGGGGGAGATGACATAGAGGGAGACAAAACACCCGACTGTCTGTGTGATACTCCGCAGGCCCTTTGAATGCACAAAACGAACAAACATCAGAATGCCGAGATTTAACATGTCACTTTTAGCAACACACAACTATACCATGTATTTGTTCTGCGATTAATGCAGAGGTCTGTTTTTTTCTGTCAAGTTCTGTCATTGCTGCAAGGAAGTGGCAGGTGATGCTCAGCAATGAAGCAACACAAGAGACTGTGACAACAATTTATGATAATCCTGAATTTGGTATCATCTAATATGGGAAGTCACAAAGACATATGCCTCTTTTATCTCAGGTGACTGAAGAAGTTCGGCATGGGGTCCAAGATTCTACGGGTCTTCTACAGAAGCACAACCGAGAGCGTCCTGACTGGAGGCATCGCCGCCTGGCAGGGGAACTGTACTGCCCACAACTGCAAAACGCTGCAGAGGGTTGTGCGGACAGCCCAGGATGTCAGTGGATATGAGTTTTCCCTCCATCCAGGACATATATAACAGACATTGTGTCAGCAAAGCCCGTAGGATTATCAGAGATCCCAGTCACCCCAACTATGGACTGTTCAGCTGCTACTGTCAGGCAAGTGGTACCTCAGCCTCAAAGCCTGGGACAGCTTTTTCCACCAAGAAACCAGGACCTCTTCAGTCTCAACTGACTGCAGGTATCCCCAGCTTTATTTATCTTGTATATAAGGGTGGGGACACCTGTAGTCAGTTGAGACCGAGCAGGTCACTTAGATGAGTGATGAAACGTTTATCTCTCAATAAACGTTGTATCCGGATGAACTGATTCAACTTCACGTGATTACACAGTATCTGTTTTTGGTTTTTTTCTTGTTAGTTTCCTGTTAGCTGTTTCCTGTTAATTTCCCTCTGGGATAAAATTTGATTGTGTACTGATGATCACCATATCCTTATCTTGTTTAGAAAGCGATATGGTCACTAATTTTGGTTCTGTAAGGAATTTCTAAGGGTTGCATTTCCATTCATTAATTCATCTTCAGCCGCTTCTGCAGGGTAGGGTCGCGGTGGCAGCAAGCTAATTAGGGCACTCCAGACAATGCTGCCAGATTTGACTGAGACCAAATAGCCCGATCAGAGCCCTGAACCCGCCCAATCGTCACAAAAATAGCCTTTTTTTTTTTTACTGCCGTTTAGAAGAAGGTTTCTCTGTCCGTCCAGTGTATGTATGTAATAATAATTACGTTTATCAGAGCCATTTTTACCCGCCCAATCAAATAAAAAGTAGCCCAGTTGGGCATGAAACTGCCCAATCTGGCAACACTGAGTCTCCAGACGTCCCTCTCCCCAGCAACGCCCTCAAGCTCCTCCTGGGGGATCCCAAGGTGTTCCCAGAACAGATTGGACATTTAGTTCCTCCAGCAAGTTCTGGGTCTACCCCGGGGTCTCCTCCCAGTTGGCCATGCCCGGTAAACCTCCAAAGGAAGGCGCCCAGGAGGCATCCTAATCAGATGCCCGAACCACCTCAACTGGCTCCTTTCGATGCGAAGGAGTGGCGGCTCTACTCTGAGCTCCCTCCGGATGTCCAAGCTCCTCACCCTATCTCTAAGGCTGAGCCCAGACACCCTACGGAGGAAACTCATTTCAGCCACTTGTATCCGCTGTGAGGGTTGGAACGAAGGTTGACTGGTAAATTGAGAGCTTTGCCTTCTGGCTCAGCTCCCTCTTCACCACAACGGTCTGGTACAACATCCACATTACTGCTGATGCTGTTGCGTTTCCAGTGTACTGCAAAAAGACTTGTTAGCATCAAAACCTACCTTAACACTGCCTGTTCCTTGGGGGAATTGATGTGGAACAGGGTTTAACAAACTGACTATGTAGATAACAAATTACTGGCACTAATGTTCAAAAGGGAGAATATTACTATTTATTAACACTTAAAGAGCACAAATACAGCACATGGTCATTATGCTAAGAATAGTGAATTATGTGATCAGCAATACCTGAGAGTAGGGGTGGGTATCAAAACCCGGTATTAAACAGGCACCGGTGCTCAATTATTAAAGACCTTAGTATTGATGAGCTCCGTCATTAATGGTTCTGCTATTGGTATCGGAGAAATAAAGATAGCTTTGTTTTGAAAAGTGCTATATAAATAAATGGTTATTATTATTATTATTATTATTTTGGCTACAAAAATGTTATCTTGCACCTTTTATCTCTGTTTGATTTGACTTGATTTATTTTAAACATGTAAAAAAAAGAAATGACAAAAAAAGGATAAAAACAAAACAATAATAACATTAAATTGAAATGAACAATCTGTTTCTAATGTGCAATAAGATTAAGACATTTGTCTATGTTATAGTCTTGCTATTCCCAATCCAAGAGAGAGATATCTCTCTTGGAGCCTGTCGTATGTGCGAGCCGAGGGCCGGGTCCAGCTCTCTGCCTCTCTCTCGCTGACACACACACACACACACACACACACACACACACACACACACACACACACACACACACACACACACACACAGACACACCTCAGGAGGTATGTTATGTATGCTAGGAGCCTAGAGCCCACACGGAGTTAGCTAAATTATGCAAACATGGTTAATGAATAAAAGTAATGCTCTGTCCAGACATGAGAAAATAAAGCAATGTTAACTCTGTTCTTAATTTGTTTTTTCTCTTAGATAAATAACAAAAAGTATCGATGAGTACTGTTAAAGTACCGGATCAATAAGCAGTATTGGTAAGAGTAATAACCTTTTTTTTTTTTCTCTCCCTTTTTCTCCCCAATTGTATCTGGCCAATTACCCTACCCTTCCGAGCCATCCCGGTCACTGCTCCATCCCCTCTGCCGATCCGGGGAGGGCTACAGACTACCACATGCCTCCTCTGGTACATGTGGCGTCACTAGCTGCTTCTTTTCACCTGACAGTGAGGAGTTTCGCCAGGGGGGCTTAGTGCATGGGAGGAACACGCTATTCCCCCCAGTTCCCCCTCCCCCCTGAACAGGTGCCCTGACCGACCAGAGGGGGCGCTAGAGCAGTGACCAGGACACATACTACACATCCGGCTTCCCACCCGCAGACACGGTCAATTGTGTCTGTGGGGACGCCCAACCAAGCCGGAGGTAACACGGGGATTCAAACCGGCGATCCCCGTGTTGGTAGGCAATGAAACAGACGGCTACGCTACCCGGACGCTCCCACGTACAGTTAAAATCTTAACGATACCATCCCTACCTGAGAGATGACCAATTTAAAGGACGATTTGAACTCCTGAATGTCAGCAGTCAAGCGATTCACCAGTTGCCCAGTCTTATTAGCATCAAAGAAGGCCACATCTTGCCTGAAACAGAAAAAAAGTTAAACAAGGTTTATCTACTTCAGAACTTTTTTTTTCACTCCAAAACATAGTACAAAGCAGTACAATTTCAATATTCTTTGTCATCAGTCTTAATACTGAAAAGGTGCAGGGCATACAATTGTAATTACACATACAACTGATGTATACTGGTTACAAATACTTAATTATTGTTATAATTATAAGTATATAATATAGTATATAATTGTATAATATATAATAGGTAAATATATAGTATATATTTTATTATATAAGATAATATAAGCATATAATATAGTATATAAGCACAAGTTAGTTATATTAGTACATAATATATCAAAATATCATATATAAGCAATATAATATATAAGCACAAGTTATTAATCATTCAACCATAACAACATTTTGTATAGTAGTGACATACTTGTGTATACATACTTACCGCCAGTATTCTATTTATTATTATTCCATTTATTTCTTTTTTGTTTTGTTTTGTTTTTTTTGTGAGTGATATATGCAAGTACTAAAAGCTGCTGTAAACCGGAGTCAAATCCTTCATAGGCATAAGCACACTTGGCCAATAATGTTGATTCTGATTAAAGGCTGATACAGTGCTCCTGCAGGAGCATTACTCTATGTATCTGGCATACATTTGCAAGTCTTAAAGGTGCAATAGTCAGCAGACATAGTCATTAGTTTAAGAAAGTAATTGTAAATATTGATAACTGTGATTTCCCAGGGCTCCTCAGTTTTGATCCATTTCCCTTTTGGGTTACACTTTCTCTAATGTGTAACCTCTTTATCGCTAAAGCTGTCTTGGTGACTTCTCAGTCACCATGACAGCTTTTTTCCATTCAAAAATTTGCAACGTCCTCTCCGTCAGCCTGCCATGTGCTGGCATCAATAAATTCCAGATGGTACAGAATGTTGCCACATGAATTTTATGTCACTATATCACACCTATCCTAGCCTCCTAACACTAGCGCCCTATCCATGCTAGATCCAACTTTAAAGTGCTACTGTTAACATATAAAAAACTATATAGGGTGGCTCTATCTTATCTTTCAGACCTTATAAAGCTTTATGTAGCATCCAATGTCTTCAGAGCCCAAGGAGCAGACATCTCTGTTCCCAGAGCCAAAAGGCAGGGTTACAGACCATGTCCCTTTTCTTTCATCAGAGCGACTGATTTTGTAGTTTCATTCAAATCTACCTACTTTCTCATTATCATTTGACAAGCTGTTGCATGTGAGTTTCTTGGCTTTGTTGATGCTTACCCTTAATACCTCCACCTTAGGAGGGTCTTGGTCTCGATGTAAGGTTATGTAAGTCCTTCTAATTATCACTAAACTCCCGGCCCTGCCAATGGAATTTAAGCACAATGAATGCTGGAAACAAGCTAAAGATGGCAAGTGCTTAGGTAGTATCAAGCAAGATAAACCAATATGTCTGTTACTTTACTGTCAGAGTAGGTTGTATATTTAGTGAAGTAGGGACTAGCAAAGTAGTAGTAAATTATAATGATGCAGGTAACATGTTCAGAGGGGTTCATTTTACCATCAGTCCTCTAGAATCACCTGTCTGGCCTGATACCAAACTTCAAGTCAGTTTTATTAAGATGACAGTTGGCACACTTGTTCTTTTGCAAACTGACTTCGGCAATGCTAACTGTGGCTCATCTACTTGTTAAGAGGAGAGAAGAGCAAGAAGATGCAGAGGAGGTTGACTTGGCTGTGGAGGAGGCAGAACACATGGAGTGCCTCCAAAACAGCAGGAAAGAAAAGACTGAGGTGTGTATCGATCTTGACTCATATCTTTCAAGCTAATATTAAAGCTTCTGGGCTTTACTTGTCAACCCTGGAACTTCCCATTTTCCAACACCTGCCCTTTTCAAACACTTCAAGCAACAGTCTTTTGAGAGGGTAGGAGAACCTATAAACAACACTAAAGAAACGGTCAACCAGCTGGTCCTATGTTTTTGAGTACAGATTTCTGTGGTGGTGGTGGTGGTGTGTGTACGGTGTGGGGGGGGGGTTACTATATGTAAATCACAAACCTTCAAGAATCCCTGCTGATATTTTCTAGCCATCTCATTCTACAGGAAAGCAGAATTATGGAACATTGTGCATTTAACTGGCAGAGAGGATGATAACATGACACAGGGATGGTGGATAAATAAGCTCCAGATATTTTGAGTTAGTAATGTTTTTGTTTTTGTTCCATATGCCATTTTAGGTGTATTCAGAAATCCTTCTGTGAACCATTGTTCTTTAAAAATATAGGCACAGCCAAGGGACCTCAGCAGATTTACATCAGGCACAGCAACTTTGGCATAAAACACATCCTCAGATACACTGGATGTTATAAAATGTATGTTGAAAATGTAAACTCAATTAGTTCTGAGCACAAATTCTGTTGTCTTTTTTTGATAAATCTCGTGTGTACTTAACTCTTAGTAATGGGACTAGTTTATAGTATTAGCTGTTTTTGTTCAAAATAAAAAAAATAGGGTCCATGTACCTTAACAAAGATGTGAATAGGGTCTTCCTCATATCTGCTGCCACTCTCTCCCCCACCCTTGACAGAAGAATGATGTAGCCACTGGTCAGCAGACCCTTAACAAAGGTGGTGACTAATGAGCAGTGCAGCTGATAGTTTTATGATCCATGATGACATTTATATGTATAAGCACTCATTGTGGCATAGGAAACAATAATGGTTACATGCCTATAACAATATTCCAAGCTTTAAACTTGTTTGGTACATACGATTGCGATCTACAACACAGTACAAAACATTTAGCTGGAGGAAGATTATTAGAGTGCTGGCATGATGTTATGCTGCTGTTTATCTTAATGATGGAATTCTTATGCACTTACTTGAATACCATACAGTCCAAGCAGCTTCAGAGCAGGGGCTCTGATCTCATAGAGGTAGTCCCCAGTGTGTTCCCTCATGTGGCGAGCCACAACATTCACCAAGTCTCCCAGCATTAAGGGAATCTGAATATTCAAGATGGCGGCACCAAAAGCAAGCTGAGCAAAAGAAAACAATGTAGTCCGCATAAACGCCATGCCATTATGTTCACCACATTAACACAACAGATGGCCGCAAAAATAGCTAAACTTTATTGTTGCTTACCACAACAGCACCAATGAGAGCAAACAGCTGAGGTTTGACAAATTCCCATAGGATATGCCATTTGAAGTCAGGCACAGAGTCTTTGGCTGTGACTTCTACAAGGGTGTTGTTGTTCACATCTGCCTCACAAAATGCCATATTTCTGAACAGCCATGCAGACATAGTGATGCCCACCGGCGCCAGGATAAACTTCAGGGCCATCTCTGGAGGTTTTACTGGGTGGGTGGCAGACTGGCGGACTGCTCTCTGAGTTAGACTCCAAAGGCGACACGCAACATTTCTAGGTTGGTGTGAGGAGCTGGACACATTAGACACTGGTGATGGATACAACCAGGATCTGGAATAAAATCGCAAGGGGTACATGTGAAACTTTCAAAATGGGAGAGGGATATTCTGACAAGATTGTTTAACAACCTAAGAGTGTAAATCAAGACTGGTTGTCAAAATCAATTTGCGTACTCGCTGACGCTAAAAACAGAGATTAGTAAACGCTGTCTTTGCGAGAAGTATTGTTTTACAGTGCTGAACAACGTTTACAGTAGACTTGTTATCTACGGGACACTAATGTGAAAGGGGTCAAGTTATCTAACGAATTAAGTCACTAACTTGGCTACAGCTAGGAAACACAGGTCAGCTGTGATTAACGTGAAAGCAGTTAGCCTAGCTTTGACTGCCGGCTCTAGGTTACCCTACCGTGAACATTTCCATAAATCTGGAGATTTATTGAATCGACTGCATAGTGATCGCACTGGTGCGGTGGTGCTTGTTCTACAACAAAGTAAGTAAAGCATTTTTTCAAGATTTCCCCAAAGAGTAATTTCATTAGGCGAAACTAATCGCTGAGCTCACAAGGATTCAAGGAGCAACATGCAGGCTGCCATATTGACAGTTACCCAGGATGCATTTCTTACGCTAAACCGGCAGCTAGCTGCTATTGTCTGTTTTTTTGTGACAACTAATTCGCTATAATTTACAAGACGCGTTCCGCTCCAAAGTCTTTGGGAATTTCGAGCTAATATTTCCGTCGGAATAAATCGTGAAATGTATTTAAAAATGTAAAAAATAATAATAATACGACTCGCAATTCCAGGAAGTGACGCAACGCAGCGCAAAATGACGTTAACGATGTTTTGTTGACATTTGCTTGTGAAAGACAAAACAGTGGAGCCGCACGGATAGTCTATTTCTGGAAGCCGAGTTATTACCTGGCGAGACAGCTCGATTAAACACCGAATTTAGTCTTTATTGTGGTCAGATCTGGCGTTACCAAGCTAAGAGTGCTCTTCCAGGATTTGTTTTGTCAAAGTAAAGCGAAAGGAGGTCAAGATTTAGCGAATGGACCAAGTGGGGGAACAAAACAAATCGTAGCAGCCTTTAGACGAGTGGCTGAATCATTCGGTGTCAGGCCAGCCACCAGACAGTGGCTCAGCCACCTACATGCAGGTACAACTATTAGCTAAAACAGGCTTGGTATCAGCCAAGTTCATCAAGTTAGCTCGTCATTAACCACTGGTTGTCAAACTAGCAAGTGAGCTATCTGGTGTTGTGACGTTAGTGTGATGTATTCGAGTGTTGCAACTACAGGCTAGCCATGTAGCGAGGATTCTCTTGCAGCTATTTATTGTTGTCGTATTGGTCGTAGGGAGCGACTGTAAGAATGTGAAGTGCAATGGCCAACTTTGAAGCTTACCAGGAATATCAGAGAATTGAGGACTTCGAGGAGGATTCACCACCAGGCGAAGAGGATTTATTGGTTCATGTGCCAGAAGGCCTTAAAGGTGAACAATATCAGATATGCTTAATGCTTACTTGAGAATGCGATATGCTTGCATCGGTTAGTCATCAGTAAGTTTAGACATTATGTGTTTTATCTCTACATCTGTCCTCCTTGCCCACTTGGCGACTGGTGAACACCTGTCATGAAAGAGGAATCCCTATTTTGATGTGTCCCCTGAAATGAATATTTCTTCCCTATTGTTTTTATCAAATTATTTATCTGTGTTTCTTCCTGTGAAGTTTTTTTCTCATCCAACTTAAGACTAAGAATAAAGGGTGTCATCCATTGTTTGTTATTGTGTCTGTGTCTTTTCACTGTGTGGATGTAAACCCCTCTGAGACTAACTGAATTTAGGTCTATATATATAGACTTGACTTGATTTGAAAATACATTGTTAATTGTGTTGCCAGGCTTGGTCCAAATTGATATTTAAGTACTGCACATGCTGTTACAAAAAAATTGCCACTTTGAACATTTGCTTTGAGTGAGTTGATTTTTCTTTTTCTAATGAGGTTAACAGTCTTGAAGATGGTGTCACTTTTGGAAAAGCTGTCTCATGATTTTATGCCCATTCTGTTACAGACTCATGGCATCACATCAAGAACCTGGATAATTTCTTCACAAGAATATCCTTTACATTTCAGTGGAACTTTGGTAGCTGATAACTATCAAATTGTAAATTGCATTGACATTTGATATGATTCAGTCTTTTTATATTAAGGGTGTTGCATGCCATTTAACATTTAGAATCTATTGACGTAGTTTTACTATGTTACTATACGGCTCAATTTGAAAGTGGATTTCACACAAACAGACATAACTTCATTGAGATCTTTGTGCACGCTAGTGCACTTTTGTGTATTGCTGAAGATTGTCTCTACCCGCTACATTTTTGCTGTCCAAGTCTAAAATAATATCTTAAATTTCCATTAACCTGACTATCCACATCTATCATTTCCATCAAAAGAATGGCTTCGCTTGTATGATGATGTCAGAGTTCTTTGAACTCATGTAAGTAACACTTGTTGTCAATGCCTTTCTCCATGTGAAATTGATGATTAAAAAAATACAGGAATATCAATTTAATTAGGAATATTTGGAGTTTGATTGTACAGTAATGAGAAACATGTCAAATCAAAATATGATTTAAAATACATTATGTTACAGATAGCCTTTTTTCATGTTGTTTTTACATTTAAGTATGCCTCAGGCTTAGAATGAACAAGTTCAACCAGCAGAATTGAAGAGTTGCCTCACAGAGTGCTGGCAAAGCCCAACATCATCTTTTTCTACTGAACTGCATTAGCTTCAAAAACTTCTTCCCTGCTCAAATATTACTGCTTTAATTTTTTCTTCAAGATGATCATACATTAATTACTTGGATTTTCACAAATGATTTCAACATCTCTTTTCTGTGACTTATTCTTTAAGCCTGTATCTCCTGTCAAGGACAATTTATCAGTGTAGTTGATTGTGAAAAGAGGTAGGTCATACAGGAGTTTCTGAACCAACACACATGAGTGCATGGTAATAAATTGAGATGCACATATGAGTAAAAACTGATACCAAGAGGCCTACCAAGTTCTGTCCCAGTCAGGACAGTGACTGACTAGTTAACTGTCCTGAGATGGCTTGCAATGGCCCAACAAGTCAGCAAGTTGTCCTTTTTGCGAGATCTTAATCTAATGTTTATTCGCTTCTCCACACTGTTTACTAGGTTCATTTACAGTGGAGTTTAAAAAAAAATGCATCCATATCACAACCACTCAAAACAACCTGTCAGCATATTTCTGAAGATTGCAGAATATTCTAAATGAATGATCCAATAGTTGAAAGATCAAATAGTTCACTCAGTGGCTTGACCATCAGAAGTCATCTACAATTTATTTTTGCTCTTACTAAATGCTATAGTTGGAATGATTAGCCTATTTGATGCCCAACCTCTCTTATCTGTGGTTAATCTCAGCCTGTTTTCAATCACTCCTCACAGTCAGTTCCTGTTCGTTGTCACATTTACAACGTTCCTCTTCAACTGTGTGGAGTATGATGTCTTGTTTGCCAACCGGGCAGTCAACCACACAGCACCAGGACAAAACCCCTTGGACAGGAACAAGGTCACTCTGCCAGATGCCATCCTACCTAGCCAGCAGTGCACCGAGAGGTAATCATGTGTAATAATTGGACAAAGAGAGCATTTGAAGCAAGGTGTGTGAAAATTGGCTCACATGAAATCAGTAGTAATATCTGTTGTACAATTTCAAGTCGACATATTATTATTAATATTAGAATTATTGGAAAACATGTACAGTCTTCAAAAGTGGCATTCCTATTCTTTTATCCCAGTGACTTCCACAATAGCAAATTGGTTACTGTGTTCTCAACCCATGAGATCCATGGTAATATCAGGGATGTTTTAAACTTCACTGGGCATTTGGTGGGATTTAATTTGACAAGCCTTATTCAGTTGTGACTTACCATTCAAAGGCTGAATTTTTTTTATTTGATTGTGTCAATTGCGGTCTCAGAATTTAAGCTACCCTTACATAAAAAAGCGAGGAATATGGAGCAGTGACCTACTTTTACCATACCCTGTGGGTTCCTTTCTTTGACCCAGAATATAATGAAAGCCCCCTTTATTTAACATGTTTGGCAGATGCAAATGATTGTCACCTCTTTAGCTCTGTGGTTGACTATCATAGAAAAGTTTTATTTGATTGCGCACGTAATGCCATTTGAGATCTTGTACACCCAACCAGCTGACTTAAGTTGTCATAGTGATATTTTGATTTCACATAAAACCTTGTTTTATTCATTCTGACCGTTGGAAGACTGAGATGGAGACATAGTAGGGGAGACATTAGATTGACATTTTCTGTTGGGATTTGATCCCAGACCAGTTAGGATGCATGCGTACCTCAAGGTAGTGGCTGTACCTGCTCAATTAGCTCGAACTGTGTTGTTTACAAGTTGAAAAAAAGTCTGAATTCTGGTAGCAACTAGGAATTACCAGATCATCTTCTTTTGGTTTGTTATGGATAATATCAAACCATGCTTGCCCGGCAAGTCAGGTTAAATTTATTTTGAAGTGGTTTTCCAAAATAATGTGAAGTTTTCACAACGACATTCTATTGAATTTTGATAAGAACTTAGGTATTTAAGTCATGAAAGTGTTGAAAAGCTGACGGCTTACTCCTGGAGCAATGTGGAATAAAGCATAATAATACCACATCAGCTTTAATGCTTCAAAGCTGACACATTAGGGTGAATTAAGACCTTTGCATTCATCCATCCATCCATTATCCAAACCGCTTATCTGGCTCTCAGGGTCGCGGGGATATTTGAGCCTATCCCAGTAGTCATGGGGCGGCAGACCTTTGCATTGTTATTGCTTATTTTGTAATGCATTTGTGAGTCGGGTCAAAACATACTTGTGTTGCTGTTTACCTCAAAGAAACCTCGATAATCAGTAGCCCCAAGTTGCAACACTGTGGTAGTGGTTGACTTCTTGGAGGAAGTTATGTGTGCACTATGTTCAGGGGCTCTTGGAAACAAGACAGGTGTAACTGATAGCTCATGTGTGGTAAAACTGGCCAGCTGAGTAGCAAGCAATACTGACAGCGTGGCTGGGCTAGAAGCCTGATGACCATATGACACCTCACCAGCCAGCTGCAAGGTGAAGCCCCCACCCCCAGTTCACTGAGTTCTTTTTCCAAGATGTAGCTTAGGCCCTGCTTGTTTTTCTCTAGCAGGCCTATTACCAATTTGCCACTGGTCTTGACCATGGATGAATGGTTGTTTATACTTTAAAGTTGATGACGCACAATACCTGCGGGGCATTCCAAATTAGGAACAGTGGATCTTGGTCTTTGGAACCACTTTCTCATAATGTCGTTAACCCTTGCTCTGTTTTTTTTTCTTCTTCTTAATCCCAGATTTGTGTGCTTAGCACCTGCTGACATTTTCTTTTGATATATCTCTAAGTAATTGGATTGTGAAATGAAATTGCATTAACCCAGAAGATCATTTAAACATCAAAATGATACAAGCTGTGGTATGTTCATAAGGCTGCTGCTTGTTATCCAGTGTATTATAGGTTTTGACATGGAATGCACAGAAAGTCTGCTTTTTTGCAGAATGAGACAAAGCAAGAGAGGCAAGCCTGTGATGGTTTAGACATGTGTGGAGGAGAGATGCTGGTTATACTGGGAGAAGGGAGAAGGATGCTGAATATGGAGCTGCCAGGGAAGAGGAAAAGAGGAAGGCCAAAGAGGAAGTTTATGGATGTGGTGAGAGAGGACATGCAGGTGGCTGGTGTGACAGAGGAAGCTGCAGAGGACAGGAAGAAATGGAAACGGATTATGCGCTGTGGTGACCCCTAATGGGAGCAGACAAAAGTAGTAGTAGTAGTAGTAGTAGTAGTTCATAAGACATCTAACCCATAACCTGTAAACAGGAAGAGGGTGGGATTTTAATGTGACACAACATATGAAAGCAACTATTGCAAGATTCCTGATCTATATTTATCACTTATTGAGTTACATATTACTTGAGTGGTGAATTTATGTATCAACGCTAGAAGAGGGGTTTGGGGGTGGGCTGACCCTTGTGCCCACGAACACAAAATGCAAGTGTTCAATTATAATTCTGTATAATTATAATGTCAGTTGTCCAATGAGTTTCCTCCTGTTTTAAACAATTTTTCAACTTTTGATAGGATTTCTCTGTTTTTTTTTTTGTTTGTTTACCTAGTATCCAAGAGAACAGCTGGATTATATTCCTCCTTATCATGGCAGCTATTTTTTGGCTCTATCGACTTATCAAAGTTTTCTGCAATGTCCTGAGCTACTGGGAGATACGGCAGTTCTACATCAAGGCACTGAAGATCAGGATGGTAAGGCCTGTATTGAACCTGAAGACCTGATTCAAAACTTGTGCCATAACCATGATTTATCCTTGGCAATATTGAAACAGCTGACCTGAGCTTATACTAAGAGATATACTGACTGGCATACAATGGCATTGAGTGTCACTGACAGGAGGTGATGGTGTCTATCTGTCGGTCTGCTTCATGTTCCTGACATTCTCTTCCCAGGATGAGCTGTGCAACTTCACTTGGCAAGAAGTCCAGGACCGACTAATCAGTTTGCAGCGAGAGCAGCAGATGTGCATCCACAAGAAAGAGCTGACAGAGCTCGACATTTACCATCGCATCCTGCGTTTCAAAAACTACATGGTGGCCATGGTCAACAAATCTCTGCTACCAGTGCAGCTGCAGCTCCCCCTGCTGGGCAATGTGGTCTTTCTCACCCAGGGCCTGAAGTACAACTTTGAACTAATCCTCTTCTGGGGGCCCGGCTCACTGTTCCAGAACAAGTGGAACCTGCACCCCAAATACAAAAAAGCTGGAAACCGCCTAGAACTTGCCCAGCAGCTTAGCCGGATCATCTTGCTGATGGGCTTGGCCAACCTGCTGCTGTGCCCATTCATCCTAGTATGGCAGGTGCTCTACGCCTTCTTTAGTTACACTGAGGTGATCCGCAGAGAGCCTGGAAGCCTGGGTGCACGGCGCTGGTCCCTCTATGGTCGCCTTTACCTTCGTCACTTCAACGAGCTGGACCATGAGCTTCATGGGCGTTTGGGCCGCGGCTACAAGCCCACCTCCAAGTACATGAACTCCTTCACCTCACCGCTGCTGACCGTGCTGGCCAAGAACATTGCTTTCTTCTCAGGCTCAGTACTGGCAGTCCTCATTGCCTTGACAGTCTATGATGAAGATGTCCTCACAGTACAGCATATCCTGACAGCGATCACTGTGTTGGGGGTGGTCATCACAATTGCAAGGTGAGGGTAGCAGGTGTAGGCAAAATCAGTATTTCATGTAGAATTTTGTTTTTGTTTTGTAAGATGAGGAAGCTTGGGCTGGGGGGTTATGGCTCATGAAATCCAGGTTTGCTCTTGGGCACATTCCAGGGAGCAGATTTTGGGAGTTTTTTGCTTCAGTACCGATCTAATGACGTACCGTCAATGAGTCTGTACTTGTAAGTTTCAGCTGTTTTTTGGAGTGGCTAATCTATAAAGCCAGATGATTACTTTTCCTTTAATTACCTTTTTCTAGTTTTGTGTGGGGGTGGGAGTGTGTGGGGGCATTCTTGTCTCCTGTAGTTGGATCACATCAGCCATTTTGGACTCTACAATGTTCCCAATTTACTTACTGTGCCATTTAATTTCGCACGAAGAAAAGGGTAACAACATGTAATGTTCCCTAAACCACCCCAGGTCCTTCATCCCAGATGAGCATATGGTGTGGTGTCCAGAGCAGCTGCTGCAGTGTGTGCTGGCACACATTCATTATATGCCAGACCACTGGAGGGGCAATGCGAACAAGAGCGAGACGCGGGACGAGGTTGCGCAGCTGTTCCAGTATAAAGCGGTAAGGGAGGCAGAACCTCATTGGATTGACACACACGAGATGCAGCCAAAAGTGAAATTATGACTGGGTTCGACCTGCAGTCAGTTTTATTTTTAATATGCATGTGGTCAGTGCTGAAGCTTGATAAAACTAGGAGCAGTATGACATTGAAAGCGGCGCTGCAACAATTGATTGTTTTGGTAAGCGAGTATCCTGCCGAATATTCTAATGAGTAATTAGGATTGAGAAATGCTTAACTGGAGAAACAAAAAGGTAGTTATTATATAGATTATTATGAAATTACAAAATGGACTTGGAATTTATGCCATTGCTGTTAGAATACTCGCCCTTCCCAATGCTGCTGTGCACCGCTCTCGAACTGCGGTGCTGGAGAATAATTCTGTTTTCCTAACAGAACCTGTCCTGTCTTGCTCGCACACAATCATCTTTACTAAATGAAATTACACCGTGTGTTTTAAAACTGCATCGTCACAGTATGTTTTTATACTTGTAATCCTAAAAAAAAAAAAGTATCTTGGTGTATTAGTTTTTAGTCTTAATTAAGCATTTTTTTTGCGATATTGTTTTCTTAATGGTATTATCATTTAGCTATATCTTAATGTTTTATCTAGTAAGCATTTCTGGCACATTGATAATTTAGAATTTCAGTTTGATTTAATGATTACAATCACAGGCCATCTCTCAGAAGCTTGGCTTTAACCAAATCCAAGAGGAATGATCAAGTAAGAATCATTTCCATTTAAGCCGAACTCCACTGGCGTTCCCGTTGATTTTGGAATCCCTTTTGTCTTTTTTTTTAATTCATTAATTTTAAGCCAATTAATAGTTTAGTCCCATTTTACACCATTGAGCTTTAGGGCTATATTTTAGTGATCTAAGCACATGGTGCAAGTGCATTTAGGCATGTCCATATCCACTTTCGCTAGTTTAAGGGTGGATAATCAGAGCACAAAGTATGGCGCACAATTCAAAGGGGTTGTATTTAGTCTCAGTTAGTCATAATATGAAATAAACCAATCAGTATCGTCTTCCATTTCCTTTAAAAGCCAGGTGTGCTTGCACCCTGGTGGATAGCTATTATAATGGCGCATTGTGCACCCCCCCCCCCCATGTAGGCACATATTACTATTTTAATAATTTGCCCTTAAAATAACAGTAAAATACTGCGTAACTGACTTAAGACCAGGTTTTTGTTGGTCAATTGTGCAATTGCTTTCCGCTGCCTCAAGATAGCAATGCGCCAACAATGCGCGTGACCACACCTCATTTTAAGACCAACACGCCCATGGGCGCATAGATGGGCACAAGTACATTTGCTGTTTAAATAACATGGGCACTGGATGGAAACATGACAACTGCGCTGGTCTGAAACTAGCAAAGACATTTGCATTGCGCATGGTGCCGCTTTGTGCTGGAGACCCCCATTTTTGCGAGTAGCACCCAGCTGCAGCCTGCAGAGTGAGGCGGGGCTATACCCCTAACCTTAACCTGGGCGGGGCGAACCATGTGTAGCCTCGCCCCATGACTGTGTAGCCACACCCCATACTGCAATCTGCAGCTGAGTGTGTACTTGGATTTTGCTGGTTGATCGCGCAATCGCTTTCCGCTGCCTCAAGATAGCAATTCACAATGTACCTGACCACATCAGCGTGCCTATGGGCACTCAGATGGATGCAAGTACATTTGCTATTTAAACAACATGGGTGCTACACGGCATCAAGCACAACACAAGTGTCTTTACTGGTTTCAGACTGACGCAGTTGTCATTTTCTGTCCAGCACCCATGTTGTTTAAATAGCAATTTACTTGCACCCATCTGAGTGCCCATGGGTGTGCTGGTCTTAAAATGCGGTGTGGCCAGGTGCATTGTTGGCATATTGCTATCTTGAGGCTGTAGAAAGCAATTGTGCAATTGACCAACATAATTCTGGTCTTAAGTCAATGGCACAGTATTTTACTGTTATTTTATGGGTGCATTATTAAGATGGTAATATGCGCCTACATGGGGGGGGGGTTGCACAACTCCTACTACCACTACTTGGCAAATCTGCCATTATAATAGCAATCCACCAAGGTGCAAGCACACCTGGCTTTTAAAGGTAATGGGAGATGACACTCTGATTGGTTTATTTCATATTTTGCCCAAAACACACCTATGATTAAGAGACTAAGTACAAGCCCGTTGAGCCATGCGCCTTACTTTGCACTGCAGTTAAACTAGCAAAAGTGGGGGCGCATCCAGGTGGCGTGGCAGTCTATTGTGTTGCCCATCAACAGGGGGCTCGGCGGTTTTAATCCCCGTGTTACCTCTGGCTTGGTCAGACATCCCTACAGACGCAATTGGCTGTGTCTGCAGATGGGAAGCCGGATGTGGGTATGCGTCGTGGTCGCTGCACTAGAGCCTCCTCAGGTAGGTTGGGGCGCCTGTTCAAGGGGAATGGGGAACTGGGGGGAATAGAGTGACCCTCCAATGCGATACATCCCCCTTGTGAAACGCCTCACTGTCAGGTGAAAAGAAGTGGCTGGCGACTCCACATGTATCGGAGGAGGCATGTCACAGTCTGCAGCCCTCCCCGGCTCAGCAGAGGGGTTGGAGCAGTGACTGGGATGGCTCAGAACAGTGGGGTAATTGGCCAGATACAATTGGGGAGAAAAAGGGGGGGGGACTAGCAAAAGTAGATATGGACATGCCCTAAATGCACTTGCACCATGCATTTTAGAGCGTGCGCTCAGATTGTTAAAATATAGCCCAGAGCCCTTTATATCCTTATAACAAGATCCTCGTTAGGTCCAAAACCAAAACGTTTTGACTGTCCCCAAAAACAGATTAAGGCCAGGTTCTTTTTAATTCCAATGCAATTGTCATTGGTGTACTGTTATTTTGATAATGTTAGTCATATGTTTAATATTATTGTATATTTACTCTTATGTTATTATTGTATTTATAGGCCCGAAGTCTTGTATTAGATAGATTTCTCTTTCTATTTTATTCAATAAAGATAACATGGTATGTTCTTTTTAGGTGTTATTCACAAAGTTTATTTTTATTATTGATTGCATGTACTGTTGTTCTGCAAAACAGGTGTTTATTTTGGAGGAGTTGCTCAGTCCTATTGTCACCCCCTTCATCCTCATCTTCCTCCTGAGGAACAAGTCACTGGAGATCATTGATTTCTTCAGGAACTTCACTGTGGAGGTGGTTGGAGTGGGGGACATCTGCTCTTTTGCACAAATGGATATCCGACGCCACGGAAACCCGATGGTGAGGCCAGTTAACTTCAGTGAATTACTACTGTTAAGCTTTTAGAACCGGGATGCCAGCAGACACTCAGAATGTCTGGGTGTCAGTGAATCTTTGACTCATGCGGCGCTCTCTCACCAGTACAAACATGAGTTTTTTTGCACTGACCCATCTGACCTTCTGATGTGTTTGCAGTGGATGTCGGAGGGCCAGACCGAGGCCTCTATCTATCAACAGGCTGAGAATGGCAAGACGGAGTTGTCCCTCATGCACTTCACCATCAAGAACCCACGCTGGCAGCCTCCCCAAGAGAGCTCAGTCTTCATCAGCCATCTGAAGGAGAAGGTGCAGCAGGACGCTCAGGGAGGACCGTCCACTCAGCTTCTGCTCTCCGAGGCTCCCCTTTGCGCCTCACTACTGTCCAATGAATCTGGCTCTGGGGTAGGAAAGATATTTGCACGTTAGACTTTTGAATGTATAACATGAACATTTTCTCTAGAAAATGTTCAAGATGTGTATTGAGAAGTGATTGATGTTACATTAGCTAAAAATATTATCAGAACCTTTATTGAACCTATTTAGAGAAAATCAGACATAAGGGCGAGACATTTTCACAACAGTCTCAGCAATAGTGTGACAGATTAGTTGATTTGTCAGTACAGACCAACAAAGTACATCCATTATATATATTTTTCTCTATAAAATATATAAAAGATGATTGTATTTATTATTGAATATAATTAAAACTAGTAATAATCATATTAGATCTATCAGTGATGTCTATTCTTCTCCCCTGCTGGGGTTTTTTTTTTTTTTTTCAATTGCTCGGTCACTGGCAAATATGAGAAACCATGAAAAGTTCTGCTTTTACTTCAGCATTTATTTAACAATTTACATATCTGGACATAACTCAACGTAAGGACTTTGTTGTCATGTCCAGCCCAACAACGTCTTGGCCAGTGTACTGGCTCATCCTGTTCTGACTGCAACTGGATTACCGGGCCGAGACCGCCGTTTCCTGCCACCAAGTACAGCCGCTTCGGCGGCCGCCAGCGTCTTGGCCTCTCTGTCCACCTCCCAGCTTCCGCATGCCAGCCGCAACCGCTCACACAGCCTCCAGCCTTCTGCCACGTACCCCGAGAGCACTATGTACCACAGCAACCGCACCATTATTGACAGGTACCCAACCGACATCACATCCCCTCCTGATAGAATCACAATATGGCAAAGATTTGGTCTATTGATCACATGTTCTGTTTGGACTTGTTTTTAGTGAAATAGAAAACAAATATTTTGGTTTCTTTATTGGTTTTAATTCTCTTCTTGTTCCCCAGTATGTATAACAGCGACACCCGTACCCGAAACAATGTGCTGCCCTCAGAGTTAGCCTCAGCAGAGATGAGCCTCCATGCAATTTACATGCATGAGGTAATTTGAATGAAAATTAGAATAATTTCTACATGTCAGGACTGGAACTTGATTTTACGCACCAGGCTTCACAATTGAATTTACATTCCTCCTTGTGTGTGTCTATGTGTGCATATGTTTGTGTTTGTCACATCTGTCAGCCTAGTAACTCTCTAAGTAAAGAGTATTTGTTGAGGTGGCAGTAACTCGCATAGGGTTTTGTCATTTTTTGCTCTGACAGATTACTGTCTCCCCAGGTCCACCAGCAGAGCTCCCAGCCCCTGGGAGCCCCAGGACAGTGGCAGAACCCAGTGCCAATGAGAGATCTACAAACTAACACTGGTAAATGAATGCATTCATCTGCAAGCCCAGACACCAATTCAGCCTTACCATGTAGAATGGGCCAAAAACGCCTTTCTCTGTAAGAGTCAAATGAGGAACAAAGGCCATGACATGTCACTGGATATTACAAAACCCAAAAAAAATTGAGCCATTGGCTTAAGAAACTTTCTTAATTTCACAATCTCAAGGGTTCAGTCAACATGTGAACAGATAGATAATCTTGCACTAGGGGAAATTCTGACTTGTCAGAACAGGACCCTAAACCTTGATGCTGCCTGTGTAAAAAGCTTGCTTCACACAGCAGTGTTTTCAAGGTTTTTTTTCTTCTTTTCATCATTCTTTTTTCTATCTTTCATTCCTTTTTTTATTCAGATAATCATGCAATTGAATTTAGTCAACCTTCCTATACATGATCTTCATTTGGAAGACATGGAATATGATTTTACACTGTAGGAGTTGTTAAAAGTATGGAAAACGTGCAGAAAGCAGGAAAACTGCCGAGGTCAAACCTGAAGAGTGAGAAAGGGCAGAATTTTATATTTCGTTGGAAATCATCAACAATTCTTTGTGCTCACTAGACCATACCTTTGTATCCTCACTCGACTCAGGTTCTCAGGCACGTAGCGGTCATACAGCCAGCCTGTCTATGCCCACTCCTCTCCACCTGGGAGGCTGGACAGAGGAAGAGGAGGAAGATGAAGGAGAAGAGGAGATCAACAGTGGATCTACTCCTAAACAGGGCAACAGGAGTAGTTGTTGAAGTGCCTTATGTCATAGGGTATGTGCTATCTCTTTAACTCACAGTAAAATGACACACGTCCATAACCCCTGCTCTGTTTGTTGATTCTGCATTGCAGGGAGTACCCCCCCACTTTTTTTTCTCCCCTTGAATGGAGTTCACGCAATATGCTTTCTCTCCCGTCAATGACACATAGCTATAATAACTGTTTTGTCTTCTCTCTTCTGTAGTGTTTACACTTTGCTTTCTTCAACGAACATTGTGGCCTTAGATGATCTTCATGGAAAATCTAAATTGGACCTTTAAAGCGTTGCTCAGTGTTTGTAGTTGGAGGAACTCGTTAAAGAACCACTATCCCCGCACCTCCATGCCCTTCCTCCTGTCATACCGGGTGGAATATGGCATCAGGGAAACCATACGTCTTCCATCCCTTTAATCTCCACTTCGTCATGTCATGTCCATACGTTTTGCTGGTAAAGTGTGTGCAGATAAGATTGTTCTTTGTGTTGGGAGGTGAGGGCTGTTTTCAATGTGGAATGCATCAGGCTCATGACAACTTCTGCTACGTATGTCTCGTGGGCAAAATTGAACTTACATGTGTGCATCTAAGAGGCTTACAGTTTACAACTGACCTTTTTTTCCCCACGGGATAGTGTTTGCCTTCTATTGCAAAGACTGCACGTTGTATCATAGCCACTTGATCTTTTTGCTTTATATTCCAGCTTTTTTTTTATCATATTCTTCTTGGCCCTGGTCATTTGTAAATACACATTGGCCTCTTAACTATCTGTGAATAATCCATGCTTCTTCTTTTTTTTTGTACTTGGAAATCTAATGATTGAGAGAGATCAAAAATACTACCAGTACCGCCGTACCACTTGAGTCATCATGATCTATACTTGACAAAAGCCCTGTCAGGCTTTGATGAAACACGTCTCCATGCTGGACATACAGAGGCTTCAGAAGCTGCTGTCTGTTCTGAATAGTTTTGCTCAGTATTAACACCTCCCCTGCTCCTCGTTTTCAAAAGACATCCTCCACGCCAAGTCTGTGCCCCGACGGCCACTCTCTAGCAGATATCGCTTCAGGCGTTTCTGGCCTAGAGATGATGATGATGATGACGATGAGGGACAGTTTTCACTGCTCAAGACACAGTGCGGTATTGCTGTAGTTCCACGTGTTTGGTATACATGGGTTTTGTTTGCTGCTAAAATGAGTGCCCTTTTCCTCAAACGCACACACAGTATTGGACGTTTCACTCATTACTTGTTAGATCTTTTGCAGTTTGTGCTTTTTGTTTGTTTGAAGATATTGGAAAAAAAAGTCATCTCAGTGTTTTGCTTTATGTTTGCGAAGGGAATATGAGGAGAAAAAAAGTATGCTTTTCATATTCAGCATAAGTTCAGGCTTACTTATTTAATTTTGAGCTCATTTTATTTTGAAAAAAAATATTATTTGTTGGAAAAACAACAAAAAAAGATATTTATTTTGGCTAAAACTTGGCAAATTGTGAATTGGCCATAATCATAATAAAAATGTTTTGCCTCAGCTTTAATAGTAGCTCCAGATAATAAAAAAAAATCTCCCACAACGCAACAGGCTATAAATAGGCAATAGTTAGAGGTGTTTATTTTAAAGCAAGTAGTAGTGTAAAAGGTTTCGGTGGTATTACTCTCTAAAGTTTTGTTATCGCAATCAAAGAAGGCATCCCCAGATGCATGTTAAAGAAGATGAATTGAAAAAAAAGAAGGAAGCATCATGCACTTGCAACTATTCATATCGGCGTCATCCCAAATTTATATCGAGCTTTAGACCACATTTATGTGGCGCTTATCAATCCACCGCTGTAAGACTTCTCCCAGGGCGCAGCCGTGTCTTTGCTCTCCCGGGTGTTTTAAGCAGGTCTGTTTTCTTTGTGAGCGTGTGCATGTTTGAAAAGACAGGTTTTGACTTCTACATTATTATGCTAACATTAATACAGCATTTTGCACTGACAGAAAATATACTATTTTTTTTTTCTTCTAATAGACACTATTGCGTCAGCTAGGGCATGTCACAAAGGGACACCAAGTCAGTCTCCATCCTGAATGACCTCTCTCACTGTTTGTATATAAAGCTTTGCATTATCATGGATAATATTGTTATTGTCCACACCAGGTCATCTGGCAGCACTGTGGTCAAATGTACGCTAGGTTGTTGTTGTTACCTCTGGTCAGTAAAAGCTCACCCGATACAGGATGATGTCTGTGTTTCTGCAACACCTTTGACTTGGTCACTTATGCTACAAGGGTATTGATTTTTAATTTGATGTAACGTACACTTTACAGGCGGCACGGTGGCGCAGTGGTTAGCACGGTTGCCTCGCAGAAGGAAGGTCCTGTGTTCGAGCCCTGGGGTAGTCCAACCTTGGGGGTCATCCCGGGTCGTCCTCTGTGTGGAGTTTGCATGTTCTCCCCGTGTCTGCGGTGGGTTTTCTCCGGGTGCTGCGGTTTCCCCCACCATAAAAAAAGACATTCATGTTAGGGTTTATACTCCTGTCCGTGCCCCTGAGTAAGACAATGGAAAGAAGAACTGGAGTTGGTCCCCGGGTGCTGCACGGCGGCTGCCCACTGCTCCTAGCTACACAGTTAGGATGGGTTAAATGCAGAGAAGAATTTCTCCCCGTGTCTGCATGGGTTTCCTCCAGGGGCTTCGGTTTCCTCCCACAGTCCAAAGACATGTAGGTCAGGTGAATCGGCCATACTAAATTGTCCCTAGGTGTGTGTATGTGTGTGTGTGTGTGTGTGTGTGTGTTGGCGTGTTGGCCCTGTGATGGCCTGGCGGCCTGTCCAGGTGTGTCCCCGCCTGCCGCCCAGTGACTGCTGGGATAGGCTCCAGCATCCCCGCGACCCTGAGTAAGGATAAGCGGTGTGGATAATGGATGAATGAATGAACACACTTTACAGATGCGGTGAGTATGTAAATGTAGAGCCAAAAGCAGGTCTCCTTTATTCACAGCGTCGTTTCCTGTTGACAGTCTCCATGTCGACCGCTCACCGTTTTTTGTTTTTGTTTTTTTTTTTGTGTCATTTTTGTTTTTAAGCAGTGCCTTAGGATTAGCTCTATACAGAAACCCTCTCATGTAAACCATATGATTGACCTTTTCATAGGTTTGACAGCACATATTTACAGTATTTATTTTCGTTTCTTCTTCGGCGAGTCATTGTGTACGACGCGAAGTGTACAGCGGCATCATACCCCGACGTTGTGAACGCGGCTCGCGTGACGGGTCGGAAACGGGACAGACCTGACACCGTTCGAAGCTGCGTCGCGAACCGCACTAAAAGGTTTTTCGTCCCGTCCGAGACGGGCGCCGTCTGCGCGTCCGCAGCTGTGCGGGCCCGCTATGAGGAGGGTGCTCTGTACCACGTAGTGTAGTCACGACCAAGCTGCGCGTGCGACGGCTTCTTACCCACTACACACGCCGGTCGGGTTAATCATATCGACTGGTACAAGGTGCTACGTTTTCATCTTTCAAGTGTTGAACTGGTTTTTAAAACGTGTATTATTTTCTTATGTTGGTTTGTTTTTTGTTTTTTTTTAAAGTAAATTAAGAAACACTAGCTGAAAATGAAAACATGCCAAAAAAGTAAAAACAAAACAAAAAAAACCTTGTTTTCAACTCAGCTTTACGATCCTCGATTTGTTTTCCGTAAGTGAATAGAGAGGCAAATTAATCTTATTTTGAGTGTATTTAATCATTGAAGTGTGTCTGGACATGTCATGTTTGATTTGAGAAATAAAATACGATGTACATTTTAGTCCTCTCTTCATTGTGTGTTTGCATGGCGAGTGTGCGTCAACGTGTCTTTCAGGTTACATCTAAATGATCAAATAGGTGAAAGTAGTAGATGTTGGTCGCACACAGCAGATAACTGGAATTCAAGAGTGAGTCCTCAAGAGTCCTCTGGGGAGTTTGCATGTTCTGCCCGTGTCTGCGTGGGTTTCCTCCGGGTGCTCCGGTTTCCTCCCACAGCCATACTAAATTGTCCCTAGGTGTGAATGTGTGGGCCCTGTGATGGCCTGGCGGCCTGTCCAGGGTGTCTCCCTGCCTGCCCCCCAGTGACTGCTGGGATAGACTCTAGCATCCCGTGGCCCCAATTGGGATAAGCAGCTTGGATAATGGATGGATGAACCATTAAAAGCAAGCAGGTTTTACAAACAGCTTCTCTGGAGTTTATGTCTAAACAGGTAGTTCAGAATGGTAACTATTTCCTCTGCATCAGGTCCTTATGAAAAGGGGAATGATTGAGTCTCACATTTTCAAATCGAGTCACTTTATTGTTTCAGACAAATCCAAGAATATTCAGCCAACATGAGTCATTGAGAAGGTTCAGAAATGACAGATTGGAAAGTTGGACTTAAAATAACAGATTAACAGGTGGGGTCAGCCACCAGGAGAGGCCCATGATATGTCCTGTCTATGCTCATCCTCAATTTGTGTCAACCAAAACTTTTTTTTTATAATTTTTTTTGGTTTTGGCATTTCTGCTTTTAATTATTTGACAGTTTACTGTAGACAGAGATAGGAAAGGCAGGGGAGAGAGAGGGGGGCGACATGCAGCGAAGGACCCGGGCCGGACCTGCACCCAGGGTGCCGCAGCAAGGGCCCAGCCCTGACATGTGGCACGCGCTCCACCAGGCGAGCCACCAGGGTGCTCCCAACCACCAAAACATATTTTGAACCAAATTAGTGCCCATCACTTACCAAACAATTACATGTTTAAAAAAATGATTCGTTGCTTTAACAAAATGTAGCATACACCCCAACCAACCCCCATAAAATTATGTGTGCCATGCACAGTGGGAGTGGGTGGGGGGGGCTTTCCTGGACTTTTTCAGGGGCCCAGTCATCACTTTGTGTGAGCCAGCAGATTAACATCACAGAACAAGTACAGTACATGGCTCAAAAGATTAACATTTAAATAAATGTAAAGTCTTGGGGTGAAAACTATACACATAAGCTTTTTCATTGAAATGAACCCACCCTAATGGTTAATCTTATGCAAAAACACCTCCGCCGTTTCTTCTATGTCCCGCAATTGGTGAACCAAATCCACGTCGGCTTCCTGGTCGGCTTCCAGGTCGGCCTCCAGGTCGGCCTCCAGGTCGGCCTCTTGGTCGGCCTCGGTTTCCCCCGTGATGGCTTGTTGAGCTCCTTCTAGACCTGCTCCGCCTTGTCCTAACCCTTCCCTGTCATTACAGGGAGCAGGAAAAGAAAAAAAAATAGACATTAGTGACGTTCAGGAGGTTCACAAAAGTGTTGTTGAACCCATGACCACTCAACTGATTTGGTCTGTGTGGTTTGGTTGACCCCAAATGTCTGCCCGTTCATTGGCAGAAACGGATGATGAAAGGACCGGTTTGTCTTGACAAATCTGCATGTGTTTAATTTTTTTGGAGCCTCAGACTGAGCAGTAGTCCAACTTAAATCGTACTTATTCCTGACTGCACAGTTCTTCCTCTCTGCATGTGTGAGAAATGATCTAACCAGGGGAGCGTGAGTTTGTTTACCTGTGGTTGTCCCTCCACTTCTGCCCTTTCACACTTCATTTCAAACGCACTGATATCACTGACGTCATGGTTTGGGTAGGTAACCTTTACTTTGCACAACATCCGTTTCTAAAAATCAAAAGAGAGAGATTGTTTTTTTCATTGTTTGCATAAAAAAAACACCATTTATTTAACTTCAACCACAAAAAGGGTTGTAGCTGCACTGTGCAGATATGTTAACCAGTAATAATCCTGTTGGTGTCACAGCAAAACTCATTGCTCTACCCCAGAAATCTGTGAATAATTTAGTGAGACGGTGATGTGAGACTTAGACCTACCCCGTTTCCCTTCAGAGGACACAGTTTGTGTTGATGTTCCCACGGGGAGCTTCCGACAGTGATACATTCGGTCTCTTGTGCAGGAAATGCCAGACTCTTGACTGACACTGCAGACAAGTCCACATCCTCGGGATCCAACTAAATTAGAGAGTACAATAAACAGTAAATGGCCAAAATTAATCATAAATGAATACTCTGAATTGTTCAAATTTCATTCAGTTGCTTAAATACTCCATATTTTGTGTCAGGGTAAAGCATCTGGTCTCTTGTCTTGACATACTCACAGTTTGGATGTCGACTTGATCCAGAAGTGGGCGGTAGTTCCCCAGAGGAAATATGAAGTTAGAGAGGAACTCTTCGTAGTCAGGAGCAGCTGGCGTCTGAGCTGTCACCAGCAAAGGAACCACAGCGAGAAGGAAGAACGGACTCATCTTTGTCTTCATTTTCACGTCTGTGCCCACAACTGGAGCTCTCTGCTGTTTTATAGGCTGCTGTATCAGGGTTTCCAGTGTTGTGCAATACAGGTTGTTGTTTTTTTCTTCTTTTTTTTTTCTTGGCCATCTCTGCTGCTACATGTGTTTTCCATGAAAGTCCAAGGCTCAACAAGCAGGCTGCCATGCATTCCATTTTTCTTCATGACAGTAAATGTGACGGGAACATTTACAGTAATTGTAGATGAGTAATGCAAAAATAATTACTTTCTATAATTCCACCATGAAGCCACCCACTTTTACTTGCTGCTATTTTCTATCGTTATAGTAAACAAAAAAAAAACAACTAATCAAAGAGGCCTATAAAGATAAATTGTCAGTGTATGTTTGTTTTAAGTTGTTAAGCATTATGCAGTTCAGAGGTTGGAAAATCAGTAATGGCAGGGGTGAAATAGGTTGTTGTATGGGAATAATGATGTGTTTTTGCATGCCCTTAATGAGAGGGAGGCAAACGCTGGTCGTGCAGGAGGGCATTTCACAACATATTTGGGAATTTCCCTACCAATGGTAAGAAAATATTCCTCAAAAATGTCATGATTACGCCACCACCAACTGCAGGTCAAGACCAAAAAAAAAATAAAAAAAACATTGATTTGTGTATTGCATTTGAATTTATAAAATGTAATTGTGATTTTCACTTTGGTTTTTTTTGTGGCAGTAAATACAATTCTACTCACATTTATAAATCTTGTCCAATGAGTTGCATTGAGCATTGGCCATGAGTACCAGCAAATACAAAGGTATATGTCCTATTGAAACTACTGCTGTAAGTAATTTTGCTTGTATCACAACACGGCAATCTGCTGTTGAAGTATGCATGTTTGCATTTCTGGCAGACCTGACTATCAACTTCATGCCCAACTTAAAGTAGGCCTTACTAGGGGCAAAATGGTCCGTTGCACATTTTTCGGGAGGGAAGGCAGCAGCCTGATGGTCCTTCTCTTAAAAACATGTTTTTTAAAGAAAACACACTTTCCCATAATCCTTTTGTCATCTGGTTATGTTTTTTTAGTGGCAATAAATATCTTCAATAAAGCCTAGTTTAGGTGATAGAATAGAATACACTATATTTGTAAATACATACAACAAAATTTGTTCTCTGCATTCAACCCATCCTATTGTATAGGAGCAGTGGGCAGCTGCAGCACCCGGGGACCAACTCCAGTTCGTCTTTCCATTGCCTTGCTCAGGGGCACAGGCAGGAGTATTAACCCTAACTTGCATGTATTTTTGATGGTGGAAGGAAACCGGAGCACCTGGAGGAAACCCACGCAGACATGGGGAGAACATGCAAACTCCACACAGAAAGGACCTGGGACGGCCCGGGGTTCAAACCCAGGACCTTCTTGCTGTGAGGCAACAGTGCTAACTACAGGGCCACCGTAGTGCCAGTGATTTTCAGGTCAAGCCAGGTTCATCTACCCTAAATTCACAAGTAAACTTGTATTTCTCATTTCACCACATTTAGTCAGAACTTTTAAATGAAATATGACTGCCATCCTCATTGGTAGTCATGGTCATGTTTATTATCATGCTGTCATTGCTAATCTAGTTATCATTCATATTACCGCAGCGGGGCCTTGACCAGTGACACAGGAACAGGGGGACTGATAACTGTGGTGGCAAACTTTGTAATAAAAAGAAAATAGTCATTCTTGTCTCTCTGAGCAAGTTTAATTCAGAGAAAATTGCACTTAAGTGGTCTCAGTCTCGCCAAGGCAAGAATGAGCACAGAGCATTAGTTACATGATTCTTTTATAGGACGTCACAAACAACTTGCATATCAGGATGGAATGTGGTTTTCTGCTGACACCAGACAAAGGGAGCAGCCTCCTCCATCTGCAGGTGCAAGCTACTCCCCCCTCTGCCATGGGAACACCACATACCAGCTATCCTTGTTGTGGTGAAAAAGAGCACTTCTAGACTAAAGAAGTGGAGACAAACAAGGTTGTCATGGAAAAACCGCCACTGTCTCAGCACCAAGGATGCGCCGACATCCGTGGAAGGGTCAGTTGTAGGCAAAACAAGTTGTAGGCAAAACATGTGAGCAGTACGTGACGTCTAACTAGAAACAAGTGACTCTCTACCTTTCCACTACATTTGTCTCTTTACCAAGGTTACAGCAAAACCAGTATAAGTTTGTATTTTTCCATTGCAATAACCATCTTCAAAGAAGAAGGAATGTGGTGCAAGACAGGAAAAAGAGAGTACTGGACTTTCACATGGGTCAGCATTTTCACAAAATACAAGTGCTTATGCTTACAGGCAGTGTGTTCACACTGGGTCAGCGTGTTCTATCTTGTTTGTATGTTGGGTGGGGCAGGTTCCCCAGACCCTACTTAGAGTCATGTGCACTGATGTTTTTTTTTGTTTTTTTTAATGAAATGATTCTGCATAAATATGCACATCCAAGAATAAATGATATTGAAATGTTTTATATGGATTATATCTTTACTTTCACAGGGCTCTGTTTACAAAACTGTATGTTGGTAATGTGGAGAGATGGTAAGAGTTCAGGCCATGGGTATATAGGAATCAGGAACACCTTGTCATTTTATATTGAAATATCGTTTCCCCCAGCCCACAGCAGTGCAACACAAAGACAAAAACACATATCCAAAAACTACAAGAATTACAAGAACACACATATCCAAACTAATACATATATCGAGGGACAGCTGGTATAAACAATAAAGTATTGTATTTACAATAAAGATGAGAAAATTATTGTTAAAAAACCATTAGAACATATTTTAAATTTTGGTGGAACCTAAGAGCAACAGCAGCACTAAATAGTCACAAGAAAAATACAAAATACATCTAAATGGGCTAATTTTTTTACAGCCCAAACACAATTGCATCAACTTCCATTCATCTTTGTGTTACGTGAGTGACAGGTGTCTTGGCACGCCCCCTTGATTTGTTGAGCATTTGGGTTAAATTCAATCAGCCCACAGGCCACTGACTTTTGACCAATGACAGCACAGACAGCACAAACTGTGTGAGAGTGGGAAGGAGAAAGGTGAGCGACGGTGGCAATGGCGGTGGCGGGTGTTAGCGTGAACGAGGTGGATTATTTACTTTTCTTCAATGTTTTTGGAGGAAAAATTGGAAGTGGAGAGACTGGGGTCACATCGTCCGAACGATGTTCAAATAACACAAAAGGACAAACGACAAAATCGTAAGTTTTGTGTTGCTTGAGTTTCAACGAAGGGATTGGCTAACGGCAAGTGTAGCTAAGGAGTCACTGTTCTGTTCCCCTTGCTAGCTTTGTGGGGGAGACGCGGCTTGGACCCAACGAGGAATTGCGGATTTGAAACATTTATCCGACAAAATGAGGAAACATGACTGCAGCACCATTCACATTGGAAATAGCGTAACGCGATCAGTGCTGGGTAAAGTTAACATCGCCTATCGGCTTGATGAGGGCCACCGCATTTCTGTACAGACACACAACGAGCTGGTAAAGAAAAACAGCCATCCATTATCACGGATTGTGGACCGTATTACATTTTATGGGGCATGTGAGCTAGCTCTGCGGGGGTCCGACGAACCTCCGACTTCACTCCAGCGGGCGTGTGTTTCTGGACCTCGCTGACCACTTCTTTTTTTTTGGATAGCCGGTTAGCCGATCACCTGTCAAACACACAGGTTGCCAAGTACACGTCTAAGACAAGCCAAAAGGAGTTGTTTGATTGTATGTTAGCTGTTTATGGACAAAAATTGGCTGATGAAATACCGCAGGCACCATTTGCGGCCGTGCAAGCTGATGAGACAACCGGTGTGGCAGGTGTTAAGCCAGTGCGTGATTGTGCTCAGGGAACAATCTGAGAACACTCTTCAGAGCACTTTTTTCTGAAACATTGAAATGAACACAACTAGCCACCACAACCCCAATGTCATCTGCAGAGTCAGAGAGGTGTTTCAGTACACTTAAGAGGATCAAATCGTTCCTCCAAATTGCTATGGGACAGGATGGGCTGAACGCCCTGGCTATGCTGTCTATTGAGCGGGACTTCATCCAAAAATTACCAGACTTCAATGACATGGTGATTAACCTGTTTGCATCCCATCCCAGAAAGGTCGTAGATGTGAGCTTCTCTTCAAATAAGGTAGGCCTAAGTCTGTAGACCTCTTAAACGACTACCAGACACGTTTAGCTTGGTCTTGTTAAAAATGGCATGTGCTAATGTGTACAAAGAAAAAGTCAAATGGTGCGTGTGCGTGTGCGCGTGCGCGTGTGAGAAAGATTCTTTGGCATCAAGCCATTCTTATATGTCTCTAGTGTTGTTGTAGAGCACTTGCTATATATAACAAGGTGTATAGTATCGTTGCTCTAACTTGGTATCTCAGATGTTATGTTGCTGCAGTGTAAACTATAGATGGGTAGCTATACTATATTTGTTAGTCCACCCACCCAATATCACCACCAGCGGTCACTGCATATATCCAAGCTAAAAAAAATTTTTTTTTTAAATCACTGTCCAGGAGAACGAATGCCAGCCAACGACTGTCAGAACTGCCTGTCTACCTAGCACAGAGCTCTTCAACAGGGGGTCCGCGACCCCTAGGGGGTCCTCAGAGTTACTGCAGGGGGTCCGCAAAATTATTTGATGCCAAACTTTTTTTCTTTTCTTTCCCAAAAAATATGCTCGAAAATACACATTAACATGAATACAACCTATAATAAGCAAAGATAAATCTTCCAATTCGTTAAAAAAAAATCACAATGTGATTACCCTGAAAGCCGAGCACCAGCTAGCTATCCTATGCTATGTGCGATGCCAATAAAACACCGGAAATAATTGCATGTCATACTAGCCAAATAAGTACGTATTATTAGTCTAACTATACGGCCATTCTTACATTAATGTGACCTACAATGGATCGCTTTGTAACTCTCAACCAAGAAACTCTGACAGACCCTGCACTTCATCACGAACCAATGGCGAAAGTTCAGAGGATGTGGCTAACGCACCTGCTAGCAGCCATGCTACAACTGCTGCTCAGCGCAAACGAGAGAAGACCCGAAAATATTCAGAGAATTATCTCAAGTTCGGATTTACCTTTAAAGAGACTGAGGGCATTGAATTACCAGTGTGTGTCATCTGCTCTGCCGTGCTGTCAAAACGAAAGTATGAGACCATCAAAGCTGCAGCGCCGCTTGGAGACAACCCATCCTCACTTGAAAGAAAAGCCAGTGGAATACTTTCAGGCCCGTCTCAAATCTCTTAAAGGCCAACAGACATGGATGAGATAATCAGCTAAAGTTGGTGAGCTAGATTTGAAAGGCTCTTATCAAGTTGCTCTTCAGATTGCTTGGAACAAAAAGCTATACACAATTGCAAAGGATTTAATATTGCCTGCAGCCAGTGATATGTGCAAAATAATGTTTGGGACTGATGAGTACGTTAATAAACTGTAAAGCATTCCGTTGTCGGGCACAACCATTGCTCGCTGTATTGATGACATGGCATCTGATTTGAGGGTGCAACTAGTAGAGAAACTGAGGTTGGCAGAGGCATTACAATTGGATGAATCCACGGGCGTGTCAATAAGAATTACCAAAAACATGTTCTATGAATATATGAATCTGTCAATAATTATCATTTTAATAGCTTAGCATTTTATACACCATTACAAAGTACTTTTATACATGGCACTACAGGCCGCCCTACACATTATTGTTGCTATGGTTTAATAAGCAACACAATTTTATACGATATGTAATAGGGGGGTCCCTCCACTGTGTCTGTATCAGCCAAGGGGTGCTTGGCCTGAAAAACGTTGAAGACCTTTGGGCTAGCAGTTAGCTTAGCCTGCTCCACTTCCGCGTCCTGTTAGACCGCCCTCGGGATTTCCTCTTCGGGTGCAGCTCTGGGCAGGAGCTATGGTCCTTGGGCCCACCGAACGCAGCAGACCAGGCTCCCTCAGCCGATCCAATGCTAGCTCTCCCAGCCAGGCAGTAACTCATAACTAGCTCATGCTTTTCAGTTACTGTACTGTTCATGAACATGAAAGATGTTAGAAAATGTTACTATGTAGAATATCAAGTATATGCTGTGGGTTTATGGTAGAAAAAAATACAACTTCATATTAAACCTTTTGACTTTTTTTTAGGATAAGGCCTTATATACACACAGCAACATGACGTCTCATTTCTGGCATCTACTGTTCATTCTCAGTACTGTCTTTACTCTCTACTGTCTTTCATCATCTGTATCCATGTTCTTTAATTCAGAGGCGACACCCATTGTGTCTAAGCTGTAAACACGATCTGGACTTGACCATGTTCTGAACATGAACAGGTCACGTGGAAGGTCATGGAAGGTCAGATGATACAGAAAAACAATGTGTTCATTCTATGCAACTTCATCTTATTGTGAAAATCAATATCAATAACATTTTCTGGAGGAAAAATCAGTCACATAGATGTTTATTTATGAGAGTTCGGTATCACATTCCTGATACCTAGATGGATATATGCCGTATGGTTCAGGCACAAATGATGTTTCAGGTGCTATAAAAGAGGAACACTTGTTGCACAATTTTTTTTGGCTCCACTTACAACCTCCAAGTATTCACTGATGCAATTTAAATTGGATGTTCTGTGATTTACTTTAGTCAGTTCATGTATATTAAGATTCTTTAAAAAAGGCACGTGTGTGTGCGTGCATGCGTGTGTGCGTACGTGTGTGTGTGTGTGAGAGAGAGAGAGAGAGAGAGAGTGGGGGGGGAGAAGGAGAGGGGGAATTTTCAGTATTTCTGCTATAGCGCATGAGGCAATCTTAAAATTTCCAGGCTGAGCCATGTAGTTCAAAAGAGGCTACAGAAAGGAAAGACTGGTAGCCGGAGGAAGATGGAGTATGGGAGGTGGCAACAGTGAACTGTCAGGGTTACCCTCTGCTAAAGTTTCATTGAGTTTAAATCAGGGCCCCGACGAGCTGCTGCTGTCACTCACTGACACTGGGGGAATGCCCACAGAAGAGGACCTTGCAAATGCCACAAAAGCCAAAGAATACTGTTGACTAAATACCAGCCCTTCCTTAACTATACACTGAACATGCCATTAAAGTATTCAACCGTTGGCTGTAAAACTTCACACTGTATCACACTCTCCAAGAGCTACGGAGAGATTTGATTCAGGGTGGCGAATGGAGTGAATGACGGACAGAGTTAATCACACAGTGGATGAGTGAATAATAAGTGTCACTCAGCAACACTTAGATGAGTGATGAAATGATTCTCTAATAAACGTTGTGTGCAGATGAACTCGTTCAACTTTCTGTGATTTCCTTACATTCCTTACATATTATTGAACATGCATAAAGACAATAATGATAATAATAACAACAATAATAATAATGATAATATAATAATACATTTTATTTAAAGTGCCATTCAAAGCACCCAAAGACACTGCACACAATGATAAAATACCAATAATAAAACCGACAAGCCAAGGCTAGAGGGGGCGAAAGTAAAAATAAAAATGATGAATGAATGAATTAATAGAGCAAACTACTTAATCTGGTTCTGAATCAATGAATGCACGAATGAATAGATGAAATAGGGAGTGAATGAATGATGGAAGGGAGAAAGAAGGGAAGGAAGGAAGAAAGGAAGGAAGAAATGTTAAAAGGAAGGAAAAAGGAGGGAAGGAGGGGCGAAATGATAAAAGGAAGGAGGAAAAGAAGGTGGAAAGGAGGGAAAGAATAATAAAAGGAAGGAAGACAGGAAGGGAAGGAACGAAAGAAGGAATTTTATAAGGAAGTAGGGAAGGAAGAAAATAAAAGGAAGAAAGATGGACAGGAAAGGAGGAATAAAATAAAAGGCAGAAAGAAAGGGTGGGGGGGGGGAAAGACTAATAAAAGAAGGGAAGAAAGGAATGGGGGAGTGAAAGAGGATTTTAAGGAGAAGGAAGGAAGAGGGGAATAAAAGGAAGAAGGAAATAGTGGAAGAAACAGGAAGGAAGGATTAAAGGAAGAAGGAAGGAAGGACTAATAAAAGGAAGTAAGGAAGAAAGAGGAAGGGAGGAAAACTAAAGGAAAAAAGGGGAATAATAAGGAGGAAAAGAATGTAGGAGGAAAGGAAGGAAGGAATAATAAAAGGAAGGAAGAAAGCAATGGGAGAGTGAAAGAAAAATAATTTTAAGGGGAAGGAAGAGGGAATAAAAGGAAGGAAGGAGGAAAGTGAAGAAGAAAGGAAGGAATGATAAAAGGAAGAAAGTAAGGAAGAAAGAGGAAGGAAGGATGATTAAAGGAAGAAAAGAGGGAAGGAAGGAGGGAATAATAAAAGGAAGGAGGAAAAGAAGGTGGGAGGGAAGGAATGAATAATAAATGGAAGGAAGACGGGAAGGAGGAAGGAAAGGAAAGAAAGAATGGATTTTATAAGGAAGTAGGGAAGGAAGAAGAAAATAACAAAAGGAAGGAGGCAAGAAAAAAGGAAGAAAGAATAAAAGACGGGAAGAAAAGGAGGTGAGGGGGCAAGGAATAATAAAAGGAAGAGGGTAGGAAGGAATAACAAATGTAAGGGAGGAAAGAGAACAGAAAGATGGGAAAGCAGGGTTGACAGTTTATAATTATACCAGAGCCAATCCACAAACCCTTTAAATTAACTTATATAACTGTTTAACCTTCACTTAACAGACAGCAGACAGCGCTAGCCCCGCACGTCATTGTTCACTAGCTGTTTAGCTAGCTGTACGAACAGTGAAAGCTAAGCTAAACAGCTATATGCCGTGACATGTCTGCGATATTTTGGTTGTGAACGGCTAACTGCTAATTGTCTGTCTGTCTGTCTGTCTGCATCATGAGGCTAAAGTCTGCCCTCCTTCCCCACTTGACTGTGGCTGCTCTGCACACAGTAAATGACGAGTCTATTTTGGAGAGGAGGCACGTCAGCTATTTGGCACCATGAGGGAGCTGAGAAGAAAGAGGAAAAAAGAGTAAGCCTGCTCTGCTGCCCAGGGCTTGGTCCGCCATCCTGGAGGTGCCATCCTTTCCGAGGGGTTTCACCAAAGCCAAGGGTCTTATTGTTATTTGTTTGTTTTTGTGTGTGTGTGTGTGTGTGTGTGGGGGGGGGTTTCTCAAAGACAAGTTATTGGATTATCGTTGGAAAATCTGACTGCCCAACTGAAGTTTTTTTCTTAGTCCACATGTTTCAACGCCAGTTTTACCTGAGTGAGGGTGAAGAGCCAAGGTAAAGAATAAACACATCCTGATGTACACAAATAGGCCTGATTCAGACTCTGAACGCTGAATTTAGACGTTTTGTGTCAATTACACTGCATCACAGATTTCATCATAATTGTGGACAATCATGAATTTTTATTCGATACTACTATATTTGCATATTTTTTTCTGCTTGGCTGGTTTATTTCACCAAACTATATTGGCCTTTAATGTAAAACTATCTCCCATAGGTCTACTAGAATTATGTTATTGTCATTCAATTCTGCTACTACAAGCATTAAAAAAGGTTCAGCTCAGTTAAATGACAAATAGTGTGTTGGAAAAAAGAAGTTTGTCTCTTGGAGTGGGAGCCTTATCAAACAGTCATGCCCGTTTCGCTTCTACAAATGGCAATGGACCCTGACGGGCCCCGACAGCTGAGGTTATTTTTGGGACGTGCAGTTCAGGAGACTGGGGTGACAAAGTTGGTGAATGTCACCCTTTGAAAGGCACATGTCGCCTACGTTTGACCTTGTTATAGAGGGACTTGTTTATGATGCATTATGTAGCCTACTGTATATTAGTGACTTGGATTCTCTCTGCATTTGGTATGCCAGTCTAGCAGGCGGCATGGTATGGAGTATGTGTTTGGCACATCTGTGAGGAGAGTTGATGATGATGATTTATTTCGAAGATGTCGATAAGCAGGATATAACATACAGATAAGTAATTGCCAATAATCTGAAGTGATCAACAAATCCACACATCAAGCTCGGCGAGCAGATCTCAGTATGCATCAGATTATTTGTTACATGTTGGGAAAGCAGGAGGAGGAAGTACACACTTATTTTTTTCCTACCCCTTCCCACCTACTCCCAAGTTAATTCAGCTGCTATACATTTCAAACTCAATTCTCACCGTACTGTATGGTTCAAATTCACTGCAAGTTATCCTGCACAATATAAACTCAACTGCTGTGAACAATAAGAGAAAAAAGAGACAATAAAAAGAAATATATCAAAAACACATTCGAGAAAGCAAAAAACAACAACAAAAAAAAGTCCTAATGCCATGTACCAAGAATAAACAGATCTGAACGCTACACACAACCCAAATATCCACTTGGTGTCATAGAAAGAAAAATGGGGAAAAAAGTAATAAGTGTTTAGAGATAAATAAAATGGCTAACACAACTCTTCATCATCATTATATCTCTTGATAGTAGTTAGATAATAGATAATAAGTGGTATCCTGGTTGTGTAATTTGAAGCATGATTTATACACATAGCAAACTGTATTGTTCGTGGATCGGGATGCAGTTTGAATTATTGTTATTTTATGTCAGCAAGATATCAGTCATACAAGCCCTGTGTACACAACTTTCTGTTTTTGTAATTTAATCTCTTGTCAGGAAGTGAGAAGAAATATAAGTCTAATCAGCAGGTGTTTTATCGCTAGTTTCTTTTAGTCTTGTGATTTTTTTTTGAGTCAAAACAAACTTACAATTTTTCTTACTTTCGTTCTACATTTTTATAGTAGTGCTACTAAACTTGATAGATATTTAATGGTCACCCATGGAAAGCCATGAAAAGGGACTTGGACAAATGTACTGCCTCAGATTTGAAGCTGAAATCAGTGATGTAGCAGGTATTGTTTCTTGTGCCGTCAGCTCAGCAGTAGACAGCTTCCACCCTTGTAAAAACAGCATCCTCAGACCAAAGCTTACTCAGACAGTCTAATGTATTACAAACTACATCATACTATATGGGAACACTGTTGTGCTGTAATATTGATTGTATTGGTAGCCTAGCTGTCCAAAAGAAGCATCTCCACATCGCCATCACCTTTCAATCCTTTTTCCTGTTAAAGTAGGAACCTATTTGCTGCTGCACCAGTGCTTCACCAGTGTTCATCCTCCTAGGTCAAACATTTGAGCAGCAGTGTATAGATTTTGGAGGGCCTTCACCAATGTTGAGATACCGTTGAATTGCCCCCCCCCCACCAATGTCGATGTGAAACCTAAATCCTTGTCTTTAACCATGGTAAAGATTGTATTATGTAACCAGACCCCATGGTCCAGATGGATTTAATAACTTTATTAGTGGAGTAAAAAAAATCATGGATTCAGCTTTAATGTTGCCTATTCCTTTCTTTACATTTCCCCCAATTTCTCTGTTTAATATTTATATTATTTTAATGGCTTTTTTTGTTGTTGTTGTTGATTTCAGGAACAAATAATGGATCAGAACTTGTTTGGAGGAGTCCCAAGGTTCCTCACTCGGCCCAAGGCATTTTCAGTGTGTGTGGGCAAAGATGCCACCTTGAGCTGCACCATTGTGGGCAACCCAACCCCCCTTATCACCTGGGAGAAGGAGAAGCTGAAGCTGACATCAGGGCACCGCTTCAAGACTGTGGAGGATGGAGATGTGTACCGTCTGACCATCTATGATCTAACCTTGGACGATAGTGGCCAGTACATGTGCCGGGCAAAAAACAGTGTTGGGGAGGCTTATGCTGCTGTAACCCTGAAAGTGGGCTTACCAGCAGAGATCGAACAGAGGGCACCTGTTTTCATGGTTAAGCCCACCTCCACACGTGTGGGTCTAGGAGGCGACGTCGTCTTCCATTGCCGGGTAGTGGCTCATCCAGAACCCAACTTTGACTGGGAGAAGGATGGGCGCTACCTGGGGGAAAGTAACCGCATCAAGATTGTGTCAGACAGCGACAGCAGCTCCTTAAGGATTCAAAGTGTGCGCAGCCTGGATGCTGGGACCTACACCTGCAGGGCGCAAAACTCTGTGGGCCGAGCGCATGCTGCAGCGGCCCTTGCTGTGGACGTCCAGGATTCTCACCACCTGGCTGGGGATAAGAGCACCTCTCTCCTCTCTCACCTACAGAAGCGCAAAGAAGAGATGAAGAGGGACATCTCTATCTATTCTACCGAAGACAGCAGATCCATGGTTTCTTCCTCCACTACAAAAAGCATTGCAGATGGACTGGGTGCACTAAGTCTGGAATATGACCTGAGAGCAGCGGCTCTGGCGAAACTGCCCAAAGGAGTGTTCACCCGTACCTGCACGGTGACGGAGGGCAAGCACGCCAAACTCAGCTGCTTTGTCACAGGTCACCCCAAGCCCCACATCAACTGGAGGAAGGATGGCTCAAACATCGGCGAGGGCCGTAGACATGTCATCTATGAGGACCAGGCTGAGAATTTCATCCTGAAGATTCTCTACTGCAAGCAGAGTGATAATGGCCTCTATACCTGCAATGCAACCAATATGGCTGGTCAGACCTACAGTGCTGTCTTGGTGATTGTCAAAGGTAAGCTTAAAAAAGTGTTCATGTGGCCTTGTTTTAGGGTCATTGAAAATGTTATGGGTGATGGGAAGAGCCTTTGTTTTAGCAGCATTTGCACTACAAGACCTCTTGTAAAGGTTAAATTACAACATTTGAGAATCTCTTATATACTTCATCTGACATTAAAGAAGTTATCATTCTATGAGGAAATAGGTTCCTCTCCAATGTTTTAAGCATTTTTGATGACGCAAAGTTGAGCAAAATGGTCTCATTGGTTACAGTGACACAGGCTACCCCACAGTCTTCAACCATTTTCTGATCGCATTTCTAAAACTGGCCTAAGGGTTCTGAAATATCTTTTTCTCTCATCGTGAAAGCGAGTCGAGCTTCACCTGAGCACTGACTCATTTCGCCCTCCCCTTGCGTGTGTGTTGCTTTGTGTGGCAGGGTTGGATTCCAGTCCAGCCAAGAGGGGGGATGTTATGTCTATTTTTGCTGGTGATGAGTAGTTCACAGTTGCTATGATGTTCATTCACTCGCTGGAGCTTCTGGGCGCCTGATGCTAGGGTTACTTTCCATGAGCTGGGTCAGGTTGTTTAGGGATCACAGCCGTGGAATTATCGATGACAGTTTTTGATATTTAGGCCTACCTTCATTTTGATGAATAAAGGATGTCCAACTGGTTTGTCGGGTTGTGGTTGGTGGAACATAACGGGTGCCTCTGATGTTGTTTCCATCAATTGCTGTTGTCCAGTGTTTGATTACAGACTTTGCACTGGGGAGGAATATAACCCTCTGCCCTTCATATTTTGGAGCTCCCATTAATATCAGTTAATTTGATAACCCCTGTGTGCAATGAGCAAAGTGGTAAGAGGTCATAGAAAGGCACTGACAGGGGCACCTTGTGCTAGATACAGCAAACACATATTGAAATATTATTTATAAAGTGAAAGCTGAGAGCAAAAAAACCTCATCTAAAATATAACCGATCATATTCACCCTACATTTTTTCACTTTGAAGCAAATTTTTTAGTAGCTGTGATTTTGAATGATGATAAACTGAATGACCAGAACTCGTGCATGATGTTTGTGTGTGTTATGTGGAGAAAGTCCCTGTTTAGATACCAGGACAAGGTTCAAATTTGGAGCCCTATTGTATTTCACATACTTTCTCCCTCTCTGATCAGAGAGTTTGTAAAACTTGATAGTCTCCAAATACTATAGTGCAGTTTAGCTGAAAATACCCCAGCCATTCTCAGAGGGACTGATTACTTTCCAGGGAGGGTAAATGTTTGTTTTATTTTATGTGAATTCTTTGAATGATATACTGAAGGCAGGAGACAGCTTCCATAACTCGTACTGCAGTGTGGCATGTCTTAGCTGTAATGTTGGGGAGGGAGAATGGTTTACCTAATGGGCTGGACTCCATATATGAAGTTACTGGTGAATGACCATCATCATGACTGATGTGATTGGTATACCTCACAATGATAAGATTAAAAGATATTTTTAGAAGCTTTTGTTCTTGCATTCTTTTTTGAAGTGGTAGGGTAGATGTCTTATGGATATTTTACCCACATAAAAGCAGTTATTAGGGGACGTCCGGGTAGCGTAGCGGTCTATTCCATTGCCTGCCAACACGGGGATCGCCAGTTTGAATCCCTGTGTTACCTCCGGCTTGGTTGGCGTCCCTACAGACACAATTGGCAGTGTCTGTGGATGGGAAGCCGGATGTGGGCATGTGTCCTGGTCGCTGCACTAGTGCCTCCTCTGGTCTGTCGGGGCGCCTGTTCAGGGAGGAGGGGGAACTGAGGGGAATAGTGTGATCCTCCCATGCACTACGTCCTCCTGGGGAAATTCCTCACTGTCAAGTGAAAAGAAGCAGCTGGTGACGCCACATGTATCGAAGGAGACGTGGTGGTCTGCAGCCCTCCCCGGATCGGCAGAGGGGGTGGTGCAATGACAGGGTAATTGGCCTGATACAATTGGGGAGAAAAACAGGGAAACAATAAAAAAAAAGAAAAAAAAGTAGTTCTTAGGGCTGGGCAATAATTTAATACTATCATTTATCATCTTTCTGTGATATTGTATTGGGATAAAATTCAGATAATAAAGTGATACACAATTTTGTTTCAAATTAATGATCAAGAAAATCTATCACCCAGAATTTCTCACAAATTAAGGTCTGAAATATTTAAGGGACTATTATTTGAAAACTAATTTTGGTTTGATATTAGTCCTATACTCTAGATTAACAAACAGTTCAATTTGATGAACCTCAGTTGGATCCTTAAATATGGCATTTTTGTAAATGGAAGCAGATATCATGACATACAGGCAGGTGACATGAAAGGAAACACCTGAATACTTGACCCCTACAGTGAGGAGGTCCGGGGGCTCTGTTATGCTGTGTGTGTGTGTGGGGGGGGGGGGGAGACATTTTCCTGGCATGGTTTGGGTCTACTTGTCCCCTTAGAGGGAAGGGTCACTGCAAACCAATACAAATTTATTCTGAGTGATCATCTTTATCCTATGATGAGACATTTCTATCCTGATGGGAGTGGTCTCTTCCAGGATGACAATGCCCTCATCCACAGGGCATGAGGGGTCACTGAATGGTTTGATGAGGATGAAAATGATGTAAATCATATGCTATTGCCTTCACAGTCACCAGATCTCAACCCAGTTGAACACCTATGGGAGATTTTGGACCAACGTGTTAGACAGTGCTGTCCACCACCATCATCAAACGGGAATATCTTTTGGAAGAATGGTGTTCCATCCCTCCAGTAGAGTTCAGAGACTTGTAGAATCTATGACAAGGAACACTGAAACTGTTCTGGAGGCTTGTGGTGGCCCAACACCTTGTTTAGACACTTTATGTTGGTTTTGTCACCCGTCAAATGGTAAATGGACTACATTTGTGTAGTGCTTTTCTAGTCTACCGACCACTCAAAGAGCTTTACATTGTAAGCCTCACATTCACCTATTCACACACACATTCATACACTGGTAGCCGAGGCTGCCGTGCAAGGCTCCAACCCGCTCATCAGGAGTAGTTAGGGATTCAGTGTCTTGCTCAAGGACACTTTGACACGCTCTCTGGAGGAGCTGGGGAATCGAACCAGGAACCCTCTGATTACTGAACAACCCCCTCTACCTCCTGAGCCATGCTTCCCCACCCGTCTTTGATATTGTGTTAAATTCCTTATGATTATTGTAATATTATTTCCCATACTACCCAGCACTAGTTCTTACCAAAAACAAATAAGAATTTTCAGCTAGCATTACACATATGATTGTGATGATGATGATGATGATTATTATTATTATTATTATCATCATAAAGCACCTCACAGTAGCTTGTATGAGGATTATTTACTTTTACTAAACACTGTTCTTTGTTCTCCTGTATGTCAGAGCCTAAGGTGCCATTCAGGAGGAAGCTCCAGGATGTGGAGGTACAGGAGAAGCAAAGCGCCATGCTGATGTGTGAGGTGCCTGCTCCAGCCACCCAGGCCAGCTGGTTCATGGAGGAAACGCGGCTGGAACAAAGCGCCAAGTACCGCATGGAAGAAGATGGCACCCTGCGGCGACTTACCATCCACAATGTCACCACCAACGATGACGCCGTTTACATCTGTGAAATGAAGGAGGGCAGTCGTACTGTGGCTGAGCTCACTGTGCTGGGTACGAGTAACACGTCTTTGTGTCTACCCTCACTCTTTGTCTGTTGTGGGGATTCACCGATAACACCTCTTCACTGCCGTCACTGACTCGAGTATGGATCTTTAAGTATCGGGCGATACCAATCATATACATTACTTTTGCTGAACAGTGCAGAATTAGACCATTAGTTTGGGGTCAATGGGCAAAATATTTGAGATATACATTTTTTTCCCCGCCATTTAAGAAATACAGGCTCCATGTGCCAAAAATGCAATAAATCAAGCCATTTTTCTTTCATTTATGAGATGTTACTCGTGGCTTTTGATATCAGATTTTATTTTATTTTATTTTTTGGATTTTTCCCCCCCTTTTTCTCCCCAATTGTATCTGACCAATTACCCAACTCTTCCGAGCCATCCCGGTCGCTGCTCCACCCCCTCTGCCGATCCGGGGAGGGCTGCAAACTACCACATGCCTCCTCCGATACATGTGGAGTCGCCAGCCACTTCCTTTCACCTGACAGTGAGAAATTTCACCAGGGGGACATAGCACGTGAGAGGCTCGCGCTATTCCCCCCCGAACAGGCATCCCGACCGACCAGAGGAGGCGCTAGTGCAGCGACCAGGACACATACCCACATCCAGCTTCCCACCATGGAATAGACCGCCACGCCACCTGGACGCCCTTTGGTATCAGATTTTATCTTGGGTAAAATGTGCGATACCAATACTCCATTTTAGCCTGGTATTGACTCGATATCCGATACCAGTATCAGTATAAGTATATCCCTAGATTTTTGTTTGATACTCTGCCCACAGTGTCATGTGAAACAATATCGAAATGTTGCTAAAAGCTTAACCAATACTTGAGGAATATATTACACTTCCCTTGTTCCTGGGAACTTTCCCCTGTTTTCAACTGCCTTTTCTTGGCCATCTGTTTTTGTGAGCTGCTGTTATGCTTTTGGTTTCTTTTGTCTTTTTAACTGATGTTTCCATTCCTCTGTATCTCAGGCAACATTACCAAGAAACTTCCTCGAAGGACAGTTGTTCCTGTTAGTGACACTGTCATCTTTTGTGTGGAGCTGGAGCACCCTTGTCCTGATGCCTACTGGACCCGCAATGGCGAGAAACTGAAGCAAAATTCCAGAGTTTCCATTGCATGTGTGCTCAGGCAGTACACACTCACCATCAGAGACTGCCAGGCGGATGACTCGGGCGAGGTGGCTTTTGTGGCTGGTGACTGCAAGACCTCCACTCGATTCTCTGTTACAGGTAAGGATCAGACATCGGTCCAGTGCTTTATGGAGATAATTGTAAGCGTTTGTTTTTGATCTACTTATAAAACTTGTTGCATTATTTACTACATCAAGACAATTCAAATAGTGCCAGGTAAATTATCATTGTCAGAAAAATATACTCAAGTGACGGTGAAGTACTTTTCTGATATCACCTAAACTTGTAGTCCATGACTACATTGTATTTATATGACAAAGCCTACCAATCTGCCACCAACATGGGCTAAAACAAAGTATAACAAAGATTCTTTTTAAAGTACTAAACCTAGATTAACTCAGGATACATACAACTCTTAGAAATTAACAAATCCTCCCTATCCTTCACAATTATAAATCTGTACTCATCAAACAAAAATGATAAAAATCATGACCATTATTTATTCTGCTCTAGCTGCAAGAAAGCATCCTCCTGATCCTCCAGTGGATGCTGTGGTGCAGAACAAGAGTGACTCCTCCATCACCCTTAAGTGGTCTCCTCCGGACAGTGACCGCCCCGTGCCCATTAAGAGCTACATAGTGGAGAAGAAGAAGGTGGGCACAAAGACATGGCAGAGGTGCAATGCTATGGAAGCAATTGTCTCAACGGAAATGACCATCTCCAATTTTACTGAGGAAGCCAGCTACCAGTTCCGTATCTCCGCTATCAACAACTATGGCCAAAGCCCCTACCTCGAGGTGCCTGGAAGCTTCTACCTTGGTAAGATCGATGTTATTGTCACATTTTTTATTCCTAATCTACATGGTGTTGTTGTCTGTGACAATATTTGAATACATGATGAATCTTCAAGCCTGTTTGGTCATCGCCTACAGAACCGACAGCAGAGGTGAAGATGGGCCTGATGAACAACACTGCAGTCTCAGGGGAGGAGGCCTCCTTCTCCGTGGAACTGTCTGCTGTTTGTTCAGGCTTCTGGTCTCTAAATGGCCGCCTGCTGCGCAGTGGGGGAGAGTACCTCATCACCAGGTCCAAGAACACACATACACTAGTTATCCGCAATGTGACCATAGAGCTGAATGGAGCCAATGTCAAGTTTGTGGGTGGTGGCTCGGAAACCAGCTGTGTTTTAAGTGTGAAGGGTAAGCAACTTGGGCCCGACAATTTGAATACAATTTAAGAATAAAATCATAATCTTTTCAAATAGTTCCATGACTTTATGGAATCTTTCACCACCCGTTGCTATCATGACAGTATCATTCCTCCTCGCTGATGTTTTTTTTTAGTTTTTTTTTTTTTTAGGTTCTTGACAATTTACTAAAGTGCATATTAGAACTTATGTACATTTTTTTTGTGGGCAGCAAACATTACATGACATTTCTGTTTGTAGCACCATCTGTAAGGTTCACCAATAAGTCAGAGCAGATGGATGTCGTGACTTGCAGTGCCCAATCCACTGCTCAACTGACAACCGAAGTGTCGGATTACGATGCACAGGTGCGTTATGGGAAGATACCAACCGCTGTATAGCGTTTCCTAGGAAAAAAAATAATTTATTCATATTTAAGTTGACAAATGGCATGTCAGTGGTCACATTCCTTTCTCCTGTGTCTTCAGGTGGTGTGGATGAGAAATGGGCGAGAAGTAAAAATGGGGAAGAAGTTTGAGTATGAGATCATGGACCGCAAGAGGATCCTGAAAGTTCACAATGTTACAGAGGAAGACGTGGGCATCTATGAGTGTGTTTTAGACACCGACAGAATCTCTGTGCAACTTGCTCTTAAAGGTACAACCAATCAGAATCAAAGGGGCAGACCGATTCTTCTTCACAAGCTTACTTGTCTGCAGGGGCAACCCAATAAATTATCTGCCCGGAGTCAGACTCGTGCTTTACTTAGTGATATAGTCACTGACTAAGTCATAAAATTTTTGCTAAACCTTGTGCATACCTCCTACTCAATCCGCTAAAAATAGTTTGACCAGCGGGCGTGGGCTGTTACTTACTACACAGCAAGTAGAATGTGTAGCCTATAGTGTTTACATAGCTGACCGCCTTTCACACACCACATGGTGCATAACAAATGGCTTGCCCTGATGGCTGCTGGCAGGTGCTCGTGAGCCATCAAATAGAGGAAAAGACTCTCTGTCATCGTGTAATCAACTCCTGTGTGATTCTGCTGTCATAACCCACTTCCCTTCTCATATAGTAAAGACTCCCTGAAGAGCAAATTTTAGAGTGTGATATGATAGCAATTTTTAAATAGTGTGAAAGAGTATAAAAAGTCTCTCCATCACTGATTTCTCAATTACAGTTCTTAAGTTTACATATTTATTTATTTATTTATAGAATCCCCATTTGCCATTGCACTGCATTGCATTGCACATTGCACAAGTTCTACTTGTGTCTTCACAAATAACATCAAATAATTCACCACATTGTTTTATCAGAAAAAAATGCAATAACACAATATGTTTATTGAAAAAATAATCTTTTTTTTTCTTTTAGATGAACCTGTTAAGTTCCTGAACAAGCCCAGGGGCCCCATGGGAGCAACAACGAACCTCACAGGGGACCTGGAGCTGACCTGTGAGTTGTCTTCTGCCAGCGGTGTAGTCGTGTGGAAGAAAGATCAAGTGGAGGTCACTGAGGACCAAAGAACCACCATCATCTCAAAAGGTACTCAAAGAAGGCTCGTCATCAAAAATGCCAAGAAAAGCGACGAAGGACGCTACTCCTGTGAGACGGCAGCTGACAAAGTCACATTCCAAGTCAAGACAAAAGGTAGGACAATTGGATGTTTGTGTTTGATTTAGGGTGAGCCATTAAGTGTCCTTATTCCGTACTTGAATTTGCACATGGTTGTTATCAAATCAACAACAACACAAATTTCAACACAGAAACCCAACCCCAAGCTGCCTTCTCCAACAAGGAGTCAGTTCAAAAGGAGGTGAAAGCCACTCTCTCCCATAAAGCCACTCTGAGCTGTGATGTGTCTGATAGCAAGACCGAGGTGAAGTGGTACAAAGATGGGAAGCTGTTGATATCCAGTAAGTCAATAAAAACAGAGACAAAAGGCAGCAGTCATCAACTGGTGATTGAAAAGGTTGAAAAGAACGATGCTGGAGAGTATACCTGTGAAGCTGGAGAGGAGAAGCTGGTCTTCAAGATTTATGTTTCAGGTAGGACTGGTTAATTAATCATCTGTAAGGATGTACTTTGAACATTTTCTGGGGTTAGATTAAGTGGTGGGAGTGATTGTGTCTGGAAGGTATGCCGTCGTCCGAAACGAATAAAGTGTGGCTATGAAAACTGGTTTGGGGGAAAACATTGTCTTTTTCGTACCATTTTTATATTGGATTTCAGATTCTTATTTATGAGTCTAAATGCACCACAAAAATAGTATTTGAGGCTTTTTGAAGCTTATCTGAATGAAGGTTTAAATACTTTTTAGGTCCATACATTATAAATTCCACAATGTGATGTATTTCAATACTGCACATCAGAAGTTTTTTTTTTAATTAGTTACACTGACAACACTTGTGTCACTTGTATCACTACAACTAGATATATGCTCATTGGATGAATATATTCTTTTGACTATTAAGCCTCTCCTCCCTTATACACTTATCCAATACTTTGTTCCAATGGAAGATTTGCAAAGACAGTTCGCAAACTGTTCTGCTTTTGCCCACGTTTTGGGGGTTTTGGGTTCACTTTGTTGGGATTTTGTCTTGAGAGAGACAATCATAATGCCGCTATGCTCCTCAATGACTTAACCTTTCAGAGGCCCAGTCTGCCTTCTTCAACAAGGAGTCCATCCAGAAGGAGGTGAAGGCATCTATCTCCCACAAAGCTGTTCTCAGCTGTGACGTGTCTGATAACAAGACTGAAGTAAAATGGCACAAGGACGGAAAGCTGCTGTCTTCCAGCAAGACAGTCCATACAGAGTCAAAGGGCAAGAATCGTCAGCTGGTGATTGACAGTGTGGAGAAGAAGGATGCTGGAGAATACATCTGTGAGGCGGGGACTGAGAAGCTGGTCTTTAAGCTTGAGGTGGCAGGTAGGTGGGGCTAAATGGGTTAGTATGGTTCTTGTTGAAGTCTAGCACCCTGGCTGAAGAGTCTCTCCACTTTATGCCCAATGCCTGCTTGGATAGATTTAAGCTCCCACCTTCTCAACCTCCTCGACTCTGAATTGGATTAGGTTAATTTAGGAAATAAATTGATAAATAAACTCCTGATGAATTAGAGCCATAGGAGATGTAGTGATTGATGAAAGGGTAAAACTAATGGATTTAAGCTTCGTTTTTTTCATTTTCCCCAAGGAGTTTGAAATGTCTAATTGCAAAGCAACTCACATGATTAAGTATTAACACAAGATGCAGACTTTAATTTTACACTTGGTAGCATTACTCTGCTTGCTTCAGTGAACAAAGGCTCCACTTCACTGCAGACCTTGCCTCATATACTAATTTTCAATTTTTTTTTCTTGTCTTGATAATTGGCCATTAACCGAATTCAAATCTGTGTTTGAAGTCACATGGGTTTATGGTTCCATCCACAGACACCCAGGTCCAGCCTGCATTCCTCAAAGAAAAAGCTCAGACGGATGTGAAGGCCACTCTCTCTCAGAAAACCACTCTCAAGTGTGAGGTGTCCGATTCCAAGACGGGGGTGAAATGGTACAAAGATGGAAAGCTGCTTTCTGCCAGCAAGACAATCCATACAGAATCAAAAGGCAACAATCGCCAGCTGGTGATAGACAGCGTGGAGAAGAAGGATGCTGGAGAGTACATCTGTGAAGCTGGGTCTGAGAAGCTGGTCTTTAAGATACAGGTAGAAGGTAAGTTGAATATGTCTTCTGAATGTACAGTGATTATGATTGACATAAGACTGCATTATCTGCATTTTGAAGCCCAGATTTGTTGCAACCTATGGCTCAATTTAGACTTAACTTGTTTAGGCATCAAGGAATATATACTTCCATCTGTGGTTTCATCACTTATATCTATCTGAAGGGCATTATAATTCTTCCAAATCCCTTCGTGGTTACCTCTGCAGACATCCAAGCCAAATCTGCCTTCTCCAACAAGGAGTCCATCCAGAAGGAGGTGAAAGTTAACAGCTCCCAGAAAACCACTCTCAGCTGTGAGGTATCTGATACCAAGACAGAAGTAAAATGGTACAAAGATGGAAAGCTGCTGTCTTCCAGCAAAACAATCCATACAGAGTCAAAGGGCAAGAGTCGTCAGTTGGTGATGGACAGCGTGGAGAAGAAGGATGCTGGAGAATACATCTGTGAGGCGGGGACTGAGAAGCTGGTTTTTAAGATACAGGTGGCAGGTAGGAAAATCTGTTGCTTACTTTGGTGTGTGATCTTACACAAAATTGTGAAATTCAAATATGTGCTTCATAACATTTGAGTAGTTAGTGTTAATACTGTGTCTGTGATACCGCTCTCAGTGATAACAGTTTTACCAAAGGTTTTTAAATAAAGCTTTATTTAATCATTGCTGTCGAATATGAATTAATCTTTTACATTGATTAGGCATATCTCCCCTTCTCCGGCACTCAGACTTGGTGACAAACCATCCCTTTTTTTCCACAGAAACCCCCTTTTATGACACAGGTTTTCTGAACATTGTGAATTTTCTGACCTGTTTGGGAAGGGGGGGGGTGTGGGCGCTGTGCTTGAGTGCAACTGTGTGCTTAAGTGCAACTGTTTGCTTAACCGATATTTATTCAACACCAGTGAAAACTAAAATTGAGGGATTTCTCAGTTTTGCCCTGTTGGTTGAGATCCTGTAAATTAAGGGGAGACTGCGAGCGCCCCTACCTCGACCTTCCCCCCTGTTCTCCTCGGAAGAGCTCGGCAGGAAACTGCTTCCTCCCTCTCACTGCAGAGGGTGAGCGAGTGCCTGCCGCTTGTTTCGAGACAATACACTGTTTACCCCATGTGGAATGTTTTGGCTGGGATTCGGGCCGTGGCTCAGGTGTCTGTGTTCAGTGAGAGTAGTCTTCCAGAGAAGATCTTTTCTGGGCTGTACGCCACTGGAGGGAGTGGGAGTGTGCATGGGAGTGCATACGGGAGTGCCCCTGGCTGCTAGGAGGCTTAAGCTGTGCATAGCAACATCTGGGTTTACTCATACGCAACGCTTCCTCCTCCTTCTTCCCATGATAGCAGTGGGATTGGATTTTCTCTAGATCTTGTCCAAATGAGCCAGCAGGCTAAAAGGCTCGGTGGAAAAACTTGGCATGCTGCATCTCATTCAGCTTCGTGAGTGTTAGCCACAGGTGATGGTGGGAGACCACCGTCTTAGTCATGCTTTTTCTCAAAGCGATGGCCACTGAGTTGGAGAGCTGCAGGATGACATCCACCATCCTGCGTGCTTCAGTCTGGTGGGAGTGTCTTTCTTCACCATTGCCTTGTGTAAATCCCATAGCATCTACACTTGATAAGCCTGCACCATTGAAGCCGTGTTAAGCGCATGAGCAGCCAGCCCCTATCAGCGATATATTTTCTCGAGCTGAGAGGCAGAGAATCTACACTACTTGCTGGGAAGAGTGGGTTTGCTGCTTGCGGAGTTAGACTTAGGTGCCAAGTGGGATGCCAGCATCTCATCCATTGGAAGAATGTTAGCTAGTCCCGCAACCTCCATCCAAGTCCAAGAACTGGGAAAACGGCAGTGAGAGCAGAGCCTTAGGAGTTTCCTGGGACCATGTGAGCTTCTTCACAAAGTCGGGGAAGACGGGCAATTTGTCTCTCATTGCAGCAAGCTGCCGGGGGGAGAATATAATTACCTGTGAGTCAGGTTAGCTGTTGGAGAGGAGTTGGTGCTGGCCATGGCACTTCAGGACACTCGGCCATGCAGCAGCACCAGTTTATCAAGGCTGTGGAGCCGTCGATCTCGGTCAGAAAGTCTCCAGCACCGAAGACCTGGGAAGGCTCTTCTTCACCTCCACATCTGCCTTCAACCTCCTTTGAGATGCTACCTGAAGCAGCGAGGGAAAGCTCATCCTCAGACAGCACACCAGGCTGTACATTGCTGACGGAAACGGTGAAGTTGGCTGGGTCCTCGTCCATACTTATGTGTTTTATCTCTTAATTTGTAGCCAAACTAAGTACACAGAACAGTAAGTAGTTACTAAACATGTCCAGTAAAGAAATATCATCAGATGGAACCCAAAAACAAAGACCCCAAAGAGGTGCTTGTAGGCAAGCTAATGAAATGGCTAACAAAGATGGCAACTTAGAAGAAGCTAATGTCAGCTTGCCCAAGAGCTTGCCTACAGACATTGATAATTTGGCAATGGAAATCACGAGAAAAGTCACGGCTGTGATGGAAGAGAAACTGCCTGAGTTTTCCAACGAGCTCAATTTCATCACAACAAAATTCAAGCAGAACTCACATTGTATTGTGGAAGCCAAAAATCACAGTTCCAATGCAGAAGATCCTATTGCTAGTTTAGAGACTAGACTAACAGACACTGAGGGGAAATTAGTTGCCCTTACTCACCGGATGGATGGCCAGGAGGGGAGATCCCATAGACACAACATTCAGATTTTCAGTGTCAATGAGGGGATTGAAGGAAGAAATGCCCTGTCCTTTTTCAAAACATGGTTGCCCAAAATTCTCAGTCTGGAGACCAAGAAGGGCAAGATCCCCCTGGATAGACATCACAGAAGTCTTAGTCAGCACAAAGCTGTTGTTCCCCATGTTGTCGTTATGAAGCTCCACAACCCGAACGACAAGATGAAAATTCTGGCGACCTTCAATGTGAAACAAAAGCTGGAATATAAGGGAACTAAGATCACCATTCGGCATGACATACCACCGAACAAGCGTACTGCAGCAGCGGAGAAGCTTTAATGTCGTGTGCGAACAGCTGACTGTAAAAATATTAGGTTCAGGATGCAGTATCCAGCTACCCTTTGTTTCGCACACAACAAAAAGATTTTTTTATTTGCCACTGCTGATGAAGTTTGAAGTATGGTGGAGACAATCAAACAGGTGCAGTAGATAACTGGTCAATACAAAGAATGAACAACACGGTGTTGATGATTGTATTTATGCATGCTCAATAATCCAGGTAAGAAAATCAAAGCAAGTTGAATCAGTTCATCTGGACACAATGTTTATTGACAGAAACGTTTCATCACTTATCTTAGTGACCTCTTCAGTCTAAACCGACCACAGGTATCCCCACCCTTCTAAACAATGAAGCTGAAAACAATGATCAATTTTGTGTATAAACACACACACACACACACACACACACACACACACACACACACACACACACACACACACACACACACACACACACACACACACACACACATATATATATTTATACAATGTCAAATAAAGTGGCTTTCAAGAAAATGCACACTATTTAACTGAATCCAAGGGGGGGCATCTCTAATGCAATGTTATAGAGAAATCTTCAGAATACTTCCCATGGAAAGACTCGGTGCCAAAATAAAAGGAAATGAGAGCAGCTTCATAAATGTATGGCAGCCACTGATAACTAATTTGCCCAATGATCTTAGTAACTTAATGCAAAGAGGAAGTGATGCAATGGACTGGAAAGCTCCGAAGCCCTTCTACAATTCACTCTATGAATGATTTGTGTATAAGCAATAGTGTGTGGAATGTATCTTTCTATGATTGATGTATGCGTTCATGATTTGTTTTTATTTTATTTTGTTTTTTTTCCTACTAATTCACTCAATATTCATCTGTTTATTATTCTATCAAGCTCAGGCCTGTAACAAAAATTAATAAGGTTACTATTGATGTTAAAAATAATAAAATTTTATTATATAAAAATTAGATTATTGAAAATATATTTGGTTGGTACTTGGCACATCTACGTTTTTTTTTTCTTCACAGAAGCAAAAGTGGCCTTCTCCAACAAGGAATCTGTGCAGAAAGAGGTAAAAGCTTCTCTTTCCCAGAAAGCCACTCTCAGCTGTGAGGTGTCTGATTCCAAAATGGAGGTGAAGTGGTACAAGGATGGCAAGCTGCTGTCATCTAGCAAGGAAGTCCACATGGAGTCTAAAGGCAGCAATCGTCAGCTGGTGATCGAGAAGATGGAGAGAAAAGATGCTGGAGAGTACACCTGTGAGGCCGGGACAGAGAAGCTGGTATTCAGACTACAGGCAGCAGGTAAAATCCATTAAAACGTTCACCCCAACTTGATTTTAGATCTGCTCAAAGAATTACATATATTCGGGTGTCCAGGTAGCATAGCGGTCTATCCTGTTGCCCACCAACACGGGGATCGCCAGTTTGGATCCCCGTGTTACCTCCGGCTTGGTCGGGGATCCCTACAGACACAATTGGCCGTGTCTGTGGGTGGGAAGCTGGATGTGGGTATGTGTCCTGGTCACTGCACCAGCGCCTCCTCTGGTCAGTCGGGGTGCCTGTTCAGGGGGAGGGGTAACTGGGGGGAATAGCGTGATCCTCCCACGTACTACGTTCCCCTGGCGAAACTCCTGTGTGTCAGGTGAAAAGAAGCGGCTGGCGACTTCATAGTATTGGAGGAGGCATGTGGTAGTCTACAGCCCTCCCCGGAGCAGCAGAGGGGATGGAGCAGTGACAGGGATGGCTCGGAAGAGTTGGGTAATCAGCCAAGTACAATTAGGGAGAAAAAGGGGGAAAAAAAGAATTATATATATTCTCCGTATCTCAACAGATTCAGCTGCAAAGTTCCAGAAGTCTGTGAAAGACACATGTATTGTTCAAGCAAGTGAGAATATTGTGCTGACCACTGAACTGACCTCAGAGAGTGCCAGCGTGAGGTGGTTTAAGGATGGAATACAGCTCAAGGAGGGCAACAGGTTTGAAATGAGAAAAGATGGCCTCTCCCGCACTCTGATCATAAAATCTACTGAAGCCAAAGACAGTGGAACATACTCCTGCCACACTGCTGATGACAAACTGGAGTTCAAAGTTCAGGTCAAAGGTTAGCCTGTTCTTTAAGAAAATGAGATAATGGCTGGAGAAGAAATATGCATTACAGGTTAATTCCTACAGATAGCAAATGTTCTTCTGCTGTCCAAATTCTGTTTAGAGTCACCTGTGAAGTTTGTGGTGCCTTTGAAGTCTGTCACCACGGAGCTGGGTGGCATACTTAGTCTCATGTGCGAGCTGAACCAAGCCTCAGGAGACGTTCTTTGGCGCCTCAGTGGTCATGAGATTAAGCCTGGGGGCCGGTTCTGCATCAGTACAGAGGGCGCCAAGCGGATCCTTACTGTGACTGGCATGACTAAGGAGGATGAGGGAGAATACAGCTGTGAATGTAAAAATGACAAGACCTCTGCAAAAGTCACGTCAAGAGGTAGCAATCAATTACTCTTTGAATCCATCATGGAGGTTAAACATGCACACTAGATGTATTCAAGTAGAACCATTCTTTTATTTTATTCTAATCCAATTAATATAATTTTGTTGCTTCTTTTCAGCACCCAAACAAGTCAGGCTGACTGCCAAACTGAACAATGTAGCTGCGATGGATGGCAAGGATGCCATTTTTAAGTGCACCGTTACCCCAGCAGATGTCCATGTTAAATGGTTCCACAACAATATATCCGTTTCTGCCGGGCCAAAGTATAAGATCGAGCATGGTGGCACAAGTCACTCACTTACCATCACCTCTGTCACCCAGAAGGATGCTGGAGAGATCAGCATGGATGTAGAAGGGAAAGGCTGCAAAGCTACTCTGCAAGTGCAACGTAAGACCATGCTTTTGGTAAAAGGAAAATATATGCATTTTTGTAAAACAACTGTAATTTCACAAGGTGGCACTGTGTCTTAGTAGTTACCATTGTCTCACAGTGAAACAATCCTGGGTTTGACCCTCAGCCTTTCTGTGTGGAGTTTTTATGTGCTTGTGTTGTGTAGGTTTCCACAGTGTATCCCTGTTTCCTCTCACGGTGCAAAGACATGCACACTAGGTGAACTGGAGACTCTAAATTGCCCATAGGTATATGTAGTTAGAAAGTGGTTTTGTGTGTGGGGTCCCTGATATCTAAAGTGTCTCCCTGCCTTCTGCCCAATGCCTGCTGGGAGAGACCCCAGTACCCCTGCAACTCTAAACTGGATAATGCGGGTATAGACAATGAATGAATGAATGAATGTAATGTCTAGGCATTCTCTGTGCTCTCACCAGAAGTACCTGTGACATTTAAGAAGAAGTTAGAGAATTTGACAGTGGAGGAGCAGACGGAGGTGAAGCTGGACATGGAACTCAGTAAACCATCAGCTGAGGTCAGATGGATGAAGAACGGTGTAGTGCTGCAGCCCTCAGGGAACATAGAGATTCGGGTGGATGGGGCCAAGCAATCTCTGGTCTTTAAAAGTGTGACTTATGCTGACCGTGGTTTCTACTCCTGTGAAACTCTGGATGACAAGACACAGGCTAAGCTCACTGTGGAGAGTAAGATTGATTTTTCTTTGCATGTTTTTATTACACAGTTGCAATATTTAAACTCAAAAACCAGCCTTGAAAGTTCACTGAGCATGAGATTTTCTGACAGAGTACAACTGTTTTGCCTGTAGAATTTGGCTTTTCCAACCATTTTCTCCTCTACAGTGAGAAAGATACAGGTGGTCAAAGGCCTGACAGAAACTAAGGTTCATGAGACAGAGACGGTAACTCTGGAGGTTGAGCTCAGTCAGGCTGATGTTGAAGGCTCCTGGACCAAGGATGGGGCCAAGATCAAGTCGGGGTCCAACTGTCGTATGACAGCCTTCGGAAACAAGCACGCCCTCACTCTGTCCCACCTTAGGATGGAGGATGCAGGAACCATTGCATTCCAAGCAGAAGGGGTCCATACGTCTGGCAAACTAATTGTGACAGGTACGTTTTCAATTAGTAGTGATTTGTTAAACTGTTGCTCTTAGTTGCTGTTACTGGTTGCAGAAGCGTGTTTGCTGGAATTATAACCCAATGGATATTGCTTCCATAGAACCTCCTGCAATGATATCGAATCCCCTTATGGATATCAGCGTACCTGTGAAGGAGAAGGTCACCTTTGAATGTGAAGTGTCGAGAACCAATGCAGATGTTAAATGGTTCAAGGTGAGAAGTGATGATTTCAGTCTTTAGCCATGTAAAGAGCCAGTACAAGGTAGCCATGAAATATTTAAACTTGTGTAAATATGTTTAGTGGAAGGAATGTGATGCAGATATGCTGAAAAATAAACTCAACAGGGTGATATGGAGGTGAAACCAGGGAAGAACTATGGCATCCACTCCCAGGGCCTCAAGCGCATTCTGCTCATCTACAAATGTACATCAGAAGATCAGGGCACTTACATCTGTCGCACCTCGGATGATAACACATCAGCCAAGCTCACTGTTCACGGTAATTCTCAGTTGTTTCATTGATATCATGTAGGACAAAGTCCTTGCGATGATAGCAGTACTTTTATTACACGCTGCCTGTCGCCAAAGAAATTCACAGCGGAAGCTTCATAGAGTACACTAAATAATATTTCTTGTTCAGCAAGAGACATTAAGATTGTCAAGAAACTGGAGGATGTGGAAGTGATAGAGAAGGAGAGTGCTTCATTTGTTTGTGAAATCTCACATGATGAGGTGGACTGCTACTGGTACAGAGGAAGCACAAAACTCAAAGCTGGTGACAACGTCAAGATGAGACAAGAAGGTGAGGCCATAAAAATGTAGCAATTACTGATATCTACTCATAAAATGTGTGTAGGTATACTGTTAATACTGTGTCTGTGATATGTCTTTCGCAGCGATAACTAGTTTTTTACCTCAAGTTGTTATTTTTTATTTGTTGTTATTTTTTACCATAGGTAGAACCTACGTGCTGCTCTTTAGGTCTGTGACTCCGGAAGATATTGGTGAGATTAAATTTACAGCCGAGAAAGCCTCTTCAGCTGCAAAATTAAAAGTGAAAGGTAAATCCAGTTTTTCTAGTTTGGCTTTCTATCAAACAGATTATATTATACAGCAAATAAATGGGAATGTTGTTATGCATGATGGAGCAACTCGCGTTTATTTGGAAAACAAAAAACGTGTTGAAATACAATAATGACCCATATTTTATTGTTGTGATATACTTAACCTATCTGGCAATGTTTAAATGAAGGCTGCATAAGAGGGGTGGGTGTTATAAAAATTAATTGAAAACTAAAGGCGATCAATTAAGTATGTTTGCATTTTAAATTAAATATAATTTAATGGAATTAAACAGAATGTAACTTAATATAAAACTGTTACTCGTCAATTAAACATATCAATTAAATATATTTACATGTTAAATCAAATATAATTTCATGGAATTAAATACAATGTAACTTAATATGAAACTGTTACTCGTTAATTAAACGTATCAATTAAGTATATTTGCATTTTAAATAAAATATAATTTCATGGAATTGAATACAATGTAACTTAATATAAAGATGTCTGTGAATGTTCTCATTCATCCAGGTCATGGTTATCCAAAGGAATTGAATCGAGTGCAACTGGACTTGGTATATATCCGTGAAGGTGTTTCGCCTCTCATCCAAGAGGCTTCATCAGTTCGTGCCTTTCTGACTAGACCAAGCTAGTCTGACTAATTTGGTCTGACTAGCTAGTCTGACTAGCTAGACTAGCTTGGTCTAGAAAGGCACGAACTGAGGAAGCCTCTTGGATGAGAGGTGAAACATCACGGATATATACCAAGTCCAGTTGCACTCGATTCAATTCCTTTGGATTAATATAAAGTTGTTACTTGTCAATTAAACGTATCAATTAAGTATATTTACATTTTAAATAAAATATAATTTCATGGAATTAAATACAATGTAACAATGTAAAATTGTTACTCGTCAATTAAACGTATTTAATTTTAAAATAAAGCATTGTAGTGTTCACTGCTATTAAAAAAAATACACTTTGAAACTTACAACTGAGCATTGCTTTATTCATACCTGTTGTCGGCCACAACCAAGCTGTACACACCGCCATTAAACCCGACTCACAGGTCGTCTCTCTCTCCCTAGTCCCAACCCACTACAATTTTTAGGCCCACTTGCCATGGCTATAGCAAGCATTAGTGCTTTCAAAGGCTTTGGCATTAAAGACGTTTGATATTCCCTTGTTGAATACTCATGAACGGCTTACATTGACACGGCGTTGTTATTGTTGCCGTAGAGTTGCCTGTCAAGTTTGTGAAGAAACTCAGGGATAAGATAGCGATGTATAAGCATCGTGGTCACCTCGAATGCCAAGTGTCACGTGCCAGTGCCAAGGTGAAGTGGTACAAGAACAAGACAGAGATCAAGCCCAGCAAGAAGTACGAGATAAACAGTGAGGATGTGTACCGAAAACTCACCATCAATGATGTTGGGTCAGGGGATGAAGACACGTACACCTGTGATGCCGTTGATGACAAGACATCCTGTAAATTACTTGTGGAAGGTAAACAGGTGGAATATTATAAAAGTGTATTGTAAAAAGAGGTGTCGGTTTTACTTGGCTTGTATTTATATGGTCAGTAATAGAGACCGTACACCGATCAGCCAAAACATTAAAACCACCTGCCTAATATTGTGTAGGTTCCCCTCGTGCCACCAAAACAACTCTGACCTATCAAGGCATGGACTCCACAAGACCTCTGAAGGTGTCCTGTGGTATCTGACGCCAAGATGTTAGCAGCAGATCCTTTAAGTTTTGTAAGTTGCGAGGTGAGGCTGCCATGGATCAGACTTGTTTTTTTCACCACATGCGACAGATGCTCAATCGGATTGAGATCTGGGGAATTTGGAGGCCAAGGCAACACCTTGAACCCTTTGGCACGTTCCTAAAACTATTCCTGCACAATTTTTGCAGTGTGGTAGGGTGCATTATCCTGCTGAAAGAGGCCACTGCCATCAGGGAATACCGTTGCTATGAAGGGTTGTACCTGGTCTGCAGCAATGTTTAGGTAGGTGGTACGTGTCATGGGCACTCTGACTGGTCTGCGGCTATGCAACCCCACATGTAGCAAGCTGTGATGCACTGTGTGTTCTGACACCTGTCTTTCATAGCCAGCATTAACTTTTTCAGCAGTTTGAGCTACAGTGGCTCTTCTGTGGGTTGTAACAAGATAATCCATGTTTTTCACTTCATCTGTCAGTGGTTTTAATGTTTTGGCTGATCGGTGTGTGTATATAACCGTATAAATACATTCATGCCATCAGACTGCCAGTCAATGAGGTATTAGCCTGCCTATCTATCTATCTATCTATCTATCTATCTATCTATCTATCTATCTATCTATCTATCTATCTATCTATCTATCTATCTATCTATCTATCTAATGTCTGTGTGTCTGTTTGCCAACTAGTTATGGTAAATGGTGTAAAAGAAAGTTTGCAAAAGACACACTTTACCTATTCTGTAACATTCTAGTCCTAACAGATAAGTGGCATAAGTCTTTAAACCTTTAATACCATTGCAGATTAAGTAAGCAAACCCATCACATAAAAATAGCATTTGGCTTTTTGATTTATTTAATGTCCAAGTATAGAGCAAGCTTAACCGTCATGTACTGCTAACATGTGGTGTGCAATTTGTCCATCATTCATTTATGATCTGCGAAGCTTCTTAATAGAATTTAAATTTAGTTCTGTGCAGAAATAAGCTTGAAGTGGGGCATCAAGGTAGTGTGGCAGTCTATTCCATTGCCTACCAACACAGGGATTGCCGGTCCGGCTTGGTCGGGCGTCCCTACAGACACAATTGGCCGTGTCTGTGGGTGGGAAGCCAGATGTGGGTATATGTCCTGGTCGCTGCATTAGCGCCTCCTCTGGTCAGTCGGGGCGCCTGCTCGGGGGGGGGGGGGGGGATAGCGTGATCCTCCCACGCGCTACGTCCCCCTGGCAAAACTCCTCACTGTCAGGTGAAAAGAAGCAGCTGGCGACTCCACATGTATTAGAGGAGGCATGTGGTAGGTAGTCTGCAGCCCTCCCTGGCTCGGCAGACGGGGTGGAGCAGCGACTGGGATGGCTTGGAAGAATGGGGTAATTGGCCAGGTACAACTGGGGGGAAAAATAAAAAAAAAGAAATAAGCTCAGTGTATAAGCTGAGACGATTGGTATCACATTACCATTGTATATTAGTCAGGGATCGTTACAAGCTTCTTTTCTTGCTCATAGAGACCAGTTACTTTGAGTTCATGGTTGCTGGTATGACTGATTCATTTTGATGAAATAGTCAAAAAGGACTTCATTTTTGCATAACTTGTGCAAAAAATCAAGTGAGTATATATACTATATAAACATAATTCTGAAGAATTAAGGGTGCAGCATAATTCTGGCAAAGAGATAACATCTGCTCAAATAATACAATGTAATTGTTAATATATACATTTAACACTGCTACCTTAACTATTGGGTAGTGTTACGTTCCCCTGAATACTACTGTGATTAGCATTCTGTGATTAAAATCAGTGACCACAGCCTTAAACCGGCCCATTCTTTTCCGTGGCACTTCCAGAACAGTCCATTAGCATTGTACGAGAGCTGAGTGCAGTGGAAGTGACCGAGCCCTTCGCTGCCGTCTTCGAGGTTGAAATCAGCATGGAACTGGTAAACCCTCCTGTATGGACTCTGAACGGAGTCGCCGTGCAGGAGAGTGTGGATGTTGAGCTGGAAAAAGAGGGCACAATGCAGCGCCTCACCTTCAAGAAAACCAAAGCGTCCATGACAGGAACTGTGCAGTTCACTGCTGGAAAGAGCAAATCCGTGGCCCAACTGACAATCAAAGGTAAAAGTGTGAACTTTAGTGGAAAACAAGTACATATGATTTGCTATTATACCTGCATGTCACAAAACATCTGCAAGGGATTCAGTCATAAGTAACCACGCACTTACATTCTTCTCATTTAGAGCGTCCTCTTGAGGTTGTAGAACCCATCAAAGATGTGAAGGTTAAGGAGAAAGCCTCAGCTACACTGCGCTGTAAATTCTCCACCTCACCTAAAGAGGTTAGCTGGTTCAAAGGTCAAGCACTTCTGGCAGCATCAGACAAGTACACCATTCGACAAGATGCTTCGCGAGCTCAGCTTACCATTCAAAAACTGACTGGAGAGGATAGTGGAGAGTACCACTGTCAGTCAGGTGCTGCGGAGACTAAAGCCACACTTACTGTTGAAGGTACTGTGTGTGGTCAATCCCTGTGTAAATTTCGAAGATTATTCTGCCATGGAAATATCCTCTAAGCATTTGATTTTAACTCATTATACTAAAATAATGTTCTTCCTTTACTGTTTTAGTGCGTGAAATTATGATTGCTAAGCACCTAGCAGACACAGAGGTTGATGAAGACAGTGATGCCGTGTTCACCTGCGAGATTAACTATGCAGATGAAGAGGCACAGTGGCTTCTGAATGATAAGGTGCTCTTCACCAATGAAGTCAACACCATCACGCATGAGGGAAAGGTGCACAAGCTTACCCTTAAGAACTTGGCACCTCAAGATGGGGGCATCATCACCTTCAAATGCCGTAAGGTGAAAGAGTCTGTCACACTGAGGGTTAAAGGTAAGACCTGCACTCATAGTTCAGCCTTATGGAGTGGGCAGGTAGGAACAGCACATGTTCTTCAGTCGTGCATATTGTTCTCAATCACCCACCAGAGAAATATGCGGTGTTCCTGAAGTCTTTGGACGATGTTGTTGGAGAGGAAAAAGGCATGATCACTCTGGCATGTGAGGCGTCCAAGCCCAGGGTGTCCCCGACATGGAAGAAAGATGCTATTGTCCTGAAAGCAGGACCTAAGTATGAACTCCTTCACACTGGCAAATCCCTGGGACTGATCATCAAGGATGTCACCAAGGAAGATGCCGGCGAGTACATCTGTGACCTTGGAACCGAGGTTTCTAAGTCAAAGGTCACTGTAAGAGGTTTGTTTTGTTTCGCACATATGAGCTGGTTTTAACTCATTCCCAATACTTTTACTTATTTAACTGTGGCCATCACAATGGTAAATAAAATTATTATCAATATTACGTATGTCACCTTACTCTATGGTTCAAATTGATTTAATAACTATTCATTAATGGAGAAAAAAGCACAGATTTCAGTTTTAAGTTATAAAAGGCAGGTTTGGTTCATTTTTGAGATGAGCCTCAAAATTAAGGTTGCTATAATTCTTTTTTTTTTTATCCTGAGCTGTAACATTTAGTGATGCTTGCGACTTTGCCTACCACTTTGTTCAACAGATTACCATCAGTTACACTGAAACAGAATAAGGTAGCTTCTGGAGGTGAAACCAGATTTATTATTACATGATCACTGTTCGGTGTAGAGAATGTATCAGATATAGCCATCTCTATTTTACTTATCTTTCCTTTAAAAAAAAATAATTATGAAATCATGAAAAAAATCAATATTGTAGCGAATTTGGGGGGCAACCACAGGAACTGCCGCGGTTCCTGTGGTTGCCCCCCGAATTTGCTACATTGGTGTCAGAAGTGGGATGCGCGCGGACGCGCTTCCGAAGGAGGGAAGTGGTGTAACGTGTATGGATAAGTAGACACATTAGCCTTTGGCTAACGGGTTGGACCCTTTAGTCGAGCGGTTAGCGATGTCTCCCGCGGTACGGGCGATACGGGTTCACATCCTGGCTGCAGTGGTTCCTGTGGTTGCCCCCCCGAATTCGCTACAATATGCAAAATCATCACACTGTATTTCAGGAGTAATTCAGTCAGTTAAAGGAGAAGGATTAGTTATTATCAGCTGCTGAACATAAAATGTGAGGATTTTCTTGGTTGTTAAAGATCAATGTAGAAAAATGTGCTTGCGTGGCAGGTTTATTCCACAATAGTGTTTTGAAAGACTTTTCTTCAAAATATCACGATAAATCTGCAGTTGGGTTTTCTTTATGTTCTCATGTTCTGGTCCTCTGCTGTATCTTAGGTAGCAAAGTAACTTTCAGTGTGCTTTTTATCTTTCTAATTCTGTGCGAGGCCACGGTATTCTCAAAGTCCTCATGATGATGTAGAATACACCTTGTCTTCTCTGTCTTGAATGTAGAAATTGGTATCGGTATCACCAAATGGCTGAAGGCAGTAGAGGTGAATGAGGGAGAGACATGTAGCTTTGAATGCATTCTGTCTCGGGAGAGCACAGACGACTGTTCATGGACCCTTAATGGCCAGACCATTAAAAACGGAGGACGCTTCAAAGTCTCCAGTAAAGGACGCAAGTATATACTGACCATCGAAGATGTTGTCCCTGCTGATGCCGGAGAGGTGGTCTTCAACATTAAAGACCTAAGCTCCAAGACAACGCTAGCAGTTGAAGGTGAGGTTCCATGTCTTCAAGACCTTCAAAAACTTTTTTAGATTGACTGGCCTTAGTAGATTAAATTATGCAAACCAAGACTGACAAGGGGCGTCCGGGTAGCATGGAGGTCTATTCCGTTGGCTACCAACACGGGGATCGCCGGTTCGAATCCCTGTGTTACCTCTGGCTTGGTCAGGCGTCCCTACAGACACAATTGGCCGTGTCTGCGGGTGGGAAGCCGGATATGGGTATGTGTCCTGGTCACCGCAGTAGCACCTCCTCTGGTAAGTCGGGGCACCTGTTCGGGGGGGAGGGGGAACTGGGGGGAATAGTGTGATCCACTCACGTGCTATGTACCCCTGGCGAAACTCCTCACTGTCAGGTGAAAAGAAGCGGCTGGCAACGCCACATGTATTGGAGGAGGCATGTGGAAGTCTGCAGCCCTCCCCGGCTCGGCACAGAAGGTGTAGCAGTGACCGGGACGGCTCGGAAGAGTGGGGTAATTGGATGGGTACAATTGGGGAGAAAAGTGGGGGGGAATAAAAAAAACCCAAAACAACAACACTGACAAAGGTGAATAACGAGCTGTTTATCAAACCTTGTTGCAGGCAAAGCTTCATCTGTTTCAGTGGGACTACAGAATGTTAGTGCCTGTCTGGGGGAAAATGCTGTGTTCACCTGTGAGGTAACACAACATAGCTTCACTGTAAATTGGGCGAAGGAAGGAAAGGCCATCAAGAAGAGCCAGAAATATGAAATCAGCATGGAGGATAAGATCATGAAGTTGACCATCCATGATGTCAATGCCCAAGACTCAGGAGAGTACAGCTGTCAAGTTGTTGGAGGAGCAACCACCAAGGCCAGGCTAGAAATCCAAGGTAAGACTGAGATGGCTTCACTTGAGTAATCTGTTTTATCTGTTTTATCCTAGGGTTGTGATGTTAACCTGTGCAAAAAGGCTTTAAGTGACATGTGTACATTATGAAAATAGTAACTTCTGTTAAGATACACTACATGGGCAAAATGTGTGTGCACCCGAGCATCACATCCATATGTGCTTGTTGAATCTTGTTGAATTTGTTGAACGTCTCATTCTAAAGCCATGGGCATTAATATGGAGTTGCCAGCCTCCACTCTTCTGGGAAGGCATTCCACTAGATTTCGGAACATGGCTGCTAGGATTCGCTCCCATTCAACCACAAGAGCGTTTGTGAGGTCGGACACTGATGTTGGGCAAAAAGCTGTTTCCTCAAATTGGCACCACACAATTCTCTAGAATGTTGTCATGTGCCGTAGCATTAAGATTTCCCTTCACTGGAACAAAGGGGTCATAGCCCAAACCATGAAAAACAGACCCAGACCATTATTCCTCCTACACCAAACATTACAGTTAGCACTGTACATTTGGGTAGGTAGCAGTCTCCTGGCATCCGCCAAACCAACAGTTGTCTGTCAGACAGCCAGATAGTGAAGCATAATTCATCACTCCAGAGAATGTGTTTTCACTGTTTCAGAGTGCAATGGTGGTGTGCTTTATACCACTCCAGCCAACGCCTGGCATTGCACACGGTGCTTGTGTTTGATTGCTCAGCCATGGAGACCCATTTCATGAAGCTCCCAATGAAAAGTTCTTGTGCTGATGTTGCTTCTAGAGGCAGTTAGAAACTTGGTAGTGAATGTTGCAACTAAGGATAGATGATTTTTACGCACTATGCGCTTCTTCACTCTGTGATCCCATTCTGTGAGCTTGTGTGGCCTACCGCTTCACAGCTGAGCTGTTGTTTCTCAGAGACATTTCCACTTTGAAATAACAGAGTTGACCAGGGCAGATATAGCAGGGCAGAAATTCTACAGACTGACTTGTTAGAAAAGTGGCATCATTTGGCATGCCACATTGAAAGTCATGAGCGCCTCAGTATGATCCGTTCTATGGCCAATGTTTGATTTTGCTTGATTTTATGCATCTACCAGCAATTGATGTGGCTGAAATAGCCAAATCCATTCATTAGCAGTGGTGTCCACTCTTAGGGTGTCCGGGTAGCATAGCGGTCTCTTCTGTTGCCTACCAACATCGCCAGTTCAACTCACCGTGTTACCTCCGGCTTGGTCGGGTGTCCCCACAGACACAATTGGCCGTATCTGCGAGTGGGAAGCCGGATGTGGGTATGTGTCCTGGTCACTGCACTAGCGCCTCTTCTGGTCGGTCGGGGCGCCTGTTCGGGGGGGGTGGAACTGGGGAGAGAAAAGGCGGCTGGCGACTCCACATGTATTGGGGGAGGCATGTGGTAGTCTGCAGCCCTCCCCAGATCAGCAGAGGGGGTGGAGCAGAGATCGGGACGGCTTGGAAGAGTGAGGTAATTGGCCGGATATAATTGGGGAGAAAAAGGGGGGGGAAATCCAAATAAAAAGCGGTGTCCACATACTTTTGGCCCTATAGTGTATAGGGGGGCTGAATGTGTGCGTCAACTAAGATATTTCAAACCTTCAAATAGATATATTTTGTGAAGTTATCATCTGAAGCTTTACAGCTTCACACCAGTCTTAAAATTGTATAATCTCTAAAGTGAAACAAAGTGTGCTCCCTTTTTTTCCCCCACAGAGCCAATTCATAAGTTCACCACACCACTAAAGGACAGCGAAGTGGATGAAAAGGGCTCCGTGACCTTGCAGTGTGAGACTGAACAATCCCCAACCAAAGTGACCTGGTATAAAGGCAGTGCGGCACTTAAGGCCGGAGGACGCTATGAGGTGTCTCAGAAGCAACGGCTCTTAACACTCACCATCAAACACCTGGAGGACAAAGACAGTGACACTTACACCTGTGACGTGGGTACCGCCAAGAGCACGGCAAAGGTGACGGTCAAAGGTGAGAACTTGAGTAGATCTTCAGTATTCACTATGTTTAAAATCAACCCAACTTGATGCCGACCCTGCTGTGATTATGATTTGACATTTCTCTAGCAGATTATATTCCACAACACCAAGAAAACTTGCCAGATGTTGTGGAGTACAATCATGAATGTTTGTCTTTACCCACTGTACCGACAGTACTGTGAAGTATCAAGTATGTCTTACTTTGTAGGGATATTACTTTGACTACAATATGAAGAACAAAAAGGTTCTGAAAAAAGCAAAGTTGAGAAGACTTACACATTGTGCATGAGCTCTACATCTCTGTTATCTAAGATGAGTTGTTTGATTGATGAATCACAGATAATTTTATTGTCATATGCTAGGCAAGATTTTGTTTTAATGTCCATTTTTGACCATAATAAAATGATTTTCCGTGGTTGACGCGATACATTAAATCCTTGAAATCGTAGGTACTGCTCATGATGCATAATCTGTCTTTCAGCAGCACATTGGGTTCATGTTTTGTGAGTTTCATGAGGGTATCTTATTTTACTAGCAGTGTTCTATTTTACTTAATGGTGAAGTGCACTTTTATTTAGGTTGTTATATGGTTGGCTTGTGGTTTAAGTCACAATGTGTTTATTTCAGTTATTATTAATTATTCAATATTATTATTCAAGGAGTTCAAGTATCTCGGGATCTTGTTCACAAGTGAGGGTAGGATGGAGCGGGAGATTGACTGCCGGATTGGTGCAGCATCAGCAGTAATGCTGATGTTGTACCGGACCATTGTGGTGAGGAGGGAGCTGAGCCGGAAGGCAAAGCTCTCAATTTACCAGTCAGTCTTCGTTCCAACCCTCACCTATGATCATGAGCTTTGGGTAGTGACTGAAAGGGGGAGATCGCGGATACAAGCGGCTGAAATTAGTTTCCTCTGTAGGGTGTCTGGGCTCAGCCTTAGAGATAGGGTGAGGAGCTCAGACATCTGGAGGGAGCTCAGAGTAGAGCTGCTGCTCCTTCGTGTCAGTTGAGGTGGTTCAGGCATCTGATTAGGGTGCCTCCTGGGCGCCTTCCTTTGGGGGTTTTCTGGGCACATCCAACTGGTAGGAGACCGCAGGGTAGACCCAGAACTCGCTGGAGGGACTACACGTCCAATCTGGCCTGGGAACACCTTGGGATCCCCCAGGAGGAGCTGGAGGGTCTGCACGTTCAATCTGGCCTGAGAATGCCTTGGGATCCCCCAAGAGGAGCTGGAGGGCATTGCTGGGGAGAGGGACATCTGGAGTGCCCTACTTAGCTCGCTGCCACCACAACCCGACCCCGGAGAAGCGGCTGATGATGAGATGAGATGTGTTTATTTCATCTGGTCTGTTAGTGCTTATAGTGGAGAAACCTAAGGATATTAATTGTGTTGAGGGGAACTCTGCTACGTTTGTGTGCTTTGTTAGCACTGCTGATCTGCCTTTTGTTCAGTATTGCTCAGACCAAACTCCTCCGCAGCCCAGTCCCTCAATGACATCCAGGTCTTAGAGGAGGGTTGTCACTCTCTTACTGTTAGAGAGCTCACTTGCAGGGACTCTGTTGTCATTTCTGTGGTTGTTAGGGACTAGACGGCATACACCTCTCTTTCTCAAGTCTAGATGGAGGCATCTAGGCTTGATGAAAATCGAGTAGTGTTGTGAGCCATATTTTCTGGATTTCTTGATTGGTGTAGATTTGTTTTATTCATTTACATGGGGCACATTGTGAGTGTACTCCTCAAGGATCTGCTTTGTTTTTTATGTGCTTGTGCAAATGTCACAAACGTGTTGTTGTGAAAGCGCTGTTCACTGCTTGAAAAAAATGCCTGTCCTTTGTGCGTTCCAGAAAAGGATGTCATTCTGGTGTACAGGTCTGTGAAGGATCTGTATGCTTTTAAGTTAAGTGCATTCGTTCGAAGTAAAACATCATCAAAACAATCATTTTATTTCGTTAACCTTATTCTTTAGCATCAAGCTCAGGTTTCAAACGCAGTTGTTGGAAGATCACGTCATCTCAGATCCTTTCTGTCATCCGCTTCACACATCATTTTAACGCCATCATGACCCAGCATATTCGAGCGCCTGTTTAAAGTTAACAGAGTCATAACCATTCGTTGCCCTCTTGCACTTCCAGCCAGTTTCAAAGAGAAGCTGAAGAACCAGGAGAAAAAAGAAGGGGAGAGTGTTACGCTTCACTGCGAGTTATCAAAACCTGGCATGAAAGTTCAGTGGAAGAAAGGCTCAGAGACTCTCAAGGCTGGCGAGAAGTATGAGATGAAGCAGAAGGAAACACATTATGAGCTTCAGATCATGAATTTGAAGGTGGAAGACAGCGGACAGTATTGCTGTCAGTGCGGGGATCAGAAGACGTCTGCAACTATCAAAGTCAATGGTATGGATTCATGGTTGGAGTCTTATTTGCTGCACTACAGTAGATAAACAGTAATGAATATCTTGAATTAGAATGGAAATTGTTTTAGTAAGACATTAAATACTCATATTATCTCATGATATTTAGTTATGATACATATAGCATTTTTTTTAAATTGTGAATATCACTCAAAGACTTAGGGATCAGGGGCGTCCGGGTAATGTAGCAGTCTATTCCATTGCCTACCAACACAGAGATCGCCAGTTTGAATCCCCATGTTACCTCTGGCTTGGTCGGGCATCCCTACAGACACAACTGGCCGTGTCTGCGGGCGGGAAGCCGATGTGGGTATGTGTCCTGGTCGCTGCACCAGCGCCTCCTCTGGTCGGTCTAGGCGCCTGTTCATGGGGGAGGGGGAACTGGGGGGAATAGCGTGATCCTCCCATGTGCTACGTCCCCCTGATGAAACTCCTCTGTGTCAGGTGAAAAGAAGCAGCTGGCGACTCCACATGTATTAGAGGAGATGTGGTAATCTGCAGCCCTCCCCGGATCGGCAGAGGGGGTGGAGCAGCGACCGGGACAGCTCGGAAGAGTGGGGTGATTGGATGGGAACAATTGGGGTGAAAAGGGGGGGGGGATAAAAAAAAACCCAAAACACATAGGGATAAATTATTATGAAACATTTTGTATTGTCATGGGAACATAAATGTAGTAAGTGTTTTGCTAGAATGTTATCATTCTTCTAACTTTTCGGGCTTTTGCAAAACCAAATGACACATTTCATTTCAAATGAAATAACAGTTTAGGCAAATAATATAACATTGATTGTACAGCATTACCGGTGACCTTTAAACGGGATATGAAGAGCCAGGAAACTGAGGAGGGCAGCAGTGTTACTCTGCACTGTGAGCTCTCTAAAGCTGGTGTCCCCGTGGAATGGAAGAAGGGAAGAGAGGTGTTGAAGTCTGGAGAAAAGTACCAGATGAAGCAGAAAGCTACTGTAAATGAACTCCTGATTAACAAAGCAGCTCCAGAAGACAGTGGAGAGTACAGCTGTGTGTGTGGAGACCAGAAGACCACAGCCAATGTCAAGATCAATGGTAGGATAAAGATTTCAATATGGGCGGTTGACAGAAGTAGTGTTCAAGACTGCAGTTATTTATTGGTCTGAACACATTTGTTGAAAATGTTTCTTGCGTCAGTGTGTCAGTGTCAAGGTGTTTGTTTATAGTTTTTGTTTCGACTGTTGTCATGTCTGCCATGCCACTACCTCTGTGAGGTTTTTTTGGCCAACCTACATTTTCATTTTTGTCTCTATTGTGTTTCAAAGCTTAATGTCTGTCTGTTGTGTCAGTTGTTGTCAATGAAAGTTGAGATATTATTGGAGTTTTAATTGTGCTGGTAAATTGTGAATTGTTGCTGTGAATTCTGTTTGTTTGTTTTTTTGCCAGTAGTCCTGTTTTGTTTTGTAGATGTTGGTCATTAGTTACTAACCAACTTATGATTCCTCAGCCCAACCAGTGACCTTCATACAGAAGCTAGAGAGTCAGGAGGCTGAGGAGGGCTGCAGTGTTACTCTGCACTGCGAGCTCTCTAAACCTGGTGTCCCCGTGGAATGGAAGAAGGGAAGAGAGGTGTTGAAGTCTGGAGAAAAGTACCAGATGAAGCAGATAGCATCTGTGAATGAACTCCTGATCAACAAAGTGGTCCCAGAAGACAGTGGAGACTACAGCTGTGTGTGTGGAGACCAGAAGACTTCAGCCAGCCTCAAGATCAATGGTAGGAGGAAGATTTTGTCGCGACCGAGGGCTACTTCCCACACCACAATAACCAGATCCACCCAATACACAGGCAACACGCAAGAACACTAATAAATTATTACAAAGAGTTTATTCATACACGGCACAAATAACACAGGACACATCTTAAGTTAAAACACATCAATCTGGAAACCACAAATTCATCCCACTTATACAGCAGTGCATCTACTCCACACCACAAGGGGGGGTGGGGGAAGTAATCAGTCCAATGTACTGGCCACAACAAAAAGGAGGAGAGTCAACCCACTGTCCATAAGACTAATAGCAGCCACAGAGTCCACAGTCAACCAATCTAGGCTGGTGACGTCACGTTCCAGGGCGTAAATGGAATGGTGCCGTCTCGTTCAGGCTGAACGCTCCCAGCTGGCACTTCAGTGTGAGTGTAGTTGCTCGAGGCTCCGCCCCCAGCTACAGAGGAAGCACAACAACAGGGCTCAGTTTCACGGCCTCACCGAGCCGAGGACAAAAACTAGCAATGGGATAATATTAACAGAATGGAAATACAACGTCCCTTCATCTGGACGAGTCGAGAACGTTGTGCACAGAATGGTCACCCGTCGCTCGTCTCCTCCTTCCACTCCCCGGGTGTAGCGCACGTCTGATGAACACCGGTCTCCTCGACAGTAGGCTACGGTCAACACCCAGCAATCAGGACGACAATCGGCCGCTTTTAGAGCAGCGAGTACAACATTAAGTAGACGGGAATGCAGCGCCAACGTTTCTGAATTAAATACATAGCTCGTGTTGCAATCGCTCTCTCGGCGCCAGTCCCACCACTGTCGTCCGTCCGGCTTCCGCATCACAGCTCCCTGCCGGTATGCTCCTCCCCCCTCGTTCGTCATACTGCTCCTGTTAATGAAGGGAAACAACCTATCCCGGTCCAGTGTTCACTCTTAAGAGTCACATTACAATAATAATAACCACAACTTATATTCACTTAATTGACTATGAGCCAGGACACTTGACATTTCCCTCCCCCCTTTAGCAATGGTCGTCCCGACCATCATACTAATGCCCAAACCTTACTGGAGGCACCCCGAAGGTTACTCTTTTGGAGCGCCTGGGTCCCGGCACAAAACCCTCAACTTCTGCCTCATCTGCGGATTCGGCTAAAGACCCTCCCCGCCCCACTAGGTCGGTTTCAGGTACACCTGCCCCTACCTGGTCTTGGAGGTTTTGGGAAGGACCTGGGTGCCTTGGGCTACATTGGAGATTGACAGGCCAAAACCCCACCTCCCCCTGTGGAGTCTTCCTCCCCTGGTCTTCCTCTTCCCAGCTCATGGTCCAGACGCCTGGACAGGGACGCAAATTGTTGCATTGGATTGTACGTGTGGGCCCGTCCTTGCCTTCAGGGCGAATCACATAAACAGGCTGGTCTGGGTTAAGCTGGGAGACCACCACGAAAGGCTTCGGCCCCAACTTCCCCCTGGCCCTCCGCCTAAAGTTCTTGCAGAGCACCCTTTCCCCAGGTGACAGGGGAAGGGCCTTGGCCCTTTGGTTGTAGCGACGCTGATCCCACTCCTGCCGCCGTCTGGTATGTCCTTGTACCTGTCGGTAGGCTGCCACTAGCTGCTTCTGGTGATGAGTCACCCAATCCCCCACAGGGCCTGTCGTTGAGGTGGGGAGATACCCAGGGCCATGTCAACTGGCAACCTGGCATGCCTCCCATAGAGGACATAGAAGGGGGCGAAGCCTGTCGAGCTGTGCGGCGTGTTGTTGTATGCCTGCTACAAATATGGCAGCTGGTCAACCCAATGCGCTTGGCCCTCCTGGTCTAAGGTGTTCAACAGCCCCAGGAGGGTCTGATTAAACCGTTCACAGGCCCCTTTGCCCTGTGGGTGGTATGGGGTTGTGCGGCTCTTGGTGCATCCATACACTTAGCAGAGTTCTTTCATGAGCTCAGATTCAAACGCACTCCCCCGATCTGTCAGGATGCGTTCAGGGCAGCCAAACAGTTGGATGACATGCCGCAAAAGTGCCTTCACGGTGGTCTGGGCTGTCTGGTCCCTTGTGGGAATGGCCACTGCGTATCTCGAAAACAGGTCTGTTACTACCAGTATATTTGGATATGCATCATTGCCCCGCCCCAATGACAGATAGTCCATAGCCAACATTTCAAAAGGGTATTGACTCATCACCGGTCGTAGGGGGGCCCTAACCTCCTGTCCTGCACGTCCCAGCACGCACTGCCGGTACTCGGCTGACCATTTCCCAGAGTCTCGAGCCATGCCATCCCAGTAGACCCGTCCTCTGAGAGCCTGCACCATTCTCTGGCCCCGTGCATGGCCAAAGGCCTGGTGGTAGGACTCCCACACTTTCTGCTGTTCTCTTGCTGGCACCACAGGTGGCATCCAGAGTTGTCCAGTTATGGGGTCCCGGCTTGCCCGGACAAGGATGCCCTCACGCAGTTGTAGGCGCTCCCACTCCCGCAGTAGCTTCCGCCCACTGGCTGAAAGGGACTGCGGGTCCACCTGTTGCCGCCACTTGCCCGCTGCCTTCCACTGACGTATCAATCCCAGGTCTGCATCGCCTTCCTGAAGGGTCAGCCAATCAGCCTGAGGATCGTGTCCCTCTGAGGGAACCCTGGAGCCATCTGTGCCTGAGGGTTGTGGTAGGGCACCTGCTCCCACCAGGTTGCTAGCCACCTCTACGGACATCCGAGACAAGGCATCAGCATTTTGGTTGGAGGACCCCAGCCTATAGCAGATTTCAAAATTGAAATTAGCCAACTGGGCAACCCAACACTGCTCGGTTGCCCCCAGATTCACCGTCTGAAGATGGGTCAGTTGGCGGTTATCGGTGAATACCTTGAAGTACGCCCCCCAGAGGTAGTCTTTGAATTTCTCTGTGACCGCCCATTTTAATGCCAGTAGCTCAAACTTGAAAGAGCTATAGCTCCGGTCATTCCTTTCTGCCGGATGGAGGCTAAAGCTTGCATAGGCAATCACTCGCTCCTTTCCCTCTTGTACCTGTGCCAACACTGCACCCAAGCCGTGGAAGCTAGCATCCGTGTAGAGGCGAAAAGGGGCTTTGAAATCGGCATACGCTAGGACTGGTGCCTGGAGGAGAGCCCCTTTGAGTCTTTCAAAAGCAGGTTGGCAGGCTGGTGTCCAGGTGATGGCTGCCGTCTTCTTGCCCCCAGTCCCCTGAAGCAGGTTGTTCAGTGGCAACGCAATCTTGAAGAACCCTGGGACGAAGCACCTATAATATCCTGCAAAGCCTATGAAAGCGCGTGTCTCTTACTGTGGTGGGGACAGGCCACTCCCGCACTGCTGATGTCTTCTCTGGATCCACTGCCACTCCCTCCTGACTTACAACATGGCCAAGATACGTCACCTCCCGTCGAAAGAGCCGGCACTTCTGGGGCCGCAGTTTAAGGCCATGGTGGTGGAGCCGTTCAAACACTTGTTCAAGGTGAGCCAAGTGGCTATTGAAATCAGGGGAGTAGATAATTACATCGTCTAAATAGATTAAAAGAAAGTCATGGACCTGCCCCCCCAGACACCTCTGTATAAGGCGCTGGAAGGTAGCAGGTGCATTACAAAGTCCGAATGGCATCCACTCCCACTGGTAAAGGCCCATAGGTGTTACAAAGGCAGTCTTCTCTTTATCCAGTGGGTTGACCTCAACCTGCCAATAGCCACTGGCCAGGTCAAGGGTCGAATACCACATGGCTCTCTTTAATCCAGTGAGCGATTCCTCGATACGAGGGAGGGGGGAACGCGTCTTTGTGAGTTACAGCATTAAGTTTTCTATAATCAATACAAAACCGCCAAGCACCATCTTTCTTCTTCACCAGAACCACGGGGGCAGCCCAGGGGCTGGAACTCTCAATGACAACTCCGCTTGCCAACATCCCATCAAGCAGGGTGCGCAGTTCTGCATACAGGTTAGGGGGGATTGGCCTGTAGCGTTCCCATATTGGGTGAGCGTCGCCTGTCGGGATCTGATGCATCACCACGCTGGTCCGTCCATAGTCCTCCTCATGGGCGGCAAAGACGCAGGTCCATCTCTGGAGCAGGTTGGTCAGTTGTTCTTGCTGGTCCATGGTCAGTCCCTCTCCCTGGAGGGAAACAGCAGGGTGGCCGCAGTCACTCTCAGTGCCCACTGGACGTACGTCAACCTCAACTTCGGAGGCACTTATAGGCCGCAATACCAGCTGCTTCTGGTCCTGAACATCGGAGGGATTTATCTTTGTAACTTGGGCCAGTGGCTTGCGGGAGGGCAATTCCACAGGATAGGGGTGTGGGTTGCAACACGGAGAGGCAACTTACCTGCTTTCATCTGCACTACAGCCCGACCTACCCTCCACTCTCTTGTTTCGCCCCCCAGGTCTTCCACCACCACACAGCAGTTAGGGTGGCCAGTGGCTTGTGGTACAGATGCCCACAACATCATCTCTGTCTGGGGGGGTAGCAGGATGGACTCTGGTGGGTACAGCCGGGCAGTCCCCTGGAACTCCATCATAGGACTGACAACTTGCATGCGTCGGCACACCAGGAAGGCCGCCTCCCATGCCCGGCCGGCTCGTTGCGGGATGGTGGACAAGACCAGGGTGGCCATCCTGGAAGAGGGCCTCCCAGCAATGGTTGATCACGTTCATGCCAAGGATGCCGTAATCTGACTGGAGACAGCCATCCTCCACTACAATGACCCCTTTGCAGGCACCATGACTCCCCCTATCTGAAAGCCCAAAATGGCATAACCAATGTAGGGTAGGCTCAACCCATTGGCAGCTTTTAAGGTCAGCCAGGGTATCTCGCCGGCTTCATGGACTGGCTCTTTTTGCACATACTGGCGATACAAAGACTGGCTAAATTAAGGTCACCTGTGAGCCTGTGTTGAGGTTGCAGGGGATGTTTTTCCCTTGCACTGTGACTTCAACTTCGGGACACTGTCCAATCAATGCAGGTTTAAGGGGGGCTTCTGTCTGGGTTCCCTCCTCGGCCACCTGCCCAACAGTGGCCGAGGGGGTCAAAAATCCTGGAGTGAGGCCTGCTGTTGTGAGCACTCTCGTTGCATGTGTCCTGGCCGGTTGCAACGCAGGGATATGGGTCGCCCCTGGTCATCCCATCTCGGTGCGCGCTGTCGCCGTCGTTGGGATGGCGGGTCCCTGGCCTCCCACCGGCCACGATTCCTTGCACCGCGCGGCTCCATCTGCGATTGGGGAGGCTGGTGTTCCCAAAACGGTTGCCGGATTTCCCCTAGGATGCTCTCCTTGAGTGTAGACATCTGTTCCTTCACCTCAGACAGTACCTCTGCCTTCAGAGTCTCTCGGATCTGTTGCCATTCCTCTGTGGTTTTGGCTGATGGGGGGGCTGGGGGATGCACATAAGTCCGTCTTGAGCTGGCCTCCTCGGCTGGGTGACTCTGCTCTTGTTCCACAGCCTTGGCCTCCTTGCAAACCTCTGCAAACGTCATGGTGGCACTCCTTCGCAATAACTTCTGGAGCTCAGTCTGCAGGGGCCCTGGACGAAGCCCTGCCACCAACTGGAACCACAACATCTCGTCATCGTCATCACCTTGCTCCTTACTACGCCACCTGGAAAGACACTCACGAAGTCGCAAGATAAATCCCCCCACCTCCTCCCCAGCCTATTGCCTACAGGTGAAAAAACAGGCCCGCAGCTGAGCCACAGTGACTTGTTCCCCATAAACACTATCTAAAGCCTTAAATATCTTTGATGGGCTGTCGCGGTCTCCAGCAGTGAGCAATAGGATCTCCCTCCTGCCTTCTCCTTCAAGAGCACTCAGCACAAAATCTACTTGTTGGGCTTGGTTGAGATTTTGGGCACAGATGAATGTTTCCATTTGGTTTCGCCAATCTGTTAAGCCTGTTTGTTTGTCTTTGTCTCCAAATTTAGGCACCCAAGGCCCACCCAAAAACCACGGCATCATAAGTACATTATGGGCTTCTCTAACACCCGCATCACCCTGTGGTGCCTCACCTTCCATGTTGTCTGTGTTAAGGTGGATCCTGCCGACAACACCAAAATAATGTCGCGACCAAGGGCTACTTCCAACACCACAATAACCAGATCCACCCAATACACAGGCAACACGCAAGAACACTAATAAATATTACAAAGAGTTTATTCATACAGGGCACAAATAACACAGGGCACATCTTAAGTTAAAACACATCAATCTGGAAACCGCAAATGCATCCCACTTGTACAGCAGTGCATCTACTCCACACCACAAGGGGGGGTGGGGGAAGTAATCAGTCCAATGTACTGGCCACAACAAAAAGGAGGAGAGTCAACCCACTGTGCATAAGACTAATAGCAGCCACAGAGTCCACAGTCACCCAATCTAGGCTGGTGACGTCACGTTCCAGGGCGTAAATGGAATGGTGCCGTCTCGATCAGGCCGAACGCCCCCAGCTGGCACTTCAGTGTGAGTGTAGTCGCTCGACGCTCCGCCCCCAGCTACAGAGGAAGCACAACAACAGGGCTCAGTTTCACGGCCTCACCGAGCTGAGCACGAAAACTAGCAATGGGATAATATTAACAGAATGGAAATACAACTTCCCTTCATCTGGACGAGTCGAGAGCATTGTGCACAGAATGGTCACCCGTCGCTCGTCTCCTCGTTCCACTTCCCGGATGTAGCGCACGTCTTATGAACACCGGTCTCCTCGGCAGTAGGCTACGGTCAACACCCAGCAATCAGGACGACAATCGGCCGCTTTTAGAGCAGCGAGTACAACATTAAGTAGACGGGAATGCAGCGCCAACGTTCCTGAATTAAATACATAGCTCGCGTTGCATTCGCTCTCTCGGCGCCGGTCCCACCACTGTCGTCCGTCCGGCTTCCGCATCACAGCTCCCCGCCGGTATGCTCCTCCCCCCTCGTTCGTCATACTGCTCCTTTTATGAAGGGAAGCAACCTATCCCGGTCCAGTGTTCACTCTTAAGAGTCACATTACAATAATAATAACCACAACTTATATTCACATAATTGACTATGAGCCAGGACACTTGACATTTCCACTATGGGCGGTTCCAAAATTGTTCAAAAATTAATAGTGTTCCAAAATTCATCCAGCACATTTTAAAATGCCATCATTTGTTGTTTAAAACATGTTTTTTCTGGAATTTTGTTTTTTGTTAATTTTTTCTTTATAATAATTTTGTGGTACATTGTTGTCAAACCTGTCATACGTTTGCCTCTGTAATTTCTACTCTGTCTGCAGTTTTTTCCCCTTTATTTGTTGCAAAGTTTAATGTCTGTTTGTTTTCCTAGTTGTTTTGATTGAAAGTTTTTCAGCTGACTTTGTTTCGTTTTTTTTTTTTCCCCATATCCCTATTTTGGTTCGTAGAAATTTTTGGTTATGAGCGGCATGATGGCTGTAGTGGTTAACACTATTGCCTCACAACAGAAGGATACTGGATTCATTTCCACCCATTCTGTTTGTAGTTTGCAAGTTCTCCCCATGTTTTGTGGGTTTCCTCTTGGTACTCCTCTTTCCTCCTACAGTCCAGAGAAAAGTCAGTTTTATTATTATAGCCCAATATCACAAATTTGCATCAGTGGGCTGTATAGCAATACAACATCCTGTCCTTAGACCCTCACATCGGATAAGGAACAACTCCCTAAAAATAAATAGATAAATAAATAAATAAAATCCCTTTAACAGGGAGAAAAAAATAGGAAGAAACCTCCGGAAGAGCAACAGAGGAGGGATCTCTCTCTCAAGACGGATGGACGTGCAATGGATATTGTGTGTACAAAAAAAAAATACAATTTACAGAATACAACACTGAAAGAGGATAACACAATTACAATGGAATTATAAGATATATGGCGAGGAGTGTCCAGCTGCCACTGGAACAAAATCATCACATAGACCTGGCAGGACAGACTACACATGCACACAGGGGAGACTCGCATCACACCATTCACATCCACGGGAGAAGAGGCAACAAAAAACAGTCACACATCAGAGTGAGAGAAGGATATAACATTGAAACAGGATAACAAAATGATATGGATTTAAAAGATATATAAAAAATGTGATGAGGAGGATGCCAAGCAGTGTCCAGGTAGGGACCACTGTCACCATGGAGACCTGGGAGGAGGACAGACTACACGTGCACATGGGGAAGACTCACATCACACCACATAAACAGGGGAAGAGAAAGGAGAAGACATCATTCAGAGAGAGAGAAAAGACGTGAGAGAGAACAGTTTTCAATAGTCGGTAATCTATATTCTATAATCTCATCAGTAGAACAGTGCTTGGTAAATTCGTTGAGACAGAAACTGGCCCACCATGCAATACAGGTCATGAAGTAGTCAAATTATAGGCAACTAATTGTAGGTTAAGGTGAAAAGATGAGTTTTAAGTTTGGAATTAAGGGACTCAACAGACTCTGATTGTCTGACGGCAGCAGGCAGGTTATTCCACAAGAACGGATCCCGATAGGAAAAGGCCCTGCCACCAGCTGACTTCTTTTTAACTTTGGATACACACAGGAGCTCTATATTTTGAGAGCAGAGAGCTTGAGATGGAATGTACAATTTAAGGAGATCAGACAGGTATGATGGGGCAAGCCCGTTTAGGATTTTATAAGTCAGCAGAAACACCTTGAAGTCTGATCTAACATGGTTAGGAAGCCAGTGAAGGGAGGCAAGAATTTGTGTAATATGGTCAAATTTTCTAGTTTTAACTAGGATTCTAGCTGCAGCATTTTTAAACATCCGAAGACGTATAGTACTGACGTGGCAGACCTGAAAACAGATCATTACACTAATCAAGTCTGGATTAAACAAATGCATGAATTAGAGTCTCTGCATCAGCCATGGACAGGAAAGATCAAATTTTAACTGTTACCTAAGTGGAAAAAAAGGAAGACTTGGTGATGTCTCTAATGTGCTTTTCAAAGGAAATGCTGGTATCAAACGTAACACCAAGATTTTTGGCCACACTTAGTGAAATCACAGAGTTGTTAATTGTTATTGTTACTTGATCAAATTGGTGTCTGTGTCTACCAGGGCCAATGACCAGCATCTCAGTTTTATTCGAATTTAAAAGCAGGAAATTTAGTGACATCCAATTTTTCACAGCAGCCAAGCAGGCCTCTAGATTAATAATTTGAGTGTGATCATCAGCCCTTATAGGCACATACAGCTGAGTGTCATCCGCATAGCAATGGAAATGTATTCCATGACGGCGTATAATTTGGCCAAGAGATGAAATATATAGAGAGAAACGTAGAGGGCCAAGAACCGAACCCTGAGGTATGCCATATTTAACATCAGAGAATTTCAATGTAATTTTATTATAGCAGACACAATGTCTTCGTCCAGATAAATAGGACTTAGGCCAAGAGAGAGCTAAGCCAGAGACACCAAAATTGCAATTTATTCTGTCTAATAGTATACAGTGATTAATGGTGTCAAATGTTGCACTTAGGTCCAGCAGTAGAAGTACAGATGTGGAATCAGAGTCCATAGCAAGTAGAGGATCATTCATCTCTCTGGTCAGAGCAGTTTCAGTGGAGTGACAGGTCCTGAAAGCCGATTGAAAAGGTTCATAAATAGTTTTCTTCTATTGGTTGAAAGCTGTTGATACACAACTCTCTCTGGTACTTTAGAAAAGAATGGAAGTTTAGAGACTGGTTGATAGTTATTAAGATAACCTCGATCAAGGTGCGATTTCATAAGTAAAGGTTTAACCACAGCAGGGAACAGTGCCAGTAGTAAGTGATAAATTAACAATATCCAACATTGTAGGTACCAGGAAAGGCCAGAGGTCTTTAAAGTGGTTTGCTGGTAAAGGGTCAAGTAGGCAAGTAGCTGGTTCAGAAGCTTACACAAGTTTAGTCAAAGTGTCAAGAGAGATAATTAAGTTTCCTTTATTAATTCCCTTGGGGGAAATTCAGTTACTACAAATTAATCCACCCTAGCTGCGATCTGTGTAGCTAGGAGCAGTGGACTGCCACCTTCACGCTGTGCCCGGGGACCAACTCCAGTTCTTTTCCCATTGCCTTGGTCAGGGGACAGGCGGAGTGTAAACCCTCACATGTATGTTTCTTTTGGTGGTGGGGGAAACCGGAGCACCTAGAGACAACCCACTGCAGACACAGGGAGAACATGCAAACTCCACACAGAGGGATGACCCCCAAGGTTGGACAACCCTGGGGTTCGAACCCAGGACCTTCTTGCTGTGAGGTGCCAGCGCTGATAGTCTCAAAAGCTGTAATAACAGAAATAATCAGTGACTCATTGTATAGATATTATATAGATATGAATTGGTGACAGGCATAGGCACAAGTCCATGAATACTGGGATGGCATCCAGTGCTTTACTTGTGCCCCCATCCATAGGGTTAGTGGTTGTATCAGGAAGGGCATCCGATGTAAAATTTTGCCAAATCAGTATGCAGATTGACAAGACCATACCGGACTGGTCGAGGCCTGGGTTAACAATGGCCGCCATTGGTGCTGTGCCCTCACAGGGTACTGATGGAAATTATGAAATCTGCTGTGGTAACCCATGAGAAACAGGGAGCAAGCTGAAAGAAGAAGAAGAACATTGTATAGATATGAATTTGGTAAGACAGGATCTTTAGGAGTAGCTGGGAGTTGAAGAACTAATTTCAGATTGAGACATGCATGTTTGTTGCATTGGAGCCCCTATGTTATGAATGGTGTATGAGAAACTGTGAAACTGAAATTGTAATTTAGGGGTAAACAAACAACTTTGATTTAACTTGACATGACTACTAACCATCAAATGATTCCTCAGCCCAACCAGTGACCTTCAAACAGAAGCTAGAGAGCCAGGAGGCTGAGGAGGGCAGCAGTGTTACTCTTCACTGTGAGCTTTCTAAACCTGGAGTCCCTGTGGAATGGAAGAAGGGAAGTGAGGTGTTGAAGTCGGGAGAAAAGTACCAGATGAAGCAGGTAGCCTCTGTAAATGAACTCCTGATCAACAAAGTTGTTCCAGAAGACAGTGGAGATTACAGCTGTGTGTGTGGAGACCAGAAGACCACAGCCAGTCTCAAGATCAGTGGTAGGAAGAAGATTTCACTGGAGTCATTCCTCAAGTTAACTAGCATGTAAAAATGGATCCAATGTGTTTTTAGATTTTGAACTTGAATATTGTGTAGACATGTATGTAGATATACTTATTCTGAAGCCAATGATATTTAATATGATAAAGAAAATGCTCATTTCTGTTTTTATGGGTACTTGCCTTTTTCTTTGTTTTACTATCGGTTTTTGTCAGTAGCTTTGACTTAGCATATTGGATAGTCATGAATTACTGGTTGAGCTGGTGTGATAGTGATAATGTTTATTTCCAGTTATGTTTTTTGGTTTGTAGCTATAAGTTCTTGATAACAGTTCGTCATTCATTGCTAACAAACTAATGGTTCCTCAGCCCAACCAGTGACCTTCCAACAGAAGCTAGAGAGCCAGGAGGCTGAGGAGGGCAGCAGTGTTACTCTGCACTGTGAACTCTCTAAACCTGGAGTCTCCGTGGAATGGAAGAAGGGAAGAGAGGTGTTGAAGTCTGGAGAAAAGTACCAGATGAAGCAGGTAGCCTCTGTGAATGAACTCCTGATCAACAAAGTGGTTCCAGAAGACAGTGGAGACTATAGCTGTGTGTGTGGAGACCAGAAGACAACAGCCAGCCTCAAGATCAATGGTAGGAAGAAGATTTCACTATGGGCAGTTCACGGAAATAGTGTTGAGCAATGCATCTGACTCATTTTAAAATGTAGTCATTTGTTGTTTGAAACATTGTTTAAGATTACTCTTAAAATCAATGTTATATTTCTAACAATTTTTGTTATGACTTTTCCTGCCTGTCATGCTTCTGCCATTCGTTTTTTTATTTTTGTCTATTTGTCTGTTGTTTTGGGTTTTTTTTGTGTGTTTTTCAAATTTGGTCTGTTGCTGTAACTGTTGTCATTGACATTTTAAGATATTGCTGGAGTTTTGGATGGGATTGTAAGTGGTGTATTTTTACTGTTGATTGTTTTTGTTTTGTTTTTTGAGCTGCCTGTTTTCGTTTGTAGATATTTTTGTTGCTCGGCATGACAGTGGCATAGTAAGCACTGTAACCTCACTGCAGGAATCCGATCCGGGTTTGGATTGCCTCCCATCTGTGAGGAGTTTGCATGTTCTTTTCATGTTTGCTTAGTTTTCCTCTGGGTTCTCCAGTTGTTGTCCGTGGCCCAAAGACCCGTATGTTGGATGAATTGGAGTCCCAAAATTGTTCATAGGTGTGAATGTAATGGTGAGTGAGTGACTTTGTTTGTGTGGTCAGGTGATGGACTGGTGACTTGTCCAATGTCCTCTGCCTTCCACCCAATTAATGCTGGGATAGGCTCCCGCCCCCGTGACCCTGAATTGTATTAAGATGGTCTAGATAGTGGACAAATTGGTTATTTTTGTTGATGTTGGTTTGCCTTTAGTTATTGACCAGCTCTTGATTCTTCAGCCCAACCGGTGACCTTCCAACAGAAGCTAGAGAGCCAGGAGGCTGAGGAGGGCAGCAGTGTTACTCTGCACTGTGAGCTCTCTAAACCTGGTGTCCCCGTGGAATGGAAGATGGGAAGAGAGGTGTTGAAGTCTGGAGAAAAGTACCAGATGAAGCAGGTAGCCTCTGCGAATGAACTCCTGATCAACAAAGTGGTTCCAGAAGACAGTGGAGACTACAGCTGTGTGTGTGGAGACCAGAAGACCACAGCCAGTCTCAAGATCAATGGTAGGAAGAAGAGTTCACTATGAGCGGGTCATGGAGATAGTGCTCCAAAAATTTCATCCAACACCTTTTAAAATGAAGTCATTTGTTGTGGGAAAATGTTTGTTTTGGATTTCTTTTTAAATGTTCATTTATTGTTTCCAACAGCTTTGTAGTACAACTGTTCTCACGCTTGTTATACACCTCTGTAGTTTCTGCTTTATCTGTGTTTTTATTGTGTTTATTTGTTTCAAATTTTAACATCTGTCCATTGTCCCAGTTGTTTTGATTGAAGGTGTCTCAGCTTTTTACATTTAGGGTCTTTTTTTCATTTCCCTGTTTTGGTTTGTAAACGTTTTTGGTGATTGGCAGCATGGCTGTCATGCTTAACACTGTTGTCTCAAAGTCACAATAGGAGGATACCATGTTCACTTCCAGCCCATCTCTTTGTAGTTTGTAAGTTCTCCCCATGTTTTTGTTGGCTTCCTCTTGATACTCGTAGCTTCCTTCCTACAGTCCAGAGACATGCATGTTTGTTGCACTGGAGCCCCTAAGTTGTGAATGGTGTGTAAGACACCATGTGTGTGTAGGTCCTGTGATGGACTGGTGGCCTGTCCAGCATGTCTCCCTGCCTTCCACTAAATGCCTGCTGGGAAAAGCTCCAGCAAGTCTGAATTGGATTCAGCAGATGTGGATAATGTGAATGGCCATATTTGTTAATGTTGGTTTGTCATTAGTTGCTGGTTCTGTGGAGTTTTTCCTCATCGGGATCAAGGGTCGAGTATAGGGGGTATTGTACATTATGCAGAGTATAATGAGTTAGTAAAGCCCTCTAGGACTAAATTGTAATTTAGGGGTAAACAGATAACTTTGACTTAACTTGATGACCACTAACCAACAAATAATTCCCCAGCCCAACTGGTGACCTTCCAACAGAAGCTAGAGAACCAGGAGGCTGAAGAGGGCAGCAGTGTTACTCTGCACTGTGAACTCTCTAAACCTGGAGTCCCCGTGGAATGGAAGAAGGGAAGAGAGGTGTTGAAGTCTGGCGAAAAGTACCAGGTGAAGCAGGTAGCCTCTGCGAATGAACTCCTGATCAACAAAGTGGTTCCAGAAGACACTGGAGACTACAGCTGTGTGTGTGGAGACCAGAAGACCACAGCCAGTCTCAAGATCAATGGTAGGAAGAAGAGTTCAATATGAGCGGGTCATGGAGATAGTGCTCCAAAAATTTCATCCAACACCTTTTAAAATGAAGTCATTTGTTGTGGGAAAATGTTTGTTTTGGATTTCTTTTTAAATGTTCATTTATTGTTTCCAACAGCTTTGTAGTACAACTGTTCTCACGCTTGTTATACACCTCTGTAGTTTCTGCTTTATCTGTGTTTTTATTGTGTTTATTTGTTTGAAATTTTAACATCTGTCCATTGTCCCAGTTGTTTTGATTGGAGGTGTCTCAGCTTTCTTTATTTAGGGTCTTTTTTTTCATTTCCCTGTTTTGGTTTGTAAACGTTTTTGGTGATTGGCAGCATGGCTGTCGTGCTTAACACTGTTGTCTCAAAGTCACAATAGGAGGATACCATGTTCACTTCCAGCCCATCTTTTTGTAGTTTGTAAGTTCTCCCCATGTTTTTGTTGGCTTCCTCTTGATACTCAGCTTCCTTCCTACAGTCCAGAGACATGCATGTTTGTTGCACTGGAGCCCCTAAGTTGTGAATGGTGTGTAAGACACCATGTGTGTGTAGGTCCTGTGATGGACTGGTGACCTGTCCAGCATGTCTCCCTGCCTTCCACTAAGTGCCTGCTGGGAAAAGCTCCAGCAAGTCTGAATTGGATTCAGCAGATGTGGATAATGTGAATGGCCATATTTGTTAATGTTGGTTTGTCATTAGTTGCTGGTTCTGTGGAGTTTTTCCTCATCTGGATCAAGGGTCGAGGATAGGGGGTATTGTACATTATGCAGAGTATAATGAGTTTGTAAAGCCCTCTAGGACTAAATTGTAATTTAGGGGTAAACATATAACTTTGACTTAACTTGATGACCACTAACCAACAAATAATTCCCCAGCCCAACTGGTGACCTTCCAACAGAAGCTAGAGAGCCAGGAGGCTGAGGAGGGCAGCAGTGTTACCCTGCACTGTGAACTCTCTAAACCTGGAGTCCCCGTGGAATGGAAGAAGGGAAGAGAGGTGTTGAAGTCTGGCGATAAGTACCAGGTGAAGCAGGTAGCCTCTGTGAATGAACTCTTGATCAACAAAGTGGTTCAAGAAGACAGTGGAGACTACAGCTGTGTGTGTGGAGACCAGAAGACCACAGCCAGCCTAAAGATCAATGGTAGGAAGAAGATTTCACTATGGCCGGTTCACGGAAATAGTGTTGAAAAATGCACCTAATTCATTTTGAAATGTAGTCATTTGTTGTTTGAACCATTGTTTAAGAATACTTTTAAAATCAATGTTGTATTTCTGACGATTTTTGTTATGACTTTGCATGCCTGTCATGCATCTGCCACTCTAGTTTTATTTTATTTTTTTGTCTATTTGTCCGTTTTTGTTTGTTTATTTATTTATTTATTTTTTTGTGTGTTTTCAAATTTTGTCTGTTGCTGTAACTGTTGTCATTGACATTTTAAGTTTTGAGTGGGATTGTAAGTGGCGTGTTGTTACTGTTGATTGTTTTGTTTTGTTTTGGGTTTTTTTGAGCTGCCTGTTTTCGTTTGTAGATATTTTTGTTGCTGGGCATGACACTGGCATAATAAGCGCTGTAACCTCACTGCAGGAAGATCCTAGTTTGGATTGCCTCCCATCTGTGAGGAGTTTGCATGTTCTCTTCCTGTTTGCTTAGTTTTCCTCCGGCTACTCCAATTTCCTTCTGTGGCCCAAAAACCCATATGTTAGATGAATTGGAGTCCCTACATTGTTCATAGGAGTGAATGTAATGGTGAGTGAGTGACTTTGTTTGTGTGGTCAGGTGATGGACTGGTGACTTGTCCAATGTCCTCTGCCTTCCACCCACTTAATGCTGGGATAGGCTCCAGCCCCCTGTGACCCTGAATTGTATTAAGATGGTCTAGATAATGGACAAATTGGTTATTTTTGTTGATGTTGGTTTGCCTTTAGTTATTGACCAGCTCTTGATTCTTCAGCCCAACCGGTGACCTTCCAACAGAAGCTAGAGAGCCAGGAGGCTGAGGAGGGCAGCAGTGTTACTCTGCACTGTGAGCTCTCTAAACCTGGTGTCCCCGTGGAATGGATGAAGGGAAGAGAGGTGTTGAAGTCTGGAGAAAAGTACCAGATGAAGCAGGTAGCGTCTGTGAATGAACTCCTGATCAACAAGGTGGTTCCAGAAGACACTGGAGACTACAGCTGTGTGTGTGGAGACCAGAAGACTACAGCCAGCCTCAAGATCAATGGTAGGAAGAAGAGTTCACTATGGGCGGTTCTTGGAAATAGTGTTCCAAAAACTTTCATCCAACAGGTTTTAAAATGAAGTCATTTGTTGTGGGAAAATGTTTGTTTTGGATTTCTTTTTAAATGTTCATTTATTGTTTCCAACAGCTTTGTAGTACAACTGTTTTCACGCTTGTTACACACCTCTGTAGTTTCTGCTTTATCTGTGTTTTTATTGTGTTTATTTGTTTCAAATTTTAACATCTGTCCATTGTCCCAGTTGTTTTGATTGAAGGTGTCTCAGCTTTTTATATTTAGGGTCTTTTTTTTTCTCCCATTTCCCTGTTTTGGTTTGTAAACGTTTTTGGTGATTGGCAGCATGGCTGTAGTGCTTAACACTGTTGTCTCACAGTCACAACAGGAGGATACCATGTTCACTTCCAGCCCATCTCTTGGTAGTTTGTAAGTTCTCCCCATGTTTTTGTTTCCTTCCTCTTGGTACTCCGCTTCCTTCCTACAGTCCAGAGATATGAATGTTTGTTGCACTAGAGCCCCTAAGTTGTGAATGGTGTGTAAGAAACTGTGTGTGTAGGTCATGTGATGGAATGGTGGCCTGTCCAGCATGTCTCCCTGCCTTCCACTAAATGCCTGCTGGGAAAAGCTCCAGCAAATCTGAATTGGATTCAGCAGATGTGGATAATGTGAATGGCCATATTTGTTGATGTGTGTTTGTCATTAGTTGCTGGTTCTGTGGAGTTTTTCCTCATATGGATCAAGGGTAGAGGATAGGGGGTGTTGTACATCATGCAGAGTATAATGAGTTAGTAAAGCCTTCTAGGACTAAATTGTAATTTAGGGGTAAACAGATAACTTTGACTTAACTTGACTTGACCACTAACCAACAAATAAATCCTCAGCCCACCCGGTGACCTTCCAACAGAAGCTAGAGAGCCAGGAGGCTGAAGAGGGCAGCAGTGTTACCCTGCACTGTGAACTCTCTAAACCTGGTGTCCCCGTGGAATGGAAGAAGGGAAGAGAGGTGTTGAAGTCTGGAGAAAAGTACCAGATGAAGCAGGTAGCCTCTACGAATGAACTCCTGATCAACAAAGTTGTACCAGAAGACAGTGGAGACTACAGCTGTGAGTGTGGAGACCAGAAGACTACAGCCAGCCTCAAGATCAATGGTAGGAAGAGGAATTCACTATGGCCGGTTCACGGAAATAGTGTTGAAAAATGCATCTAATTCATTTTAAAACATAGTTATTTGTTGTTTGAACCATTGTTTAAGAATAATTTTAAAATCAATGTTGTATTTCTAACAATTTTTATTATGACTTTTCATGCCTGTTATGCTTCTGCCACTCTAGTATTTTTTTTTTGTCTATTTGTCTGTTTCTGGTTTTGTTTTTTTGTGTGTGTGTGTGTTTTTCAAAGATTGTCTGTTGCTGTCTGTGAATGTTCTCATTCATCCAGGTCATGGTTATCTGAAGGAGTTGAATCAAGTGCAACTGGACTTGGTATATACAGTGCATCCGGAAATTATTCACACCCCTTCACTTTCCCCACATTTCGTTATGTTACAGCCTTATTCCAAAATGGATTAAATTCCTTTTTTTCCCCATCAATCTACACACAATACCCCATAATGACAAAGTGAAAAAGGTTTTGTAGAAATTTTTCTCAAATTTATTAAAAATAGAAAAATGAAATATTGCATGTGCATAAGTATTCACACCCTTTGCTATGACACTCAAATTTCAGCTCAGGTTCTTCCCGTTTCCACTGATCATCCTTGAGATGTTTCTACATCTTGATTGGAGTCCACCTGTAGTAAATTCAATTGATTGGACATGATTTGGAAAGGCACACACCTGTCTATATAAGGTCCCACTGTTGACATTGCATGTCAGAGCAGAAATCAAGCCATGAAGTCAAAGGAATTGTCTGTGGACCTCCGAGACAGGATTGTATCGAGGCACAGATCTGGGGAAGGGTACAAAAAAACTTCTACAGCTTTGAAGGTCCCGAAGAGCACAGTGGTCTCCAACATTCGTAAATGGAAGAAGTTTGGATCCACCAGGACTCTTCCTAGAGCTGGCCGTCCAGCCAAACTGAGCAATCGGGGGAGAAGGGCCTTGGTCAGAGAGGTGACCAAGAACCCGATGGTCACTCTGACAGAGCTCCAGCGTTCCTCTGTGGAGATGGGAGAACCTTCCAGAAGGACAACCATCTCTGCAGCACTCCACCAATCAGGCCTATATGGTAGAGTGGCCAGACGGAAGCCTCTGCTCAGTAAAAAGCACATGACAGCTCGCTTGGAGTTTGCCAGAAAGCACCTAAAGGACTCTCAGACCATGAGAAACAAGATTCTCTGGTCTGACAAAACCAAGATTGAACTCTTTGGCCTGAATGCCAAACGTCACATCTGGAGGAACCAGGCACCTCTCATCACCTTGCTAATACCATCCCTACAGTGAAGCATGGTGGTGGCAGCATCATGCTGTAGGGATGTTTTTCAGCGGCAGGAACTGGGAGACTAGTCAGGATCGAGGGAAAGATGAATGGAGCAAAGTACAGAGAGATCCTTGATGAAAATCTGCTCCAGAGCGCTCAGGACCTCAGACTGGGGCAAAGGTTTACCTTTCAACACGACAGCGACCCTAAGCTCACAGCCAAGACAACGAAGGAGTGGCTTCGGGACAAGTCTGTGAATGTCCTTGAGTGGCCCAGCCAGAGCCCAGACTTGAACCCCATTGAACATCTCTGGAAAGACCTGAAAATAGCTGTGCAGCGACGCTCCCCATCTAACCTTACAGAGTGCGAGAGGATCTGCAGAGAAAAATGGGAGAAATACCCCAAATATAGGTGTGCCAAGCTTGTAGCTTCATACCCAAGAAGACTTGAGGCTGTAATCGCTGCCAAGGGTGCCTCAACCAAGTACTGAGTAAAGGGTGTGAATATTTATGTACATGCAATATTTCTGTTTTTTATTTTTAATACATTTACAAAAATTTCTACAAAACCCTTTTCGCTTTGTCATTATGGGGTATTGTATATAGATTGATGAGAAAAAAAGGAATTTAATCCATTTTGGAATAAGGCTGTAACATAAAAAAATGTGGGAAAAGTGAAGGGGTGTGAATACTTTCCAGATGCACTGTATACCAAGTCCAGTTGCACTTGATTCAGCTCCTTTGGATTTGTCTGTTGCTGTAACTGTTGTCATTGAAAATTTAAGATATTGCTGGAGTTTTGGGTGGGATTGTAAGTGGTGTATTTCTACTGTTGATTGTTTCTTTTTTGTTTGTTTGTTTGTTTTTTTGAGCTGCCTGTTTTCGTTTGTAGATATTTTTGTTGCTGGGCATGACACTGGCATAATAAGCACTGTAACCTCACTGCAGGCAGATCCTAGTTTGGATTGCCTCCCGTCTGTGAGGAGTTTGCATGTTCTCTTCTTGTTTGCTTAGTTTTCCTCTGGCTACTCCAATTTCCTTCTGTGGCCCAAAAACCCGTATGTTAGATGAATTGGAGTCCCTACATTGTTCATAGGTGTGAATGGAATGATGACTGAGTGACTTTGTTTGTGTGGTCAGGTGATGGACTGGTGACTTGTCCAATGTCCTCTGCCTTCCACCCACTTAATGCTGGGATAGGCTCCAGCCCTCTGTGACCCTGAATTGTATTAAGATGGTCTAGATAGTGGACAAATTGGTTATTTTTGTTGATGTTGGTTTGCCTTTAGTTATTGACCAGCTCTTGATTCTTCAGCCCAACCGGTGACATTCCAACAGAAGCTAGAGAGCCAGGAGGCTGAGGAGGGCAGCAGTGTTACTCTGCACTGTGAGCTCTCTAAACCTGGTGTCCCCGTGGAATGGAAGATGGGAAGAGAGGTGTTGAAGTCTGGAGAAAAGTACCAGATGAAGCAGGTAGCCTCTGCGAATGAACTCCTGATCAACAAAGTGGTTCCAGAAGACACTGGAGACTACAGCTGTGTGTGTGGAGACCAGAAGACCACAGCCAGCCTCAAGATCAATGGTAGGAAGTAGAGTTCACTATGAGCGGTTCATGGAGATAGTGTTCCAAAACTTTCATCCAACACATTTTAAAATGAAGTAATTTGTTCTTTGAAATATGTATGTTTTGGATTTCTTTTTAAATGTTAATTTATTGTTTCCAACAGCTTTGTAGTACAACTGTTCTCACGCTTGTTACAGACCTCTGTAGTTTTTGCTTTATCTGTTTTTTTATTGTGTTTATTTGTTTCAAATTTTAACATTTGTCCATTGTCCCAGTTGTTTTGATTGAAGGTGTCTCAGCTTTCTTTAGGGTCTTTTTTTTTCATTTCTCTGTTTTGGTTTATAAACATTTTTGGTGTTTGGCAGCATGGCTGTAATGCTTAACACTGTTGCCTCACAGTCACAAGAGGAGGATACTGTGTTCATTTCCAGCCCATCTGTTTGTAGTTTGCAAGTTCTCCCCATGTTTTTATTGGCTTCCTCTTGATACTCAGCTTCCTTCCTACAGTCCAGAGACATGCATGTTTGTTGCACTGGAGCCCCTAAGTTGTGAATGGTGTGTAAGAAACTATGTGTGTGTAGGTCATGTGATGGACTGGTGGCCTGTCCAGCATGTCTCCCTGCCTTCCACTAAGTGCCTGCTGGGAAAAGCTCCAGCAAGTCTGAATTGGATTCAGCAGATGTGGATAATGTGAATGGCCATATTTGTTGGTTTGTCCTTAGTTGCTGGTTCTGTGGAGTTTTTCCTCATATGGGTCGAGGATAGGGGGTGTTGTACATTATGCAGAGTATAATGAGTTTTTAAGGCCCTCTAGGACTTAATTGTAATTTAGGGGTAAACAGATAATTTTGACTTAACTTGATGACCACTAACCAGCAAATAATTCCCCAGCCCAACCGGTGACCTTCCAGCAGAAGCTAGAGAGCCAGGAGGCTGAAGAGGGCAGCAGTGTTACTCTGCACTGTGAACTCTCTAAACCTGGTGTCCCCGTGGAATGGAAGAAGGGAAGAGAGGTGTTGAAGTCTGGAGAAAAGTACCAGATGAAGCAAGTAGCCTCTGTGAATGAACTCCTGATCAACAAGGTGGTTCCAGAAGACAGTGGAGACTACAGCTGTGTGTGTGGAGACCAGAAGACCACAGCCAGCCTAAAGATCAATGGTAGGAAGAAGATTTCACCATGGCCGGTTCACAGAAATAGTGTTGAAAAATCCATCTAATTCATTTTAAAACATAATTATTTGTTGTTTGAACCATTGTTTAAAAATAATTTTAAAATCAATGTTATACTTGTAACACATTTTGTTATGGCTTTTCATGCCTGTCATGCTTCTGCCATTCTAGTATTTTTTTTTTTTGGCAATTTGTCTGTTTTTGTTTTTTGTGTGTGATTTTCAAAGTTTGTCTGTTGCTGTAACTGTTGTCATTGAAAATTTAAGATATTGGTGGAGTTTTGGGAGGGATTGTAAGTGGTGTATTTTTACTGTTGGTTTTTTTTGGGGTTTTTTGAGCCGCCTGTTTTCATTTGTAGATATTTTTGTTGCTGGGCATGACAGTGGCATAGTAAGCACTGTAACCTCACTGCAGGTAGATCCTGGTTTGGATTGCCTCCCATCTGTGAGGAGTTTGCATGTTCTTTTCATGTTTGCTTAGTTTTCCTCTGGCTACTCCAATTTCCTTCTGTTGCCCAAAAACCCGTATGTTAGATTAATTGGGGTCCCTAAATTGTTCATAGGTGTGAATGGAACGATGAGTGAGTGACTTTGTTTGTGTGGTCAGGTGATGGACTGGTGACTTGTCCGATGTCCTCTGCCTTCCACCCACTTAATGCTGGGATAGGCTCCCGCCCCCTGTGACCCTGAATTGTATAAGATGGTCTAGATAATGGACAAATTGGTTATTTTTGTTGATGTTGGTTTGCCTTTAGTTATTGACCAGCTCTTGATTCTTCAGCCCAACCAGTGACCTTCCAACAGAAGCTAGAGAGCCAGGAGGCTGAGGAGGGCAGCAGTGTTACTCTGCACTGTGAGCTCTCTAAACCTGGTGTCCCCGTGGAATGGAAGAAGGGAAGAGAGGTGTTAATGTCTGGAGAAAAGTACCAGATGAAGCAGGTAGCCTCTGCAAATGAACTCCTGATCAATGAAGTGATTCCAGAAGACAGTGGAGACTACAGCTGTGTGTGTGGAGACCAGAAGACTACAGCCAACCTCAAGATCAATGGTAGGAAGAAGAGTTCACTATGGGAGGTTCATGGAGATAGTGTTCCAAAACTTTCATCCAACACCTTTTAAAATGAAGTCATTTGTTGTGGGAAAATGTTTGTTTTGGATTTCTTTTTAAATATTCATTTATTGTTTCCAACAGCTTTATAGTACAACTGTTCTCATGCTTGTTACATATCTCTGTAGTTTCTGCTTTACCTGTGTTTTTATTGTGTTTATTTGTTTCAAATTTTAACATCTGTCCATTGTCCCAGTTGTTTTGATTGAAGGTGTCTCAGCTTTTTTTTATTTAGGGTCTTTTTTTTTTTCATTTCCCTGTTTTGGTTTGTAAACATTTTTGGTGTTTGGCAGCATGGCTGTAGTGCTTAACACTGTTGCCTCAAAGTCATAACAGGGGGATACCATGTTCACTTCCAGCCCATCTCTTTGTAGTTTGCAAGTTCTCCCCATGTTTTTGTGGGCTTCCTCTTGGTACTCAGCTTCCTTCCTACAGTCCAGAGACATGCATGTTTGTTGCAATGGAGCCCCTAAGTTGTGAATGGTGTGTAAGAAACTGTGTGTGTAGGTCGTGTGACGGACTGGTGGTCTGTCCAGCATGTCTCCCTGCCTTCCACTAAATGCCTGCTGGGAAAAGCTCCAGCAAGTCTGAATTAGATTCAGCAGATGTGGATAATGTGAATGGCCATATTTGTTGATGTTGGTTTGTCCTTAGTTGCTGGTTCTGTGGAGTTTTTCCTCATCTGGATCAAGGGTCAAGGATAGGGGGTGTTGTACATTATGCAGAGTATAATGAGTTTGTAAAGCCCTCTAGGACTAAACTGTAATTTAGGGGTAAACAGATAACTTTGATTTAACTTGACTTGACCACTAACCAACAAATAATTCCTCAGCCCAACCGTTGACCTTCCAACAGAAGCTAGAGAGCCAGGAGGCTGAAGAGGGCAGCAGTGTTACCCTGCACTGTGAACTCTCTAAACCTGGTGTCCCCGTGGAATGGAAGAAGGGAAGAGAGGTGTTGAAGTCTGGAGAAAAGTACCAGATGAAACAGGTAGCCTCTGTGAATGAACTCCTGATCAACAAGGTGGTTCCAGAAGACAGTGGCGACTACAGCTGTGTGTGTGGAGACCAGAAGACTACAGCCAGCCTCAAGATCAATGGTAGGAAGAGGATTTCACTATGGCCGGTTCACGGAAATAGTGTTGAAAAATGCATCTAATTCATTTTAAAACGTAGTCATTTGTTGTTTGAACCATTGTTTAAGATTAATTTTAAAATCAATGTTGTATTTCTAACAATTTTTATTATGACTTTTCATGTCTGTCATGCTTCTGCCACTCTAGTATTTTTTTGTCTATTTGACTGTTTTTTTTTTCCTTTCAAAGTTTGTCCGTTGCTGCAACTGTTGCCATTGAAAGTTTAAGATAATGCTGGAGTTTTGGGTGGGATTGTAAGTGGTGTATTTTTACTGTTGATTGTTTCTTTTTCTTTCTTTTTTTTGAGCTGCCTGTTTTCGTTTGTAGATATTTTTGTTGCTGGGCATGACAGTGGTATAGTAAGCGCTGTAACCTCACAGCAGGAGCATTCTGGTTTGGATTTTATCCCATCTGTGAGGGGTTTGCATGTTCTGTTCATTTTTGGTTAGGTTTCCTCTGGGTACTTCAATTTCCTTCCATTGCCCAAAAACATGCATGTTAGATGAATTGGAGTCCCAAAATTGTTCACAGGTGTGAATGTAATGGTGAGTGAGTGACTTTGTTTGTGTGGTCTGGTGATGGACTGGTAACTTGTCCAATGTCCTCTGCCTTCCATCCAATTAATGCTGGGTTAGGCCCCAGCCCTCTGTGACCCTGAATTGTATGTCGATGGTCTAGATAATGGACAAATTGGTTATTTTTGTTGATGTTGGTTTGTCTTTAGTTACTGACCAGCTCTTGATTCTTCAGCCCAACCGGTGACCTTCCAACAGAAGCTAGAGAGCCAGGAGGCTGAGGAGGGCAGCAGTGTTACTCTGCACTGTGAGCTCTCTAAACCTGGTGTCCCCGTGGAATGGAAGATGGGAAGAGAGGTGTTGAAGTCTGGAGAAAAGTACCAGATGAAGCAGGTAGCCTCTGCAAATGAACTCCTGATCAACAAAGTGGTTCCAGAAGACACTGGAGACTACAGCTGTGTGTGTGGAGACCAGAAGACTACAGCCAGCCTCAAGATCAATGGTAGGACGGAGTTGATGTTTTTTTGTTTTAAACCTTGCAGTGCAATAAAATTGAGCTGTGAACAACAAAAAAAATTCAACAGAGGCTTGTAATTGATATACAGTAACAAGTCTCTTAGACCGTATCAATCCTTTAGAATTGTTTTATGTTTTTTTCCCTCAGTGTTGTTTAGTTTAAAATTTAAAACGTTTTGTATTTAAGTTCAAACTAGGGCGTCCGGGTGGCGTGGCGGTCTATTCCCTAACCTGTCAGCACGGGGCTCGTCGGTTCAATTCCCCGTGTTACCTCCGGCTTGGTCGGGCGCCCCTACAGACACAATTGGCCGTGTCTGCTGGTGGGAAGCCGGATGTGGGTATGTGTCCTGGTTACCGCACTAGCGCCTCCTCTGGTCGGTCAGGGCGCCTGTTCATGGAGGAGGGTGAACTGGGGGGAATAGCGTGATCCTTCCACGCACTACATCCCCCTGGCAAAACTCCTCACTGTCAGGTGAAAAGAAGCGGCTGGCGACTTCACATGTATCGGACGAGGCATGTGGTAGTCTGCAGCCCTCCCCAGATCAGCAGAGGGGGTGGCGCAGCAACCAGTATGGCCTGAATGAATTGGGTAATTGGCCAGATACGATTGGGGAGAAAAAGGGGGAAAATCTCCCCCCCCAAAAAAAGGTTAAACTAGATATATCTTTTGGGATTTTCTGCCGTTTCACTGTGCCGTCTTCACATAATATGTGCTGCCTTCATGTTATTTTTTTTTTCATGTCCTTCACTTTTCTACCATTCCCTTTTACTTTTGATTGATATTTAGCTAAAAGACAGAAAACTGACCTACCTTTGCATTGAAGTGTCCATGTTCTTTACAGGTGTACTATACCACACTGCTTCGTGTGCACTACAGTGGCTGGACTGGTTTATCATTTTGCTCAGGACGCATTGTGCTTTGCTGTCAAGTGTTGAATGATGCAGTCAAATGGGACGATTGGCTTTGATTGAATGAAGTTCTCCCATTCTTTCTTGTTTGTCACTTTCTGGTCTTTGAGAGTGCAACTCAAGTTTGAATGCATGTTATACTTCTGAAGCTTCCAAGTGTTTCCACTCTTTGAGTCAAGAGTCCTATGAAGGCTCAGCACTAAAGCAAGCAATAGCACTGTTTTCATGTTGTCCTACACAATTTGGCATGTGCTCAGTCCCTGTTTCTTACTATCCTCAGTCTCCTTTATCTGGAGGACCCTGGTCCAAGGGTGCTGTAGGGGAGTGAAAAAAGAATTCAATTTTTATACCAATGAAATGTTCATTGTTAGTGCTGTTTGTTTGTAATGTTGTTGGTTAAAAACGTTTCCATGCCAGTCTAAGTTGCATTTGGTTTGTGATTTATCTGTTTGATCTGCAATTGGTGGAAAAAGGTGATGTGTGTCCAACTTATTCATTGGTTGTTGTCATGGCCTGCACTGCGAACAACCTTGGTGAGATGAGTTTGTTTTTGGAAAGCCTGTGTATCTTTGTTCTTGTCATATGCTTGTTGTCATTTGTGTTCCTGGGTGCTCACCACTTGGTTTTGAGTTGAAGCTTGTCAGTCGTCCAACTATGCTATGTGCAGTTGTTCAGTTATTGTAATACTGTGGTTGTTGGAGTGTGTAATGAGATTCTGTATCCAAAATGTTTCATCACAGTTCAGAAGTTCTTAGCTACCCCATCAGCTGCTCCAACTGACAAAAGCGAGTCCGAGAAGCAAGAGGTTGAAGAAAATGTGGAAGGTAGGGAGGGAAAGTGGCTAGCTTTGCTTTTTGTTTTGCTTTGTCTTACGGATAAGCAGCCGTTCCGTCCATTTCTTTGTCCAGTCTGCGTCCCGTGGTGCGTACAGTTAAGGTTATATGGTTTTGTGCATTGCTGTGTTGAGTGTTTTACACCTCTGCAGTGGTAAAGTGGTGCACCTGTCTGGGAATGGTATCCGTTGTCGCTTGCAGTTTCCTTGCCTCTGTGTGGAGTTGATTTATACAGTATCTTGCTTTTTTTGGATGGTTTGAATCAGTGATTCTCATTCAGGTCCTGGGGTACCAATACTACTGGTTTTCCACTCTGCGAGATAGGTCATCACATCAATCTGTTTTTGGTTTTTTTTTCCGAATGTAATTGAATACTGGAGGTCTTCGAGGACCAGATTGAGAATCACTGCTTATGTTGCCCAGAAGAGTAGAGATCCATGTATTTGAGCCAATCTTCCTATTTACATTTTTATGCTTATGTTTGAGAATGTTTGAGTGTCGGTTGTCTGTTGGGGTTTACATGAAAGTTGGTTAACAATGTGTTAAAATGTTTTATTTATAGTACGTACTTGCTTTATTGATTTCCTGCAGTCTGGAGATCCCTGTATTTGTGCCATTTACTCTATCCACCCCTTCAGTTTTCTACATCAAACTGAGGTGGGGCTGTTTAGTGCTTTGGTAGGTTTTTGCTCAGTGGTCATTGTCACTGCCGGCAGCCATATCAATGTGTATCCTGGCTCTGCCGAATGATGGAAGCTGAGCAGGTATGGGTTTGGCTAGTTCTTGAATGGGAGACCTTCCAGAAAAACTGAGTTGCTGCCAGAAGTGGTGTTGGTGGGCCAGTAGGGGGCAGTCATCCCTCTGGTCCTAATTTTTTTAAAAATGCAACAAATCCCAATGCCTCAGTGCAGTGGCGGGGACACTGCTGGAGAGACGCCGTCCTTCGGATGAGACGTTCAGCCAAGGTCCTGACTCACTGTGGTCATTAAAGATTCCATGGCACTTATCGCAAAGAGTAGGGGGTTCCCCGGTGTGCTGGCAAAATTCTCAACCTGGCTCTCTCCATCTGGCCACCTAATCATCCCCCCATGTAATTGGCTCAATGATTCCTCCCTCTCCGTCTCAAGCTGATGTGTGGTGAGAGTTCTGGCACAAAATGGCTGCCGTGCATCACCCAGGTGGGTGCTACACATTGGTGGTGGTTGAAGTGAGTTACCCCCTTCAATGTGAAGTGCTTTGGGTTTCTAGAAAAACGCTATATAAATGTAATGATTATTATTGTCATGTCAAAATTTTGTAACTAAAAAAACTTTAACTCGTGCAGGAGTCGACAAAAAGGAGGCTCAGACATATGTTACCGATGTGGGAGCAGAAGGTAGGCAAAGACTAAAGGGGTACATTTGCAATGGCGCTTACCAGTGCACACACGCCTTGCTCAGACATTTGCCTTTGTTGATTTCGTATTTGTATTACAGCCAAAGGTCCATCAGTTGTTGCCCAAGATAAACTCCAGAGGCAAGAGATAAAAGAGACAGTAGAAGGTAATGGATGGATGGATGGATGGATTGCTAATGGGCACCGAATTCTCAACTGCCTTTTTTCTAGTTATCTGGGATTGATTAGCATGTGTTGCTTTTTAAAATTTCTAAAAACACACAATCTGAAGACACTTGTTGCTGGAGACATAATCCACATTCTATAAGCGCCATGACTTTGGAAAACTGTTGCCATCTTGAGACGCATCTGTCCATAAAATCTTATTCAAGAACGTTCAAACCTACCTGCCTAATATGTTCTTGTGTGATAAAGATGAGTGAAACTGCAACTTGAGTTTGACAATATAAGCCTAATGGCAACAACTGGAAATATTTTTTGTGCTTTAATTTTCTTTCATAAATACGGAATTGAAAAAATGTGATCAATAGTTAAAACAGAGCTCTATATTCCCCAGTGTCTTCACTGATGATTAGAAATTTGTTGGGTAATGAATAATTGCTTCAAATCTGATTGATTTGGTTTCGAGATTTGTTTTTTAGTTCGTAAGTGGCTACACTGTTCGAGCTATTTCATGTTTTCCTTCTTTTGTCCACCTGTTGTGTTACATGCTCATGTGTTGGTGCCTTGTTTGTACCACTGTTGTGGAAAAAAAGACAATGTTCATACGTACATAGAATTCTGTTTTCCATTTGTTCATTTCTGTAGCATGGATACCTAATTCTTAAATTAATCCATTAATTTTTGTTCTTGTTAGCTCTGCATTATTCACCTCATCAGCTGGAGAAATTACACTGCTTACATATTTTTAGTTATACATTGTGGGTCACTCAGTCTTTGTCTTTTATACTTGTGCATTGCATATTATGGTTTATAATTTTATTTGGTATCATGATTTAAGACCAGTTGCAATTGTTGGTTTGATTCATGCTTAATTTTGTAGCTGTGAAGCTTCAAACTACTGGAGAGATTCCTAAACAACAGCTCCAAAAACGGGAACCTCAGAGACCAGAGCCCAAAATGGGAGGTGAAGGTAGGGATAGATCCCAGGAGTGCAGTTTGCATGGTTCTCGTTGACCGCTGTCTGGTTTTCAGGCTGTAATTTCTGTCAGTAAGGTTAAGCGAAGTTATTTGATAGCCCAGTTATGAGGCCTACAGTGATAGATATAAAAGAAGAATTTGAATGGATGGCAAATAGGGGCGCCTGCATTTGGCTTTGCTTTCTATGCAGGTATTGTTGTTGCCTGATGAACAATGCAAACATGAAGCAAGGCTGCTTGTTTTCACCTGATATCCCTATTTTGCAATGCTGTCTATTCTGTGTCACATTTTGTTATCATTAATATATTCTAATGCTGTTTTACTCTTGTTCTGTGTTGAACATCAGATATTCTGTTGCATCCTATTTAAGGCACTACTGCTTTCAATTTTTGTTGTGTTGATAATTCAGCTTCAGCATTTTGTATTTGGAGCTATTTATAATGGTATGTAAAGGGGCCTTGACCAAATGTGCAGAGATGAATGTTGGTTATTGTTGTCTGTAAAGGTCTCAACAGAGGGGTTCCTTGTCTAGTTATCCAGAACAGTTAAACAGTTCTCCAAAAAACTCCACAGGACACCAAGTATCATTTCATATTTAGCCAGGAAAATCTGTGAAACTATGCAAACAAAGAATATTTTTCAGGTAGTATTCGGTAAATATTTTTAGATATACATGCAATAGAACAGACCCACAAAATAAGCCATAGCGAATACAAAGCTAAGTAAATGTATGTTACAGTGCAATGTATTAAACATTATAAATGTCCATAGCAATAAACTATGAAGAGCCAGTATTAATTAGGTGATAGCTGGTAGTTGTATAATAGTCAAATCTGTCCTGGCCATGCTGTTTAGCTAGTAGATATCACAAACACTAAGGCAAAGTTGCATTTTGCACTTGCTCAGAAATAACAAGCTCGCAATGTTACTAAATAGATTATCAAACAACACATTCAGACTTTGCTTCTAACAAGGAGATGAAGAGAAGACTGAGAGCGATTGTTGAGAGCTGTCACGCTATCTGTCTACACTGCACTGTCAGTACCTCCTGCTTGCGGGTCTAAGAGAAGTTAATTACAAACTCTGTGCTGCCACTAACTGGCACTAGATTGCAATTACATTAATTTAAGGTAAATGAACTATTTGTATTTATACTGACCAGAACACCCCTCACCTGGGGTATGATAAGACTTCACTACAACCTTTGTACTTCTACCCAGAGCATTCTGGTGATAAAAGGACTACGTCTGTGATTGAATGAGAGGGGTTCTTGGGAGCTCCATCCTGGATGATTCTAACTTCGACCTTCCTCACCAGTCTATCCTGGCTTGGAAAAAGTCTTCACAATGATAGCCATTGGCCACTCATTTCTCTTTGACTGCACGTCTTTCATCAGCACAATGTCTCCCTTTTTCAGACTTGACTTCTTGTCCTGCCACTTGCACCTGCTCTGTAATGTGTGGAGATATTCTCATCTCTATCAACCCCGTAAAGCCTCTGCTAGGCTCTGTACCTGTTTCCATACTTCTCTGAGGAGGTTTTCATTCCCAAAATCACCTGGCGGAGTAGGTACGGTGCCAGTTTCCATGGTCAGGAGCATTACCGGGGTAAGTATGATTAGAGATTCTCGATCAGACGATACCGGGAGAAGAAGTCTTGCGTTCATCACAGCTGTAACTTCGGCCATGAACGCCGTCAGGACTTCATGCGTCAGTTGTTTTTTTGTTTGTTTTTTTTTTCCTTTCAAGGAGCATACAGTCCAAGATACAGCAGACAATGCCAATCACGCACTCCCATGTGCCACCCATATGAGATACATGAGGGGAATTGAACACCTAGGTACAGTTTTGTTCCTGGAGGTACTTATTCACACTCTCTGAATTTGTTCCATCCATCTTTAACTCTCAGGAACCGCTGACAAAGTTGGTTCCACAATCAGACCTTATCTGCTTTGCAGGGCCTCTGATTAAAAGTATCTTCTGAGAGCAGTGATAAAGCTACTGGCACTCATTGTTTCTACAACTTCAATGTGCACAACTCTTGAACACATGCAGGAGAGCATCTCGGCCCATCTTTTGCTGTTAAAATGTACTCCTCTCATACGGCGTGAGCTCACTTCCCATGGTCAAAAAACATCAATGCCAACATGTGTGAAGGGTTGGGCAACTTGCAGTCATTCAGATGGAAGATTCGCTATTTGTTGATGTTCTGTTTTGCCATGCAGCTTCCTACAGATGACACAATTAAAGGGGAGACCGCTGATGTGTTTTTTGGCCCCAATCAACCAAAATCTAGCAGCTCAGACGGCACCCTCCATATAGTGCCTCCCTTGGTGCTTGATGACTTCATGATGGTGCTGCTAAGTGATCTTGACCTGGAGTGATGATGGGGTTTGTTTCATCTGTTCCCAGTTCTGACTGTGATAATAATAATAATAATAAATTGAACTTATATAGCGCTTTTCTAATACTCAAAGTTGCTTTACAATAAACAGGGTGAAACAAGACAACAGATAAATGTAACCCTGTTGAAATTTATTCATTATTATAAGATATTTTGAATAAATAATTTCATATGTTTAATAAATAGGATTTACAGTTAAAATGTTTAAGATTCATTGACCAGCAAGGAAGTTATGATTTTGCTCAATGAGAGAAATGCATATTGGGTAATGTTCATGTTTTACTGAATACAGCATTTAAAAATGTTAAATATTTGTTGTGTAATAGTATATGTGAAAATGCTTTAAAAATGCCTGTAAGAATAGGAAGAAAGAGGTACACAAATGTTTTGTGAATTTAGTTTATTTCTGAAACTGGTGAATGAGCCAATCGCATTGGAGGTCAAAGGACAAGGAAGTGAGTGGAGGAGAGAAATGTGAAGACAGTGTATGAGACGAGTGAGTTGAGAGAGAGCGACGAACGAGTAAGCCGTGAGAAGCGTGTTGTCTGCTGAAAAGGGAAACACGAAATGTTATGTTAATGTGTACACCATTTTTAGTGAAAGTGTTCAATCAGGACTCTTATACTAAACTTTAATGGTGATAGTTCTGTCCGTTTTGAGTGAACTACCCAGCACAAGAAGACCAAAAGAAGTTTAAGTTTGCTGCTGACTTAGTGGCTAGTGCTTTTGCATGGACTTTGCTAACAAGCTAGCGACTTCGACTAGTAAAGCCTGTGTGGAACTGCGAAACGGACGACGAACAAAGACCCTAACGAAGCCGGATAGCGTTGCCGAGTGGTGGACTTTGCCGAGATCATCAGCTGCGTGAATCTTCTCTTCATCGTGAATCTTCTTGTCATATCTCCTCCTGCTGCCGCTGCCTTCAACGTTCAAATGATGCAGGCCTATTTGAAAGTAGGCTAGGTTATTGTCGGCTATTTTCTTTTCTTGGGCCCTTATGTTTTCAATGTGTATGTGAATGCATTTGACTGGGAGATTTCAAAAGATATTTGAAAACGAAGCATTTAAACACTGAACAATATTTTCTAAGTAAATATTTTATACTTTTTTTCACACAGTTGTGGTGAATGACTACTTTTGATATTTTAAGTTAATTAAGAAAGAGTATTTTCTCTTTAAAAGTGGAAGAGTGTTTAAGGGTTACAAATAATTCTAGACATTTTAATTTAATTAAGTGTATGAATTAATGCTTGAATAGTTATTTTGGATGAAAGAGTATTGCATATAGCCTAATAAGTAGTAATTACACACATACAAGTTAAACACTGATATGTTTATTAGTGAAACCCCACTTATTTGATTGATTGGATAGATCTTTTAAAGAACTCAGGATAGCCACCTCTCACTATAGCCAAACCCGCTAGAGAGGCGCTACATAAACATAACACAGACATAAGGACTCTGCTGCAGTCATGAATAGGATGCAGCTTCCATAGACTACTTATTGAGAGTATGTTGGACCCCAAATCTATGCTCTTTAGCTCTTCTGATTAGTACTGTCACTGAACAGTCTTTGAACATGCTTCAGCACAAATATTTTGGCTTTCCTCAGTTCTTCTTCTGTAGGACCCCTTCTGTAGGACCCCTTCTCCCCTACATGTGCTCTTTACTCTGAGCACCTGTAGGGGAGATGGAGCTGTAGGCATGTGGTATTTGCGGTTTCTGCAAGTGCTGGAGTAAATCGCTCCATCTGGTCCACTCATCTTCCATGCCCCCAGGGAGTGGAGAATCCTAGTCTTCAGCTCATGTGGAAATCTCTCTAAGGAGGAGCCTGCTATGAATGGTTACAGGGGAAAGGAAGCCAAGGGGGTCGTATAGGCTATTCACCATTGATAGAACTCCTCTACGAGTGAAAGGCTTCCTGTCGTCTACAGCTTGAAAGGTGAAGGTGTTTGCAGTAATGTTTCATGACACTCCACATCTGTGGTGGTTGGAAGTTCATCAGCGAAGAGGTTCAGGTCCTTGATGTTACTGGCACGGTCTTCCAAGGGCGAATGCCTCAACAACAGTTGGCCAATTAGATGCTATCTTGTGCAGTCTTAGATTAGACACTTGGAGCATTGCTTGTGCTTGTTTGAGGACACTGATGACCTCTGCTTCAGTGGAGAAAGATTTCAGTGCATCATTTACATAGAAATCCCTTTCAGTGAGCCTACATGCATCATTGCCAAAATGTTGTTCCTCTTCCTTGGCCGCTTTCCTTAAGCCATAAATGGCAACCACCGGGGAGAGGCTATTCTCAAAAACGTGGACACACATTCTGTATTCCACGATGTCGTCGCCAAGGTCGTCATTCCGATACCATAAGAAGTGAAGGAAGTCTCTCTGGCCCTCTTTCACCAAGAAGCAGTGAAACATATGCTGTATGTTGGCAGTGATTGCCACCTGTTCTTTCCTGAGCCTCAGGAACAACCCCAGAAGGTCGTTATTGAGGTCAGGGCCTAGAAGCAGGACATCATTGAGACACTCCTTCGTATGGTACACTAGAATCAAAGACCACACAGATCTTATCTTGCTTCCTAGGGTGTTATTCTCCAAAAAAGGGGAGATACAGCACTCCTGGCCCTCCTGAAGTGGTGGTGCAGCCTCTGCATGTTTGTTTGTGACCTTGTTCTCCATGAACTCCAAGAAGTGGGATTTCATCTGTGGGTGCTTGTCCAATGTGCATCTCAGCGAAATGAGGTGGCTGCAAGCATGCTGTCTGTTGTCGGGCAGCCATTTTCTGAGTACCCTTAAGGGCAATGGAGCAACCCAGCCATTAGAGCTGTGTTGATGGACTTCAGCATCCATTATCTGGATAAACTGTATATCATCCATAGACAGTCCAAGCTTGTGGTCATTAGCAGTTTGGGTAAAGATCAACTGGCCCAGATCATCTCCATTAAGTCTTGCCAGTGACAGCTGTCACATTATCCGTCTACACTGCAATGTCAATACTTCCCGCTACCTGGTTAATTACTGCAAACTCAGTGCTGCAAATACACTAAATTACAAAAATTAGCTATTTACATTTATAATGTCCAGAATGTTGTCTGTGGCACAATTGACTTTGATTACAAACATGTGACATCCCAAATTAGTTTGTATTATGTTTTATATTTATTGTATGGAGCTAAGTTAACATAACTCATGAAAACAACCACCACAGAGATCCCCAAAATGAAGCCTGAAAAAGAACTGCCCAAAGTGGGTGACGAAAGGAGGGAGAAAGAGTGCTGAAGTTGTTAGCTTTTTTTTGTGTGGTTCTTGTTGGCTGTTGGCTATTCTTTAGGCTATAGCAACTGCTAATATGATTTGCTGAGGATGCCATTGTGTTTCAATGACGGCTCAGATGATGTCTGCTGGAATTGCTGCCAAACAAGAGACAGAGAAGCAGGTGACCAAAGACGCAGTAGAAGGTATGCCAGGATGTTTTTCCCTCCACATTCTTCTCAGTCTCTTGTTAGGCGCTAGTGAACTCAGCTGCGTCATTGGTCTTCATTGAATTGTGCCTCTAGCTGTGTCACGTTTGGCTGCAGCTTTCATTCGGGTTTTCCTTGCACTGTATATGTACTGTATTACAGCATCTCTCATCGTTGGTTTTGAGACTGTTTGTAGGTTTTCAATGTAATGGCTTGACTGAATAAGGAAGAGTACAGTCAGTTATCACTGTCCCTTTGCTGAATCGTCAGCAAATGTCTTATTACCTGAGACACTGGTGTATGTGGCATGAAGCCAAGCATGGCTGGTGATTTTGCAATGAAGTTTCAAACTGTCTGATTATGCTGCTGGGTTTGTTAATGTTGTTCTGATGCAATGGCAGTATTGTTATAAAGCTCCCAGATCTAAAAACGGAACTGAGCCTGTAGTGAAAGTTCTGGTAAAGGAAAATAAAAGAACGAGAGACCGAAATACTACATGCACATGCATGATTGTACTCAAAGTCATATGATTTATCTCATATTTATTAATAAGAGAGGTTGGGTGGGTCTTGAAAATTGTATGCTCTGCAAATCTCTTCTGGAAAAAGTAATATTAAAAAAAATAAAGGGTGTTGACCAATTGGCTGGTGAAACCACAAGTGTTGTCTTTTATGTGAGATTTAATTAGGCCTCCGATGTTTTATCATAGTGGTGCAACATCCAACTTCACCAGTTGCTGCCAAAAAAGAGATTCCATCCACCGTCAAATTTAGCTTAGTAATGTTTGTGAGTTGATGTCATATTGCTGTGTTGTCACAGAGTAGGCAGTTTTAAAACTAGTGTACTACTGCAGTCCTGTCTGCTGGTTTGTAGTATATTGCATGCGTGTGTATCTCATTTACGTTATACTTCAAAGCTAAGCACTTACATTTAATTCTAATCACAGCTGAAAAGCAGCCTGCTTCTGGAGTGACCCCTGAAGCTGATCTTCTGAAGCAAGAACCCCAAAAGAGAGTTGAAGGTACGCATTGGGAAGAGGCTGTAAGAACATGTTGTGCACTGATCGGTAGGTGTTTGTGTTCTTCCCGGTTCAGCCGTGCTGGGGCAATGCTAAAACCCATGCTGTTATTTTAGGCTGTATTGTGCGTTGTCTTTCTGTTGTGGATCGTGTCAACAGTTTTGTTCTTACTGACTGCACAGTTAGTAACTCTTCCTTGGACTTTGTGTCTCCTCAGTCTAAATTGTCTGTTGGCTTCATTTTTTGGATGGTTTCTTGTGTAAAAATGACTTTCATGTCTTTTTATCTGAAGTTGCAGTATAGCACAATCAGAATCATGTTTATCGGCCATGTAAGTTTGAACTACACGGAATTTGACTCCGGTTTCTTGGCTCTCTCAGTGTACTTAATAGAATAACAACACTATGAGGCAACCGGGTGGTGTGGTTGTCAATTCTGTTGCCTACCATCATGGGGATCGCCGGTTTGAATCCCCGTGTTACCTCCAGCTTGATCGAGCATCCCGACAGACACAATTGGCTGTGTCTTTGGGTGGGAAGCCAGATGTGGGTATGTCCCCTGGTCGCTGCACTAGCGCCTCCTCTGGTTGGTCGGGGTGCCTGTTCAGGGGGGAGGGCGAACTGGGGGGAATAGCGTGATCCTCCCACGTGCTATATCCCTCTGGTGAAACTTCTCACTGTCAGGTGAAAAGAAGTGGCTGGTGACTCCACATGTATTGGAGGGGACATTTGGTAGTCTGCAGTCCTTCCTGGATCAGCAGAGGGGGTGGAGCAGCGACTGGGAAGGTTTGTAAGACTGGGGTAATTGGCCAAGTACAGGGGAGAAAAAGGAGGGGGGGCAAAAAAAGAATACTACAAAACAATCTTCAGATTTACTATACACAAGGATTGACTTATACCGGCGAAATAAGAGTGACATTGTGCAATATTAGATGCATTGGTCTTGTTCTCTGTATATTTTAAGTAATGCAAAAAAAAGTCGTTATCATACTATAGTAGTATAATGGTAATATTATATATGTAGTGGCTATATAATTTAGTGTGTATGCTTTCAGTTTTGTTTGTAGCCTTCTGTATTCCATGTGAGTTGTAAGGAATGCACATTGAGTATTTTGGCGTCCACCTCAAAAGTTGAAATTTTGTTAAAATCATAAATATTCCCTTTCTTTCCCCTTGTTAGGAGGTTATAGGCTTAAGACTCACCTGTAGATGCCTCACGCGTTGTTTACTTTAAGTGTTGCTTTGTTTGCCGTACTCCTGTCTCAATTGTATAATAATTGTTTTTATAATTCAGATGAATTTTGGCCACAGATTTATGGTTCTCATGAATCTCTGGTTGCTTCCTCTGCTCTCAAAACAGAAACTCAGTAAAAGAAAAAAAATCCTGGTGGTTACAAGTTTTGTGTTGTACCTTATGTCCCAAAAGGTACTTACTTGGGTTGATTTCTATTTTTATTTAGTTTGGAAGCATCTGTTGTGCAATGCTCCGTGTGTGTGTGTGTGTGTGTGTGTGTGTGTGTGTGTGTGTGTGTGTGTGTGTGTGTGTGTGTGTGTGTGTGTGTGTGTGTGTATCTTCTCAGTTATATCCATCAGAGCAATTTGTACATTTTCTGTGTGGTTTTTCTGTTTTTCTCTTAAAATTGATGTAATCACATGCTCTATTAGAGCTGGAGATGCACCGATTCTCTCTTCTTTTTTTCACTTCTGATTCCGGTAACTAAATTTGGTTATCTGCCAATACCGATACCAGAGCTCTTTTTTCTTCATTAATATTATTATTGTTATTATTATTAACATTGTTGTTGTTGTTGTTGTCAGTGTAAGGTTACATGATGGCTGTAGTAAACCACACAGCGCTTCTTCAAAAATCAAACAAGACTAGGTCAAAACCTAGTGTATGGCTGATGGCTGGACCGTGTATGGGCAGTGTTCGAACTTGAGGCCAGTTCGTTACAGGGATCGTCAGTGGTAGTGTCTATAATGTGAATTGCTGGATATTAAATGTTCATCTGCAGTTCTCTGTAGTGGTCATGGTAATATTTGTTGTTAAAGTGTACTGAAGTATCATATCACATGGCATGGTTAAGCTATGTTTGAGTAAAAAAAAGGTTATGAATGCAGTTGCAACAACAATACTTTCCACTCATATCTTAGGATGTTTGATTTGAAAGAGAACTTAATTTGATTGTAATTATAACTATTCTAACTTCCCGTTAACTCTCCCTCCTCTTTCATTTGTTTCTATCTGGGGATGTCTCTCATTTTTCTAAGACTCACTCTGTATCAAGAGGTGAATTCACAAAGAATGGATCGCAGCCGCTGATGGCACCATAAATTGTGCATCACTTGCAACCCTTATCTGCCCCGTCTCAAGGGCCAGCTCACAAAAGATATTGCGCAAATGATATTACAGTGCAAACACGCCCATAAAGTTTTGAAGCCGAGTGCAATTTGCTCTTGTTTTGCTTCTGATTGCAATTATCCATGGGACAAAGTATAACTGGTGGCTTTGCACCAAGAACACAGTAGGAAGGCTCAACGCCATCCCTGACGTCATCAAGTGCAGCAAGAATTGTTAGACCTCGCAACCAGTATCTGCGAATGATTTCGGTCTCAGTTAAATCAAAAAGTGATATTCTCCTTCGACATATCCGCTCAGGAACACGCCTGGTATGATGACGCCTTCGCCTGGCTACAGTCGCTGCTGCCATGATCACTGGAAAGTCTGGGCGCCAGTTACCGCCAACTCTGAAGACGCCAATAATTTTCTCTCCAACTGCATATGGCTGTTGGCGCTGGTGTTTTGCAATGAGGCTCATTTGCAGAGAAAGGGGCCAATTTTGTGCCAAATGCACAGCACCGGTGCATCGAGACGCTATTTGCTTGGCGGTGGTTAGGGCCGCATTTCACCCTTTGTGGATGCTTTGAGAATCACCTGGTTTCTTTTTGTCTTATTTGTGCAGGTTTAGCGGCCGCAAAAGCCGTGCAATCCTTTCGTGAATTCGCCAGTGAGTGTTTTGTCAGAGTGATTGTTATTTGGGGTGCTCTAACTGTGCACTCTCTCTCTCTTGCCTCGCGGCGTTCGGCCCACCAATCGTGTAATTTCAGTGACGTTGTTGGTCACCTGAGCCAGTTTCCCAGTCGTGTCAGACATGATCACTCAGTCAGACCGTCAGCAACATTCTCATTTGTAGAGCTGGCCCGCTGGTCCGGTCCAGCCAAAAATATACAAAAAATGCATTAAATTTAAATTTAGTCCAAAGCAATTCATTTGAACTGTAGTTTAAGTAGGCTTCACATACAAACAGGTGTAGGAGTGCAAACTGCTATGGCAACTCCTTTAATGTGTTAACTGACTTAAAGAGTCAAACTGTGCTTTTTTTCCCCTTTCCAAATTACCTGAAATAATTCACTATTTTTACAAAAAGACCTATCCTGTAGTCATGTCATGTTAAAATGCCAGAAAGATGTATTGTGTTTTTGTTGGTGAAAGACATAAAACAACATTGACTAAGTGGAGATCTGTAAAACCAACTGGAAATATGTTGCTCCTGACTAACCTGGTGTTAAGGTGTCTGGTGGGCTACAGCCTGTCCAGCCTGGCAGCACTGATGCTGTCCCCTGAAACCTTTACCCATGTGTACTGTCTGGTGTTTGACGTTTTTATTCTCCAAGCATAAATTACATCAAATTGTGACAGTAACTTGGACAACGTGATGGAAGATCACTTGTCCTGTGTTGTCACTTGTCTTCACCGAGAGCCAGGAGAAGGAGAATGATAACATCATCAACCTCCTTCTCCTGGCTCTCGGTGTCAGACGGGTCCGCCGCCTCGTCTTCCCTGTCCCTCTGCACCTCCTGCCCGGGCTTGGCTACAGCAGCTGCCGGGGAGGTTATGCACGCAGCAGTGCCACTAACTCCACACACACTGGGTCCCTCTGATATAGTTACTACATCATCTACGGCCATTTTATCTTTCTCCAAATTACTGTGGAGTTTAGGAGACTCCAGGTTTACACTTTGTGGGGTTTCAGTTGTTTCCCCATGGCCATGAGCCTCATTACCCCCCCCCCCCCCGCACACACACACACACCTTTTCGCTACTCCCCCCCACTTCACTTCAGCCGCCTGGTCAGCGGCTTCTGCATCCTCCACTTCCTGCTGTCTATATGCCGGCAAACAAAGTGCTTATCTCCCACATCCCCACACTCAAAACACTTCATACTAGCTGAACTTACATATACCATTTTGGCTATGGGCTTAAAATTGCATTTTTACATAGTCATAATTCTTAAAACATCAGACTATGGGATCTGCATTGGTTGTGGTTCGGTAATGCCAGTCTGAAATCCGATGAGTGAATTATGTCAGTATCGGTACCCCATACTGATATTGGATCGGATCAGTCCCAACTCTAGTTAGGGCAAATGGAAACAGAAGGGAAGATTAAAAACGTCATGTCATATATTCTTTATTTTGTACAGTTTATACATCTAATAGCTTGTGCATCTAATATCTGAGAGACTGCAGGCTGTACAACACTTTGGCTGAACCCGTCATCTATCCTGTTTAACCCCTAGTTCCTCCGGTCATATTCACTCGAGACCTGGAGAGCCTGAAGGCTGAGGAGGACGGCAGTGTCACGCTGCACTGTGAGCTCTCTAAACCCGGAGTCCCTGTGGAATGGAAAAAGGGAATACAAGTGTTGAAGTCTGGGGAAAAGTACCAGATGAAACATGCAGGATGCCGCCATGAGCTACAGATCTTAGACTTGAAAACCGGAGACACGGGAAGCTATTCGTGTTATTCTGAGGATGCAGAAAGCTTTGCGTCCCTGGTAGTACACGGTAGGAGGGAGACTATATCTCTACGTTCGCTCCCCTTTTCTTCTTTGCCAAACCTTTTACTTTAACACTGCTCTTAATTTGTTCCACTCTTTCTCAAGTGTCTTCCACTCGTGGTAGTGCAGGTGGTACTTAATAGTTATCTCTGTTTCATTTGTCAGCTCTCCCAGTTGCTTTCATTGAGGAGTTAAAGAGCCAAGTGGCTGAGGAGGGGGACCGTGTTACCTTGCACTGCAAACTCTCTAAGCCTGGAGTTTCTTTGGAATGGAAAAAAGGAGAACTTGGTCTTTGCGCCTGTGCCAAGTATAACATCAGTCAGACAGGCCACAGTGCCACACTAGTAATCCACGATGTAGACCTAGAGGATGCAGGGTACTACTCGTGTGACAGCGGGGACTGTCAAAGCACGGCAAAACTTGCTGTGAGGGGTATGCAGATTGGAAACTGTTCTGTCCATATGTCTATTTTACACATTTGTAGCATTTTTCATGGCTGGACGGGGTGAAAATTACACCAGATGTCTCTAGTTTATGCACCTCATTTCCCCTACTTAGTTCCCCCTCTCCCCCCCCCCCACAGCCCAGCCAGTCTTTTTCAAAACCCAGCTGGAGAACCTAGAGAAAGAGGCGGGGGAGACCGTCAGTTTCCGCTGCGAGACATCCAAATCGGGAGCCAGCGTGGTGTGGCGGCGAGGAGACACGGTGTTGGAGTCCAGCAGCAAGTACCAGCTGAAACAGGAAGGGGGCATAGTGGAGCTTGTCATCTATAAATTACAGGGAGCTGACTCAGGGGTGTACTCCTGTGACACTGGCAACCAGAAGACTTCCGCCATTCTTGCTGTACATGGTAGGGATTCTCTATCTGGGACCTTCCTCTTTTTTTTTTCTTTTTTTTTTTGTTAACCTCTCATCCTTTCCCTCACATTCTGGATTGATATAATGCCCCATTGTCCTAAGTCGTTCCTTGTTCTCCCACCTGACTGATTTGATCTTCACATGTTAACCTCATATACTGTGGAGTGATATGCATGGACCAAGTATCGGGGATCCTTTCAGGGGTCATCTTGTCCCTATTTAATGGTTCATCCAGAATCTCTCCATTAAAGAGGTCTTGTACCTTGCTCTGGTGTTCACACTTTTCAAGATGACTTAACTATTCACTGTTGTGTTTGATCACTGATCTGGTTTCTGTCTTCCTTCATCTCTTTTGTCATCTTTCACATTCAGTAACACACTCTTACACCGTCTTTCTTGACCCGGCATTGTTCACTGTAACGAAACTGTAGAATAGCATGGCTCACAGTGTCTAATTTTGGTCAAAAGCTGCAGAAATCTGTTTCAGTCTTCCTTCTTGCCAAGCATGTGCTCGTGTCAGCCAAGTGAAACATAACTTCTTGTTTACCTTGATTTATCAAACAGAGGTTGAAGTTACCATTGTGAAATTTTTGGAGAGCTGCGTTGTGCGTGAGGGGGACGACGTCCACTTCGAGTGCTGGGTTTCTCACGAGAATGCCCCCTGCACCCAGTGGAAGCTCCAGGATGTCCCGCTACAAAATAATGAGATGAACCTGATCCGGACCGATGGCAGGGTTCACATGCTCACTCTCAGAGGAGTCACCAAGGCTGATTCGGGCACAGTCACCTTCACAGTGGGTAACCACACCTCCACTGCTTGCCTGACAGTCAGAGGTAAGGCGAACTTTTGGCTCTCGTTTTGGGGTCGGGGTGAACTAACACTCACCTTTTGTGTTAACAGTAACACTGACACAGAGATTTTCCAGTGTATTTCAAACTTTTCATTATCACCATCGTCCTTGTGGGGTACTGTCCTGTGTCTCTTCCATTTGATCATTTGAGACATAGGAAGCATCTCATGGGTCCTTGTGAGTCCTACTTTTCACTGAACCGCTCACCCCGCTTTGTTGCTTTTCACTTTGTCACTGAAGGAATATTGACTTTCCACCTACATGTCTGCCACCCAGTTCTATATGCATGTACACTTTTCCATTTCCTAATGAACTAAGATCACATTTGTACTTTCAACATGATATTGTCTCTGTGGCTTTGGCAAAGTTCAGGCACTTTGATAGAGGGACACATGGTGAAGGGAGCGCTCCGGTACACCTTGCACAATTTATTAATTGCCAACAGCAAATCATTAATAAAATCAGCACTAAGTCAAAGTTCCATTGCTTACAGTCTATATCGAATCCCTTCCCAATGGCTGGACGAAACAGTTAAATACTTGTACACATTTAACACACACCGTCCAACACGTCCTGCAGGCAAACACTCTTCTCCCTGTGGCGACTCGAGCACACGAGTGCATCTGAATGAACGTTTTTCTTTTGCTTTTGACTTTTCCTTAAAGGGAAACAGTAATGATCTTCAACAGAAGTCACTTAAATGAGTGATGAAACATTTCTCTCTCTTCCCTCTCTCTTTCCCTCTCTCTCACTCCATCTCTCTCGCTCTCCATCTCTCTCTGTCTCTCTCTCCATCTCTCTCCCGCCATCTCTCAAATTCAAATTCAAATGTGCTTTTATTAGCATGACAAATATACATTTGTACTGCAAAGCATTTTCACATAAAGGACAATAAGAGTGCACGAATACAGAACATATATACATCAACACATGCACTACAACTCTTTCTCCATCTCTCTTTCTGTCTCTCTCTCTCTCTCCATCTCTATGTCTCTGTCTCTCTCTCTCTGTCTCCATCTCTCTCCATGTCTCTCTCTCCATCGCTCTCCCACCTCTTTCTTGCGTGCCCTCTTTCTCTCTCGCTTTCTCTCCCTCGCTCTCTCCTTCCCTCTCTCTCCCTCTCTCTTTCTCTCTCTCCCTCTCTTTCTCTCTTGCCCTCTCTTTCTGTCTCTCTCTCCCTCCCTCTCTTGCCTTCTTTCTGTCTCTCTCTCCCTCTTTCTCTCTCTCCCTCCCTTTTTCTCTCTCCCTCTCTTTCTCTCTCGCCCTCTCTCTTTCTTTGTCTCTCTCTCCCTTGCTCTCTCTTGCCCTCTCTCTTTTTGTCTCTCTCCCTCTCTGTCTCTTCATTAGCAGCCGTAATACTGAGTAATCTTTCTGTGTCTCTAAAGCGCTGTTGACATTGTGTCCACTGGTTGACATCACTGGCGGACAGGCTGTGAATGTGAATGGTTTGCTGATTGGCTGCATTGTATAAGAAAATGTAAATGTCAACACTAGATACAGCTGTATAATGTGGCATTATTGTTCATATTTTCATACTTGATCGTGATTATGTACCATTAATGTTTACCATGTGTGTAGCCTGTTTTTACTCATTTTGGCAAGTCAGTACCCTGCTGAACGCCGAGACAATAAATTCCCTCTGCTGTATTGTGACGGTCGTATACAAACATAAGAACTGTATGTGCACTAATCCATGTTCTGTCTTTCTCTGATGGACGTCCTGCGTGTCAAGGAATTATCTCAGGTTTACATTTGTTCATTTTTAACGCTGAATAATTCCTAAGTCAATCTGTCACCGATTCAGTTTGATGCGCAACCGATAGAAACGTGCATGGTCAGGCACCTTTCCACATCTGTGATCTAATTTGCCCCTACACAACACCAAGATCATTTAGGTCCTCTGGTAAGTGTTAATGGTCTGTACCAAACCAAGGGTGATGGGAGCTTTCACAGTAGTTGCCCCTAAACTATGGAACACTCTCCCCTTGGCTTTGCGGTTTGTTGACTCTATGGACAGTTTTAAAAAGCTGATAAAATGAGCATCTGGGTGGTGTGGCGATCTATTCTGTTGCCTACCAACACGGGGATCCCCGGTTCGAATCCCCGTGTTATCACCGGGTTGGTCGGGTGTCCCTACAGACACAATTGGCTGTGTCTGCAAGGTTGGAAGCCAGATGTGGGTGTGTCCTGGTCACTGCACTAGCGCCTCCTCTGGTCGGTCAGGGCACCAGTTCGGGGGGGGGGGACTGGGGGGAATAGTGTGATCCTCTCATGTGCTACGTCCCCCTGGCAAAACTGTTAGAGAAGGCATGTGGTAGTCTGCAGCCCTCCCCGGATCGGCAGAGGGGGTGGAGCAGTGACCGGGATGGCTCGGAAGAGACGGATAATTGGCCGAGTACAATTAAGGAGAAAAGGGGGGGGGGGGTTGGGAACTCACTGGTTTAGTGTGGCTTTTGTTTAGTCTTAGTTTAGTTTGTGCATTGCTTTTTATTGTTTGGCTTACATCTCTCTGTTTATCTTTTACATTTTTTTTTTCATTATGAAGCACTTCATGACTTCGTCTGTGAAAGGTGCTATATTAATAAACTTACTTACTCAAAGTGGGATTTTTTTTTTTTGCACATTTTTACATTTCTCTTCCTGCTGCTTTGGAATAGAAAGTGAAATCATGAACATACTGTGTAGCAATGCAAACATGAGACTCCGTTGGTTATAATCTCTGTTTCGGCGTTTGTGGTTCAACCCTGAACCATCCTTTGAGTGTTCTTCATCCTAACCTATGATGGTCTTCCTGGCAGCGGCTCCTGTGGTATTCAGGAAAGAACTGGAGAGCCAGGAGGCTGTGGAGGGAGGCAAGGCCACCCTGTCCTGTGAGACATCCAGCCCTGGTGGCAAGGTGACCTGGAGACGGGGCTCACTTCTGCTCACCCAAGGGGAAAAGTACTCCATGGAGCAGAAAGGCCTCACCTGTATTCTGGTGGTTCATAAGTTGAGGGTGGAGGATTCTGGAGAGTACACCTGCGATACAGGGGACAAGCAGAGCACTGCTACCCTGACCGTGAAAGGTAACAGAAGACCTCTTTATGTCGATGCTGTGTTTAATCCAATAATAATAATAATAATAATAATAACTTTATTTATATAGTCTTTATGCATGCTCAATAATCCAGGTAAGATTGAATTAGTTCATCTGGACACAACATTTATTGAGAAATGTTTCATCCCTCACCTAAGTGACCTCTTCAGTCTCACCTGACTGCAGGTATCCCCACCCTTTTGTTTAGTCTTTGTTTAATTTGTGCATTGGGTAGGGATACCTGCAGTCAGGTGAGACTGACAAAGTCACTTAGATGAGTGATGAAACTTTTCTCTCAATAAACGTTGTGTCCAGATGAACTGATACAATTTCTGTGATTTATTTATATAACACTTTTCATAACAATGTTACCCAAGTCCGTCCCATCAGCAAGTAATGGTTGTCTCCCGCTCGGGGTCATTTTCTCATGGATTTCATAGTTGCACTCTCATACAGCAAATGCATGAGACATTAATTTTTCTCGACTTGTAATCACCTCATGTCTCTGGCTACACAATTAGTTGTGGTCTATTGCTTTGTGATGGAGCTCACACTAGCTTCAGTGACAACCAGAGTTTTGCAAAAGTATTGTTAATGCAAATTCATTGAGTATGTGTTGCATCATCATTCAAGCGATGTCTTTTTGTGAAATCCAAAGTCTTAAAATACCCTCGGCAGTTTTAATTATGCTGGCACATGCTAGGGCATTCAACACTCTTCCTCTTCAGATCTTTAGACAATGTCAGTAAGTAGTAAAGATGATGCTTTCATGGTGGATGCACCTTCTTAGTGATGCTGACCTTCCAATCATCCCATTCACCCTCAGAGTGTGTGCGTATCACCCGAGAGCTCTGTGATATCACTGTGACCACTGGCCAGGATGCTGTCTTTGAGGTTGAGTTGTCACACTCGGGGGTAACCAATGGGGAATGGTGGCTTGGCGACAACCTCCTCCAAAATAACGATTTGAACGAAATGAGCTGCCAAGGACGAGTTCACCGACTGGCCCTGAAGATGGTAACTACTGATGAGTCAGGGGACGTGGCCTTTCTAGTTGGAGAACAGAAGAGCGTGGCCTCTCTTCTGGTGGAGGAGAAACCCAAAGGTAATGGAGGTGACATGATCTCTCAAGGTTTTAAGTCCCCACTCATACATCGACCATCAAACAGCTTTGCCTGAGCGAATGGAAATCTACTGGCATCATCATCATCTACTCCATTCTAACCTTTCATGTGCTTTTCATTTCTTGGCATTCATTTTATAGCATCTACTATAAAAGAAATGCTATCCAAATACTAACAAGTATATTATTACTTGATGGATAAACTGATTAACCTCTTTACCTAGAAAATTATTACTGTAACTTTGTAAACATTCAAAGTTGGTAGTTTTGTAATAATCTGACTATAACGTCACACTTTTTAGATTAGCCTTAAATTTATAACGGAAAAAAAAGAAGATGCGGCACAGGCCCAGTGGTTAGCGCTGTCGCCTAACAGCAAGAAGTCCTGGGGTCGAACCCAGGGGTAGTCCAACCTTGGGGGTCATCCCGGGTCGTCCTCTGTGTGGAGTTTGCATGTTCTCTCCATGTCTGCGTGGGTTTCCTCCGGGTGCTCCGGTTTCCTCCCACAGTCCAAAGACATGTAGGTCAGGTGAATCGGCCGTACTAAAAATTGTCCCTAGGTGTGAATGTGTCAGCCCTGTGCTGGACTGGCGGCCTGTCCACGGTGTCGCCCCGCCTGCCGCCCAATGACTGCTGGGATAGGCTCCAGCATCCCGTGACCTCAACTGGAATAAACAGCTTGGATAATGGATGGATGGAAAAAACTAAAGACGACTTTAGGTAGACTTAACAAAGAACCCGAGTTGTTCCTTTCCCTCATACGTTTGGAATAAGTCTCTATGTCTCTTAATCAATGAAAATATGAAAGACATTAATAGTCTTTATTGTAATACATTGTGTGTGTTTTCTATAACATGAACAATAACATTCAGCATTCACTGCATGCATCTGAGTACTTATCTGTCAGATCAGTTAAAATAATTAGGATTTACAACCAGGGAGACAGGAAGTGATGTATCATAAATAACAGATGAGTTCAGTGTCAGATTTTTCGTATCTGCAGTGCTAATACTAGAGAAGCCACACAACACTGTGGCCCTAGAGGGTGAAACTGTCACCCTGGCTTGCACCATCTCTGACCCCAAGGCCACTGTCGCCTGGATCCGAAACAACATGCCCATCAAAGCAGGTTTCAAGTATGACCTCAGGAAGAATGGAGCGTTCCAACAGCTCCGCATCCACAACCTGGTACCTGAAGACTCGGGAACGTACTCCTGCGACACGGGAGACATGCAGTGTGATGTCATCTTGACCGTGGAAGGTAAAAAGAGATGTCTCTAGGGGAAAAAAAAAAGTCACTTTCCTCTTGATCAGATTCAAGACTGTGGATCAAGAGAAGATTGGGTTGAACCCTCCTATAACATCCTTGAATGTCCCTTTACCCCTAGCAGGCATTCCACCCTGCTACCACAATGAATAAAAATAGTGCAAAAAAAACCTCTTCATCCGTCAATGTTTGTCTTCAACGTACCATTTTTAGCAGGTTATGCTGCATTTTCCCCATTTTAAATTGTCACCAGGTGCTCCGGCGTTCTTCCAGAAAGAGCTGAAGAACCAAGAAGCCATAGAGGGTGATGATGTCACACTGCGCTGTGAGCTGTCAAAACCAGGCGTTCGTGTGGAGTGGAGGAAAGGAGGCGTAGTCCTCCAGTCCAGCAAGAAGTATGAGATGAGGCGGGTAGAGTGCATTCGAGAGCTCTGTATACGAAACCTGGAGCCTGAAGACAACGGCTACTATACCTGTGATGCGGGAGACCAGCTCACCACAGCCTCTTTGGCAGTGCAAGGTAGCCTACCTCAACTCTGTTGTGACTGTCCCTGGTTTTGAGCGTCTCCATTCTGTGTCTTTGCAGTAAATTAGATATAATGTGTGGGCAAAAATATCATTCCTAAAATTAAGTAAAGTCATTGTGACAAATGGAAGTGTGGTTTTAAATCTGTAGGCCTTTCTCTTTGTAAACTATGTGAAGTTGTATGGTGCCACTTTCTTTTGTGATGTTGTGTCCTGACACCATTCCAATACATGAACGCAGTTAAGGACAAGACTTAAAACCCTATATACAGCAATGATATAGTTAGTGTTTTAATAAGTGAAATGTGAATAAAATATATATGCATATTATATCACATCAAAATGGAAAAATTAGGAAAAATACAAACAGTAGTTTGTATCAACCAGCAAAAGTCAGTGCATTAGTTGGCCTTCAACTTTTAGATTGACATAATGGTGACATTCATCATTTTTAATTGACATTTTAATTCACATTTTAGTTCATGGTGTATCTATTCTTACTTGATTCAGGGCTGATGAAGGGAATCAGAATATAGATTTAGCAGTAAAATAATTCAAAGGACGCTGCGTCCAGATGGCGTGGTGGTCTATTCTGTTGTCAACCAACACAGGGATCGCCGGTTTGTATCCCTGTGTTAACCTCCGGCTTGGTCGGGCGTCCCTACAGACACAATTGGCCGTGTCTGCGGGTGGGAAGCCGGATGTGAGTATGTGTCCTAGTCGCTGCAGTAGCACCTCCTCTGGTCGGTCAGGGCGTCTGTTTGGGGGGAGGGGACTGGGGGGGAATAGCGTGGTCCTCCCACACACTACACCCCTCTGGTGAAACTCCTCACTGTCAGGTGAAAAGAAGCGGCTGGCGACTCCACATGTATCGGAGGAGGCATGTGGTAGTCTGCAGCCCTCCCCGGATGGGCAGAGGGGGTTAAGCAGTGACCAAGACGGCTCGGAAGAGTGGGGTAATTGGCCAAGTACAGCTAGGAAGAAAAAGGGGGAAAATTAAAAAATAATAATAATTCAAAGGACTAGTGTTCAACTATGCACATGAACAAAATAAGAATGAATCTACCACATAAAGTTGAATCAGTTCATCTGGAGACAACGTTTATTGAGAGAAACGTTTCATCACTCTTCTAAGTGACCTCTGCAGTCTCAACTGACTGCAGGTATCCCCACCCTTATAAACAATACAGTGGCACAACGACCGAAAACAACAATTGGTTTCTGTGACCATTAACTGGAGTTACAATAGCCATGTGTACTATTCACAGAGGACTGGGGAATGGTTGCAATCACAGCATTATAAGATGGCGACAGATGTACTCTTAGGCCCCCCTGGTTCAGGGATTGTCATTTCCTCTTCACATAGATGGCCTCTTTGACTCCCTGTTAAAACCAGCATTCCCCCCTGTCAGGGATGTGCACATCCTCATCCTTGAAAGAGTGGCCCCTGGCCTGTAGATGGGTGTAGACTCTGGAGACATGGCCTGATGTGTTGGCTCTTCTGTGTTGTGCCATCCTCTTGACCAGCATCTGTTTAGTTTCCCCAGTAAACAAGTTGCGGCAATCCCCCCGGCACTTAACAGTGTACACTATATTGTTGTTTGTGCTGGAGGACCTGATCCTTGGAGTAGACCAATTTCTGGCACAGCGTGTTTTGAGGTTTTGGCGGCAACTGAGACGTGGTGTTTGGAAAATATACGTCTCAACTGCCATCTTACAAATGTCATCGCCATCTTACAATGCTGTGATTGCAACCATTCCCCAGTCCTCTGTGAATAGTACACATGGCCATTCAAACTCTAGTTAATGGTCACAGCAATTTGCATATGAAACTAATCATAGGTTTTGGTCGTTATGCCACTGGATTGTTTGTAAGGGCGGGGATATCTGGAGTTGGTTTAGACTGAAGAGGTCATTTAGATGAGTGATGAAACGTTTCTCTCAATAAATGTTGTCTCCAGATGAACTGATTCAACTTCCTTTGATTTTCTTACCTGGATTATTGAGCATGCATAAAGACAAGAATGAGTCTGTGTTTGTGTTATATGTTTCACTCTACAGTGAAAGGGGTCTTCATTGTATCTGGTCTTAAGACGGTCGATGTCTTTGTTGGGGAATGGGCCACCTTCTCCTGCCAACTGTCCGGTAGGGCAGCCGGTGAGGTGCAGTGGTGGCTGGATGGCACCATGATAGAGCACAGCCCCTTCACTGAAGTAGGGCTGAGCCCGGGCCACATCCACACACTCACCTTAAAGAACCTGGCCCCAGATGACTCTGGCACAGTCACGTTCAAAGCCGGCAGTGTGGTGTCTACCGCCAAGCTGTTAGTCAAAGGTATCAGGCTACAGGTGGTGGACATACCACAGCTTCTAGACCAGCAGATAGTAAAGGAGCATCTCCGTTGAACTCTTTTCTTAAGACCCCAGCAGCTTTTTAATCGAACATTTTGATTGCCATAAATACATAGTAGTTTCCAACGTATTTTGAAACTTAAGGTTGTCTTGTAATTTGTCAACGTTGCTATGATGGCAACATCCATTTAAATTTCCTATGGAATAAGTTGGCTAATGAGACGAAACGTCATTTGTTACACTACAGTATCTGTTTAAAGTGGCACCAGGTACCTTTTTGTATTTCTGTAGCATTTCTTACATCACTATTGCAAAGACGATTGAAGGGCGTTTATATTTATTTATTTATTTTTCTTAATAGCATGGCTAGACACATGCATTTATTTACATTTATTTATGAGCCATAGCTCAAACTCTTGCAGAAGAAGAGGAGCTATGTTCAGACGAGGCAAAGTAAAATTGTAATATTTTGATATTTATCGTTTATTAAATTTGGAAACAGGACATAACTGACATAAAGCAATCCTTATTTTTCTCTGAAACTTTCATGACTGGTAGCAGACAAAATGCATTGCAAAAACAAGGCTTCTAGGGAGCTGATCCCAATGGTAACTGTGTCATTCTCCCATGGCTATTTCACTGTGACCAAAAGGAATTTGATGATGCTATGTTAAAGCAAAAGAGTTACCTGGTACCATTTTAAATAGCTCTTCAATGATGACAGTGTTCTGCAAGGGTCCATTAAAGAGTGATAAACTCCTTTAAAATGGAATGAGTGAAAGCTGTCGGGCTTGAGATTTTGTGCCTCATCCATGCATGAGCAAACATTATTCTTCATTTCATTGATGCTAATGATAGCATAAGTGTTCCATGCTGTATGCTGTGATGTAACAAAAACATACAACTGGGTGCAGCACCACAGGAAAGTTCCATTACACTGCAATTTAATATCATCTAATTTAATCATTTTTAGTAAGACGGCAGCAGTGTAGGTTTATCAACCTCTATTATATTATTATATATTATATATATTATTATATAATATAATAATATAATATATATTATATAGTATATTAATATTATATATTATATCATAATATTTTTACAGAGTCATGGTAGTTTGTTTTGATGGTCTAACAAAAATACTTTATCCAAAATTCATATTCACACACAATCCTTTCGGAATTTCTTTTGGATTCTCTCTAAATCCTTATTACATTCTCATATGAACTCAATATCCCTTGGTAGCATCTATGATCAGTGATGCAAAATTGGTGATGTCTATGGACAGCTAAGGAAGAAATCATCCAATTTTTCTAAAAAGATGAACAAGTTAGACTTAGCCCTTTGGCAACATGTGCATTCGATGTGGTTTTACAGTATGGAGTAAAAATGTGAGCCAAGAGATGATGAAATGCCGTGTTAGGGAAGTGCTGCTCCACCCACCCAGTAAGGCCGGCCACTGCCCCACCCTCCCTTTCACCCTCACCTCCACTTGCCCCACTAAAACATCTAACCCCTGAGCATCTACGCTGTAAGTTTTGCATTGCTATCCATCTATCAACCCCTGTCTCCCTCACTGGCTGTCAGCACTTTTTGGCCTTGGGCTATGACCGTGACCTTGAACATGGATGGTTGGCTTTTTGATCCCCACTTCAGTGTGATAAAACACCAGATAAGTCAACATATTCTCTATTTGACACATTGTGTTTTATAATACACTTTGGACACTCTCAAACTAACAACATCAGGCAAAGGGACTGCCGATGGAAACTAGCTTATTAGCTAACTCGGGTACATTTACATTTGTTTCAAATGTTGATTAATGTACATTGTCCCTTCCCAAATAAACGTTTAAACTAAACTAAACATCTGGCGAATACCACTCTTAAGTTAAGTAAGACACATGGATAGCACCCTATGGGACTGTGGGGGTTATGAAGTCCATACGCCATTCGGCATGTCCAGTGCATGTCTTTTTGTCTTACGGCTAAAACCTGACCGCTGACCCCACCTTCAGATCCCACAGTTGAAGTGGTGAGTGAAATGGAGGACCTGTGGGTGGTTGAAGACCACCCAGCTGAGTTCATCTGCCAGTACTCAAGGCCTGTCAAGGCCCAGTGGAGGAAAGAAGGTCACCCGGTGCAGCCTGATGGCCAGAGGGTGGTAGTGGAGCAGGACTGGAATGTGGCTCGCTTGTACATTAGCTGTGTATCTGCTGAGGACAGGGGCACATACTCCTGCGAGGCAGAGGGGACCTGTGTGGTCGCCTCATTGCATGTGGAAGGTGAGCTTCCCTCCAAAAAAGCAACTACCTTCAGGCAATGCCTCTAATCTCCTTACTCTGAAAAGGTTTAGTCTCAGGGAATTATATAATAACTATAAAAAACACTACTAAGACCAGGAAAAAGTAGAATACGCTTATATGATATGGTGGTCATCCAACTGCACATGCAATTGAAACCCTCAAAAAGTCTTTGTGTAACCTAATACACTTTGCATTTATGTTTTCTTTTTTTGAAATGTGTGTTTATGTTTACATAAAACATTTGACAAAAAAAATCAATAAATCCCTTGGCGATTATCATGAAACTAATTTCCTTTATCATCAACCATAAACTCTATTAAGCCTTATGGACATCTATAAATATTTTAAATGTGTTTTTTTGTCCTCATTTTTGCATTTCCGCTATACAGTAAAACCCATTGACATCGTCCAAGGCTTGGAGAACATGGACACCATTGATGGCGGTGAGGCACTGTTTGAGTGTGCTGTTTCTCGTCCTGAGACCAAAGACTGCCGCTGGCTTCTCAATGGCAAGCCAGTCAAGGAGTCGTCTAATGCTGAGATCGTGTCTTTTGAGAGTGGCCGTCGTCACCTGCTCCTGCTGAAAGACTTGCACATCGCTGACAGTGGCACAGTGACCTTCCAAGCTGGCACGGCCTCCTCATCTGCCCAGCTCACTGTCAAGGGTGAGTCATGGAAATGATTATCGTATGCCTCTTAAATTTCATTTACAGTATGACCGTGACATATTAGTTTAGGATTGGTGTAATTTATGCATTAAACCTTCAACAGATCATTTTTTTCATTTCACGATTATGGCTTTGTCTGTACTCAGGCTGGAAGCTGGACATAGTGAAGGGTCTAGAGGACAAAGTGGCAGTGGTTGGAGAGAGGGTGGAGTTCTTTGTTCAGCTGACTGAGCCTGTACCTGTGGCAGAGATAGCCTGGTATGCTAATGGTGTGGAGCTAAAGGCCGACGACACCTGGGCCATGGAGGCTGATGGCGCCTCCTATCGTCTTGTCTTGAGACGGGCGCCACTTTTGCCCCGGCAAGAAATAACCTTTGCTGGTAGAGATGCTATCACCATGGCCAAACTCACCATCATCAGTAAGTGTCAGAGAAACAATCTGATAGAGAAGAGCGATATGCTGAACTGTTTTGCTAAAGGTCCAGTGAAATGAAAAATGAATTTTGGTTCTCGTTTCGCCTTTATTTATGGTTAATTTCGCTGGCACTTGTGTCCAGTGACAATAAAGGTTACTTACTTACTTACTTACTTATTTGCACTTAATTTACATATATTAAACACTATGTTCTAGAAATTCAGAAAAAAAAACTTTTATAATCTTTGTGTTTTTACGAATTATGTTTTTCTCTTCATGACAAATACAATAATTTCTTAGTAACATCATCCTTCACTTTTGCGTGTTCACGAAATGTCAAACAATAGGAGCGAGGTTGATAGAAGGCAAGTGATCTTCTATCACTAAACTGAAACTAACAATAGCATATTGATGTCCACATTCTTCTAAACATGCCTGGCCATTGTCGGCTGTTAGCCAAATCATATTCCCTCCCCTCAAAAAAATCCCACCCAATGGCCCTTGTCATACAGATATTTTAAATCGTGGTATTTTGCAGTACTATCAATTCTGTCTCATGGGATCTTAAAGACCTTAAAAATTTAAAGCCTTTACCTCCGGCTTGGTCGGGCGTCCCTACAGACACAATTGGCCATGTCTGCGGGTGGGAAGCCGGATGTGGGTATGTGTCCTGGTCACTTCACTAGCGCCTCCTCTGGTTGGTTTGGGTGCCTGTTTGGAGGGGAGGGGGGACTGGGGGAATAGCGTGATCCTCTCACGCGCTACGTCCCCCTGGTGAAACTCCTCACTGTCAGGTGAAAAGAAGCAGCTGGTGACTCCACATGTATTGGAGGAGACATGTGGTAGTCTGCAGCCCTCCCCGGATCGGCAGAGGGGGTGGAGCAGCGACCGGGACGGCTTGGAAGAGTGGGGTAATTGGCCGGATACAATTGGGGTGAAAAAGGGGGAAAATTAACACACACACAAAAAAATGAAAGCCTTTTCCAGTCATAGTGTTGCTGTTTTATTATCTCCCACCAAAAAGTCTAAATTGTTTTTCCTCTGTCTTAGTTTTGCTACAAGCCTTTAACACTTGGTGCTCCTTTCCCAACAGCTGTACCTGATCCACCAGAGGACCCAGAGGTCCTCAGTAAGACTAAGGAATCTGTTACCCTCTCTTGGTTTACTCCCCTACATGATGGAGGCAGCCCCATCTTGGGTTACAGAGTAGAGATGCGGCTGACAGACAGCGCTCTCTGGCTGCCATGCCATTCAGAGCCAGTGTGTAACACAGAGCTTGTCATTGAGAACCTCACCCCAGGGAGTAGCTACAGGTTTAGAGTGGCAGGCATCAACACAGTTGGAACTGGAGAGCCTGTTCAGCTACCACAGACCGTGCAGCTTGGTGAGTGGTGTGTTGGAAAAATGTAAGATTTCCAGGCTCCATCACTTTGTTTGGCTACCAAGGCAATTTCCTAATTCTGCTGTCTCACCTATGGACATTTTGTGTGGAAAAGCCTGACCATCCATTTGGTGTGAGGGTCATAAGTCACTTAGAATCTTTTAATGCAGTTTGCCTCTATGTATCAAAACAACATCAGAAATGAGCAAATGTGCAGTATTGCAGTCATTGAAATAACAGTCATGCAAAGAAATATGACAGGCTGTCATCGATTGTGTAACATACATACTTCTCTCTGTCATTGTTGAACAGAGTCTCCAGTGAAAGTGACACAGCCGCTGACCTGCCCCAACCTGCAAGCAGGTAAGACGGTGCAGGTAGAGTGCCAGCTTTCTACGGAGGGCATTTCAGTCACATGGTTTAAAGACCAAAAAGAGCTGGAGGTGGGGGCTAAGTACCAGTTCACCACAGAGGGGAAGAGACAAGCCCTGTTGATCAAGGACTTTGAAGCTGCTGACCAGGGCATGTATAGCTGTTTAGCCTCAGCTGATGTCGAGAGCTCCATTAGCCTCAGCCTGGATGGTAAGAAAACAAAAATCAATTCTCCCCACCACTGTGTCTCTTAGTGATTTTTTTTCTTTATTTATAGAGCTCCAACACTGTAGTTAACTCAAGTTAACTCAATACATGTAGATTTCAATCGTCTTATTCTCTCATGCTAAATTGGAAACCTCTGGGAGGAATATTTGTCATGGTAAGCTTGGTAAGTAGAATTTCACTTATTTGCAGCTTTGCCACCAGTAAGGTAAGTTGTGTTTTTTGGAGAGTGATCATTTAAACGTTTATCAAAGCATTATTGGGTACTCCATTGTGGTTATAGGTGCAGAATCAGAGGAAGGGGGCCAGCCCAGTCTGCCCCCAGAGGCTGCCGCAGAGGGTGACGTCCATGAGCTTTGGGAGGCCTTGGCCAAGAAACGTCGTATGAGTCGTGAGCCCACTCTGGACTCTATCTCTGAACTCCCTGAAGAGGATGGTAAAAGTGGTCAAGACAAAGTCGAAAAGGAGGAGGCAAAAGAGCCAGAGAAAGTTGAAATGAAATCGCCAGAGAAGGAACAGGTTGCCAAGATTAAACAGCCAGACTCTAACTTGTATACCAGTTCTGAGGATGAGTCTGTATCAGGGGGTCCAACACTTGTGTCATACCTCAAGAAGAGCAGTAAGTCCGCTGTTTTGGCCACTGAACAGGTAGATACTCTGTCTGCTGAGAGGTTCTTTGCACAGTTCAAGATGTCAGACCAGAAGACAGAGCAGCAGACTGAAATAAAACTGACAACAGTTCAACAGACAGAGACAAAACAGACAGTTACACAAGAGATTGACATCATGGAGATCGGTAAAGAGGATGAGCCTGAGCTCAGAGAGGCAGCCATCAAGATCCAAGCTGCTTTCAAGGGCTACAAGGCTCGCAGGGACATGCGCCCTGCCTTCAGAGATGTCTTCAAGGACCAGACCAAAGAACCTGGCAGTACCATTCATCTAGAGTGCATGGCAGAAGGTAAACCTGACAAGGTGTGTTGGCTGAAAGACGGAGAGCCCCTGACAGATGGCAAGCACCACCACATCGATATCTACAATGATGGTACCTGCTCGCTGGTCATCACTGCCATCACTACCAAGGACACGGGGGTTTATACCTGCAAGGTTACCAACAAATTTGGGGTCAAATCTCACAGTGGCAAGGTGACAGTGGGTACCGTGAGAGAATCATCTGATCGACGGCCTCTGACAGTAGGCTACAGTGCTGACAGCGAGCCAGAGAGCTCCTCAGGTAGTGAGATGGATGAGTCACTCAGGCAAGCCAGCCGGCGACTCCGTCGTCTCCTGCGTACACGTCTCCCACCGGACGTGGAGGAGGAACCCTTTGTCAGTGCAGATGAAGGAGACCTGCCTCCACCAGATCCCCACTCTTATCGTGAGGATGACCGTTACATATACATCCGCTTTGACTCACGAGATGAGGCTGAGGTGGCTTCACAGAGGTTCCAGGAGATGTTCACAGCCCAGGGGGTCCCTGTGGAGACCACCATTCTTGAGGCAGGGCCTGTCAAAGTGGAACTGCGAATTATGAAGATGGGCTATATACAAGATGGCACACAGACTCCCACACAAGATAGACAGTTGCCTGCAATCATGACTGGAGCCCCTGGTAGGAAACCAGCTATCCTCTTTTACTCAAGGAAAACACTTGCAACGATTATATGTTATATAGTCTCTCACTTAATCATCGGAGTTAAGAAGAAGTTGTATATTTGTAGATACTCCTTTTGAGTACCAAGGAATAACTTAAGGTTTTTGTTTGAATTAACGTGCTCAAATATAATGAATGTATCAGTAGTTTGCTACTTAGTAATATTACAAAGAGCCTTTGTCAACAATATAATAGGTTCATTTCTGTTAAATAAATGCTCATATTTTGATATTTGATGTCCACATTCTTTACACTCAGCTTGCCGTCATGTTTTACTTGTGTTGTGTGTTCATTCTGTGTGTTACTATCCATGCTATCCATGCTAACTTTGCCAGTTGTCTCATTTCTCTCTCTTAATTGTTTCATTTCTGGCCTACTTACTCTATGTTTAATATTCTTTGAGTATAGTTGTAGTTACTCTTTTCTCAACTGTGTATCTTCTTGTTCGTGCACATTTGCTTTGATCATGTGCCTCACTTTTCTTCTATTTAACCTCTCTATTTTTCAACATGTGTACCCATTCATGCCCTGACTTCTAATGTTGACTCCATCATGCTTCTACATTTCTCCTCATTCTTCTTTGCATGTCTTCATATCATTTCCTTATTTTTGCACATTGTTGTCACCAATGTCAATTCTTATTATGTAATAACACAACCCAGTCGAGTAAGGACCTGCCACGAAAACTGTGGCAGTATTTAACCCTGACTCACAAAAGGAAAAACAAACGGTTAAGATTTGCGATCTTCTTGAAGCAAACAATTGACTTTGTGGTGTGTTTAACCATTTGTCTTCTTATCATCCAGCTGCTCCAGTCTTCCTGACGGAGCTGCAGAGCCAAGATGTTCCGGACGGTTACCCGGTCAGCTTCGACTGTGTTGTCATTGGCAAGCCACCTCCCACCGTGCGTTGGTTCAAGGATGGCAAGTTGCTGGAGGAGAATGACCATTACATGATCAATGAAGACCAAGAAGGCTGCCACCAACTGATCATCACCACCGTGCTGCCCTCCGACATGGGGGTCTACCGCTGCATGGCTGAGAACAGCAGTGGGATTGCGGCCACTAAGGCTGAACTCAAGGTTGACGGTGAGTTGAATACATATTTGCACACACATGCATGGACGTCTTATATACACACACTCATACAAACAAACACCAGCCCCTGGTTTCAGTCACATTTGAATAGCAGAATGTTTCTTTTCCATCCTTTAGTGTCCTGTAGCTCAGATTACGACACTGCAGCTGATGCCACGGAGACCTCCTCTTACGTCAGTGCCAAAGGCTATGTGTCCAGGTGAATTAACTGTCAGTTAGCTGCAGCTTTTCCTGCCAATGTTTCCAAATGGAGTTCAGAGAAACCCTGATGAGATTTTACTGGATGTTATAAGCTGCACTGCTCTTTTCTCCTTAAACAGGGAAACTGAGGCATTTGAGTCCGTGGCTGAAGATGAGCAACTACCCCAGGTGGTGGACGAACTGCATGATGTCCATGTCTGTCCAGGTTCACCCATTGCTAAAATGCAGCTCAAAGTCAAGGGTATGTTGATAAATCATAAACCAGACATCTTTGTGCAACAAACTGTCATTCCTTTCTTTTCTGGATTTCATTTCATTTCTGGATTAGGCAGCATGGTGGTGCAGTGGTTAGCGCTGTCGCCTCACAGCAAGAAGGGTCCTTGTTTTCGAACCCTGGGGTTGTCCAACCTTTGGGGTCATCCCAGGTCGTCCTCTGTGTGGCGTTTGCATGTTTTCCCCATCTGTGGTGGGCTTTCTCTGGGTGCTCCGGTTTCCCCCACCATCCCCCTCAAAAAAAAAAAAAGACATGCATGTTAGGGTTAGTACTGCTGTCTGTGTCCCTGACTGAGGCATGGCAAGACCAACTGGAGTTGGTCCCCAGGTGCTGCACAGTGGCTGCCCACTGCTCCTAGCTACACAGCTAGGATGGGTTAAATGCAGAGAGGAATTTCCCCACGGGGATTACTATAGTATACCAAATCCAAAAAAAAAAATTTTTTTTCACTTGACTTTGACAAATTTTGATCCAACAAATTGACATTGCAGTGATACTATAGTTGAAGGAGCGTCTTTCACAAAAATCTTCATTTGCAATTTATCTGTCAGGCTTTCCCCAGCCCAGAGTGTACTGGTTTAAGGACGGCCTCCCGCTACGGCCCTCACAGAGGATTCTGCTCTTGGCAGAGAGGGATGCTCATGGCCTGGAAATCCTGGAGGTGAAGAGAGAGGACATGGGAGAATACTCTGCTTATATCAGCAATGCAGCTGGTTCTGCATATTCCTCCGCCAGACTGCTGGTTTTGGGTATGTCGGCTCATGCCTGAATGTATTTTACTTGCTGCTTAAAAATAAAAGTTGTGATTGAGCTGCACTAAGACTTGGAGATAATGGGCTCTCACACATTCCAGGTCCAGGGGAGATTATGCCAGAGGATAAAACAAAGAAAGGTACACTTTGGTTTTCTCCCATCAAACCAGAGTACAAGTACAGATACTTCAGTAGGTATAGTGATGTTGTATGGTGTGATATAGCTTTAATTTTACTCTACTTTTTTACAGACCCAAGGGAGCCTTTGGTGCCACCACGTTTCCTTGAGAGGTTCAACAACAGGAAGGTGAAACAAGGAGCAAGCATTACTTTTTCCGTCAAAGTGGAAGGTTTGTTCGGCACACTATCTGATTTTAAACATAACAGTGTTTGAAATTAGTTCCTCCGTAGTTGTTGGCAAATTTGCTTAGCCAAGGCAAACTTCGTGATGACATGAACAATTAAAAGGCCTGTTCTGCTTCTAGAAAGCTTTTGCAGTCCTGTCACTACAACCTTGTAAATCTTTGAATCCTGGGAACGTCAGGGAGAGGATTTTACTTGACCATGATTAATATTTAGTGATGCATCAGCGAAGCCTCATAAATTCCCAGGACGTAGTGATTCATCACAGAGCTTGCTTAATAACCCTGCATTACTTATCTTTATTCTCCCAGGTTCTCCCACCCCCATGGTTTCCTGGCTAAAGGAGGAGTCGATGGAAGATGTCCTTTGGATCAAGCCAGATACCAAGGGGTACAAAGTAGCAAGCTCTGGACGCCAGCACAGCCTCATCTTAATGGACGTAGGCCCAGAATACACTGGCATGTACACCTGTATTGCCACAAACAGGGCAGGACAGTCTGTCTGTACCGCCCGCCTGGAGGTTGATGAAGGTGCGGAGCAGGGAAATCATCTTAACTCTTTAGATATGCTAGTCTACAGCTGTAGCTATAACCCGAAAATAGGATTATCTATCTATCTATCTATCTATCTATCTATCTATCTATCTATCTATCTATCTATCTATCTATCTATCTATCTATCTATCTCTCGCACCCTCTCTCTCTCTCTCTCTCTCTCTCTCTCTATATATATATATATATATATATATATATATATATACACATACATACATACATACATGTATGTTTGTGTGTGTGTTTGTAAAAAAAAAAATTGGGTTATTTTTTTTTTCTTTTTGTTATTCCAGCACCACGACCAAAGCAAGAGACCAAAGTCCCAGAGTAAGTTTTGAAAGAGGCTTATGTTTGTATGGGGAATAATTGACACACACAGACATGGTAAATACATGTAAAAATAAAAACGCTTACTCTGAATTGCTTACTCTGTTATAGGGTTCTTGGGATTACAATTAGTCCTCCAGAGGACGAGCCAAGCAAAGAAAAAGGTGAGATCGACCTCTTGAATCACAACTACCACATTGTTCTGTTCAGTTACTAGGCATTTTTATTGTATCACAGTACATATAGAAAACATACTATTATTTCAATGGTGGTGTCTGCTTACTGTCTATTAATGCCCTGAAGAGGGTAAAACACCCTACCTTGGTGATGTTTGTACGGAGGAGTTCCTCATGAAGCTCACCTCCCAGATCACTGAAATGGTATCAGCAAAGATGAGTCAAGGTGGGTGAAATTGAACTGCTCCATCCATGTTACAAAATATTGAATGATGTTCATTATACTGAAAATTGCGATCCCTGACAGATGCATATTCACAATAATTCAAAATTCGAGTATTTTGAATTTTAAATGCTCTTCTCAAGAAGTAGAACACAATGGATGAATGCACATAATCTAATTACAATACACCAGACTTGGTATCAGTTATGAACTGACACAATAGACGAGTGTGTCCAGGGGTGTTGGATCTGTTGTGCTACTTCTTGAACGGAAGAGAGATAGACAGATCCAAAGTTTCTGTAACCCGCTTTATGTGGAGTAACAGAAAAGCTTTTTTGTCCTGTTTTATTACTATTTCAAGCAATTTGCAAAAAAAGGGCTTCAAATCCAATAATACAATACTACCATAAACACTATCCGCCTAACATTAAATCAAAGTTTACTCAATGTTATGACAAATAATCAATTCCGCCCTTATTCCACATTCTGCAAACTAATTTGCTTGCTAACATTGTCAAGTACAGCTGGATACTAACCTCCTACGGCTGCAAAACAATGCCGCAAACTGACATGACAGGCCATGCCAGACGCTAATGCTAGAGATATTTGGCAGTAAGAACAGTTTTAAAGGAAATGGTTTGGATGCAACACTTCTCTTGGCTAGTTCTCTGTCAGGGTAACCTGACAACAGGTTTATGGACAATTCAGTGAATTAAAACGCCTCATTCAAGAAATGTGAATGCCCCAATTCATTTGAATACTTTCAAACCTCAATTCCAGGATTAGAATTCACTTGTGATGGGGGGAAAAAAAAGAATTGACCGGGCGTCCGGGTAGCATAGCAGTCTATTTCGTTGCCTACCAACACAGGGATCACCGGTTCGAATCCCCTTGTTACCTCCAGCTTGATCGGCCGTCCCTACAGACACAGTTGACCGTGTCTGCGGGTTGGAAGCCAGATATGGGTACGTGTCCTGGTCGCTACACTCGCGCCTCCTCTGGTCGGTCGGGGCGCCTGTTGGGGGGGGCTGGGAGGAATAGCATGATCCTCCCACGCGCTATGTCCCCCTGGTGAAACTCCTCACTGTCAAGTGAAAAGAAGCGGCTGTTGACTTCACATGTATCAGAGGAGGCATGTGGTAGTCTACAGCCCTCCCCGGATCGGCAGAGGGGGTGGAGCAGCGACCGGGACGGCTTGGAAGAGTGGGGTAATTGGCCGGATACAATTGGGGGAGAAAATTTAAAAAAAAAAGAATTGACCACAAACCTACACCAAGTGCAAAGGACTTCTTCTCTGCCCTCTTTTGTGTGTGTGTGTGTGCGTGTGTGTGTGTGTGCGTGCGTGGATCGCTAGCTCATCTTGTACAGTATAACAACCTCTCTTCCCCTTATACAGACGTCATTTTTATTGACTTTAACATCCACCAGTTCACCAGTCCAACCATTCAAATTCTCATCCAATCATTAATTTGTGATTCAGACAGCTTACAGAATCATCAAGTGCTCCAGTGGATGAAATCATGGCCCAAAACATGCAGTATGTATCCACAGTGCATCAACCTTCACAAGAGCCGTACACTCTTTGCATAGACACTATTTCTTATGACTTGATTTTGTTTTCGTACATATTGGCACAGCGATGAGGGAAATACATTTGCACTGCAGGTGGCTGAGGGATGACCTGTGGAAACAATTTTGGCGAACATTTATTGTCACTTAAAACCAAAATCACGGTGCTCTCAGAAGACGAGACACTTCGTAGATACGAGAAGGGATGATCTGATTTATTTTTTTATATATATATACGTATAAGGAATGAAGCTGCCATCAACACAGGATTTGTCGTAATATTTAATACGATGGCTGATCACACATCTTGATCCCTTTTAACTTATCGTCTGTGCTTCCTGTTTCTTATGCATCACCAATGCGGTTTCCTTGTTTTGCCGGAACGAATTTGAAGTGACGAGAGTTTGACCAGCAGATAGCTGGAATACATGTTGACACACAGACATGTATGTGCTTATGTTAAAAGCTAGTTTTGACTTTCTCTCGCATGCTGTTAGAATACTAACACTACCGTTGTCTATTGGCAGCACAAATTTATAGCTGTGAGCAATTCATTCATTTTTTTATCAAAATATTCATTTAATCAAAAGTAAAAATGGATTAGAGTCCACGCTAATGAGGCAGCGCTTAAGGTCAGCAGATAGTCAATATTTGACTAAAATGTGATTCCAACTGGGCCGGCCAGTGAAAGTCAAGCCAACGTAATAATTGCTATATAATGTAAAATAACTGCTTTAAAAACAAATATACGACATCAAATACCTAATTTCTCGAAGTTTCCGGAATGTCAAGTTTGTACTCGTATCCATTATCTCTTACAATGTTTTGTTTGGAAAGATTGAATCTGTGTGTAGATACACGGATGTGTGCATTTTGCATGCTGACCTGTCTCCCTCTCGTTGCTTTCCACCCTCCTTGTCGCCGTAGCCTCGCTGCGTGTCCCAGGCGCTGACAGCGATGATGAGACCAAGACTCCCTCTCCTTCCCCACATCACGGTCGCTCTCGACCTCCCTCCCTCGTCGTTGACTCCTCCTCTGAGTCTGATGAGGGGGAAGCCAGGGGAGAGGTGAGATATAGCCGCTCTCGGTCTGCCTTGTGGTAGACCAACATGTCCGTGACCAGAATTCTTTTCTGGTATTTGCCTTGCTTATACTTGCAAGTAAAATAACCCTTAAATCGAAATGAACAGGATAAATCCGATCACAAAACACTTTTGATCCAAATATGAGAATAGTGACCACTTTATTTCCAAAGTTAAGAGTGTAAAGAACTGAGACCCCAACTCAGTAATGTTAACAGACACCATCTGCACTTGCTCTGTGAGGAACAAATAGGAGGTAGACTTCACTTACAGTGTTTATCTTAACCTTAACATCCACATGAAATTTGCTTCCAAGTAATGACGCCAATTATAAAACAGAAAATGACAAAAGCGGGGCGTCCAGGTGGCGTGGCGGTCGATTCCGTTGCCTACCAACACAGGGCTCGCCAGTTTGAATCCCCGTGTTACATCCGGCTTGGTCAGCTGTCCCTACAGACACAATTGGCCATGTCTGCAGGTGGGGAGCTGGATGTGGGTATGTGTCCTGGTTGCTGCAGTAGTGCCTCTACTGGTCAGTCAGGGTGCCTGTTCAGGGGGAAAGGGGAACTGGGGGGAATAGTGTGATCCTCCCACGTACTACGTCCCCCTGGCAAAACTCCTGTGTGTCAGGTGAAAAGAAACGGCTGGTGACTCCAAATGTAAGGGAGGAGGCATGTGGTAGTCTGCAGCCCTCCCCGGATCAGCAGAGGGGGTGGAGCAGCGACCGGGACGGCTCAGAAGAGTGGGGTAATTGGCCGAATACAATTGGGGAGTGAGAAAAAAAGTTTAAAAAAGTCTGGCAAAGAATAAAGTGGAGGTAAACCAGTATATTTCGGAATGTATAAGCAGATTTTTATCAGATAACCACATTCGTGCAACAATCTAATCTCCTTTGTATATTGATTTTGTAAGTCAGATGTCTAAATATGTCTACAGATGTTTGAGATCTATGTGGCTACAGCTGACTACAACCCCACGATGGCCAGCAAAGAGTCCATCGCTCTTAAAGAAGGACAGTACGTTGAGGTTCTTGACTCAGCCCATCCACTCAAATGGCTGGTCAGGACCAAACCTACCAAAACCACACCATCCCGCCAAGGCTGGGTCTCACCTGCCTACCTGGACAAGAAACTCAAAGTATGTCTGATGACTATCACAACTGTCCAAATAATGTAAAATCATTGCTCTCCTTGTTATAGTTATGAATTCATTTAGTTGAAGTCTTCCAAGTTTTTGAAAGGTGCTTGTAAATCCCAAAATACTGATCCACTATTCTGCCATTCCAGCCATCTCCAGATGCAGGTGATCTTCCAGAGACAAGTTTAGAGGAAGTTTCTGAGGGCGAATACAAGAAGAAGCTGTTGTAAGTACAGTGGAGCGCCATATAAATGAGCAGCCACTCTGTCATGGAAGCAAACAACCAACATGTCTCACCATCTTATCCCTGTTCTTAGCCAACTGATTCAGGACTTGATGAATGGAGAGGCAGAATTTGTCAAAGAGATGGACTTCTTTACCTCCCATCACCTTAAGCACGCAGACTGCTCTGATGCCCCTGTTGAAGTCACCAGCCAGAAGGAGGCTATATTCCGTAATGTTGAAGATATCAAAGCTTTCCATTTTGAGTGAGTTCACACATCATTTGCAGTTCATTTTGTATGTGTACAAGTATTGGCGAGGTGAGGAGGCTGTTTTCTGTTCTTTTTCACCTTTTTAATAATCAATTCATTCCAGCGTCCAGGTAGCGTAGCGGTTTATTCCGTTGCCTACCAACATGGTGATTGCCGGTTCGAATCCCTGTGTTACCTCCGGCTTGGTCGGGCGTCCCTACAGACACAATTGGCCGTGTCTGCGGGTGGGAAGCCGGATGTGGGTATGTGTCCTGGTCACTGCACTAGCGCCTGCCCTGGTTGGTCGGGGCGCCTGTTCAGGGTGGAGGGGGAACTAGGGGGAATAGCGTGATCCTCCCACATGCTACGTGCCCTTGGAGAAACTCCTCGCTGTCAGGTGAAAAGAAGCAGCTGGCAACTCCATATGTATTGGAGAAGGCATGTGGTAGTCTGCAGCCCTCCCCAGATCAGCAAAGGGGGTGGAGCAGCGACCGGGACAGCTTGGACAGTGGGGTAATTGGCCAAAAATTCAATTGGAGAGAAGAAGGGGGAAAAAATAATAATCAATTCATTCCTTGTGTTTTCTATAGGTGTTTTCTGCCTAAGTTGAATGAGTGCGATACAGATGACGACATTGCAATGCGCTTCCTGAAGAACAAAGAGGGCTTCGAAAAATACCTCCCGTATTTCGTAGGCCAGAGTCAGGCTGAGTCGACCATAAGTGACAAGACAGTCCACCGTTTCTTCCATGTAACATAGCTTCTTCCTCTCGGCCTACTGTGTTATTACTGCACCGTGGGTCATACAGTACACAGTACAGTATATTTCACTGTTTTCACATTAATTAAGAAATGCTGTCCATTTCACACATAGGAGTACACTGAGAAGGAGCAGGCCAGTGCCGGCCCTGCAGCGCCCCCTGTGCGAAGCATCAATGCCTATATCAAACGGCCGCTGGACAGAATTCAGAAGTACAAAGCATCACTCAAGGTGACAGCTTTTTAATACAGTACATGTCAGACATGTCTTCAGCAGTGAGACTGGGCAGCCATCGTCATTATTGCATATAAAATATGCGATAATTCTTGATTATTATGAATTCATTGATAGGCATTAGTAGTTTTGCCAAGTGAATAGTCAAGAAAATGCATTTGATGTTAACTGCTGCCTTAGCTCGGTGCTTACATGTGTCCATGTTGTGCATGTTGCTTATAGGTTTGTCACTAGAACTTAATGGCCGACAGTATAAATTACAAAAATATTCCTGATATGGCTTATAACAGACAACCTGACACAAAGAAAAAAAATGCAGACTGTTAAACTATGTTAAGAATGCTTTTCTTGGCGAGTTTTGGTATTGGGACCCTTATGCTTTACACAATGAAATCAATCAGCCTGTCCTCTGTGACCAAAGTAGACAAAACTATTTACATCAGCGTCTTTTATTTCTTAGTTTTTGCTGTATTTTTGTAAGGTAGGGCCTGCTTATATGAACAGCACATCCTTTGTTACATAAATTGGTTGAATCTTGACATTTTTTTTTAAGTCACTAGCTATTTTTCAGTTGCATCATCTCTCATCCTTTAACATCCCCTCTGTGACTTTGCCCACCTTCAGGAAATGATTCGGAACAAGGCGAGGAACGGTCAGAACTGCTGCCTGCTGGAGGAGGCCTACGCCATGGTGTCATCACTTCCTCAGCGCTCCGAGAACACCCACCACGTCTCCATGATCGAAAACTATCCTGCCACCCTGGACGTACTCGGAGAGCCCATTAGACAGGTATGACCAAGATACTGAATCATGGCTGAATAAAAGTACACAGGATGTTGAATAATCAAAATAATTGTACTATACAATAAACAAATCCAGGTCATACTTGAAGCTTGACTGTGTGTATTAGTAACGGTCCCTGGGAGGAAATTATGTTTGACTAATATCGGTCTGATTTTGTCTGCAAAAGGGACCATTCCAGGTGTGGGAAGGGGCTCCCGGAATTCGAACATCCTCTAGGGGTCACCACCGTCACGTCTTCCTCTTTAAGAACTACTGTATCATCTGCAAACCAAAGAGGGACAGCAACATTGACACACAGGCCTATATCTTCAAGAACATGATGAAGGTAGGACTTCCGATATGATTTCTCTCCTCTCATCTTCATACTGAAGCTCTTGCTGCCGCCATTTTTGTCTCTTGAGCCTGTACTGCTATTTTCTTGAATTTGCTGCAGTTGAACAACATTGATGTAAACGAGACTGTAGATGGGGATGACCGTGCCTTTGAGATTTGGCATGAACGTGAAGACTCTGTGAGAAAGTATACCCTACAGGCGCGCACAGTTATAATCAAGAACTCTTGGCTGCGAGACCTCAGAGAGCTGCAGCAGCGTTACAGCATGCCTTCATGGAGTGAGTAGGACGCACAAACATACAAAGATATACACACACACACTTTTTTTTGTGGATTTTTCCCCCCCACCCTGGCAATTATCTAACTCTTCTGAGCTGTGCTGGTTGTTACTCCACCCCCTCTGCGGATCCGGGGAGGGCTGCAGGCTACCACATGCCTCCTCCGATACATGTGGAGTCACCAGCCAGTTCTTTTCACCTGACAGTGAGGAGTTTTTATATATATATATATATATATATATATATATAAATTTATTTCTAGTTTTTCCCCTTTATCCCACCTGATTAACCCAATGGCATATGGCCGGAACTCTTGTCGAATAACTCCTCTGGCTCACGTTTCCACTGGAAGGAGATAGTCGTAACACCATCTTCTTTCAAATTCATGTCGGCTGCTCTCGCTAGTTTACACGCTGAAGCCTCGCATGGATTGCATTACCTTCAGGCCGCGAAGGAGACGTAGGGAGAATGCTTTCGGTTGCTTAGCTGCAGGCGCCCGGGTGGGCCAGAGGGGTTGCTGGAGAACGACGAGTCCACGAACACTACACCGATCCGAACACTACACCAATCTACACCCACTATCCCTCAAGTAAGGGTGGCCTAATGAATGCCTTACCCCATGGACGCTCTGGCCGTGACTGGTTACGGCGAGTCTGGGATACGAACCTCCCAGCCACATGACGAACGGGTTGCAAGAATGGCGGTTTATTCCGCTCAGCCATCAGAGCGGCCCTACAGTGAGGAGTTTTTCCAGGGGAACATAGCACGTGGGAGGATCACGCTATTCCCCCCAGTTCCCCCTACTCCCTGAACAGGCGCCCTGACCGACCAGAGGAGGCGCTAGTGCAGCGACCAGGACACATACCCACATCCGGCTTCCCACCCGCAGTCACGGACATTTGTGTCTGTAGGGACGCCCAGTCAAGCCGGAGGTAACACAGGGATTCGAACTGGTGATCCCTGTGTTGGTACGCAATGGAATCGACCACTATGCTACCCGGACACACATAATATCAATGTTGTTCTTAATCTCATTCTTTTCTTTGTCTGGTAGTTGGAATTTATTCTAATAATGTATGCAAACCTGTTGTTGTACTATCTTAATATCTGCATTTGTTCGTTACCTTTCATGTGTCTTATGTTTGCCCAGGTCCCCCTGACTTTGATGAAATCCTGGCAGATTGCACAGCAGAGCTGGGTCAGACAGTTAAACTGGCCTGCAAAGTGACTGGAGTACCCAAGCCTGCAGTAACCTGGTACAAGGGTAAGAAGAAAACTTGCATGTGGCAGCATTTCTTCACAAGATATTTTTTTTCTTTTGGCATTTCTACTTTTTTGGACAGTGAATAATAGAGATTGATAGAAATGCTCTATGGGAACAGGTGTTTTGTGTGAACAGCATAAGCCCTTCACTGATGTGCTACCTCCATGAACACACAGTATGAGACCAAACAGTGTACAACAATGCTGGAAATATTGCAATTAAATCTGTACTTATGGTCTGTGTTATGTTTGCCTGTTGGACACAGATGGACGTGCAGTCGAGGCAGATCCTCACCACATCATCATAGAGGACCCTGATGGTTCCTGTACACTGATCCTGGATAATATGACAGCGGATGACTCAGGCCAGTACATGTGCTTCGCCACTAGCTCAGCTGGCAATGCTAGCACTCTAGGGAAGATCAATGTTCAGGGTAAGTGACAGTGACATGTAACAGAATAATGCTCACACTGCAAACTACAGTAAACCACTAATCATTACAAGTCAGTCTGCGATAAATCAGACTGCAAAGTCTTGGCTTGCAAATCAAAGACCTTCGTGAATTTAATGATAGACAGTCACTTTGCAGCTACAATTTCAAGGGTCACAATGATCACGAAAAAACTCGTGAAGCAATGACCCCCTTCTAGCTGTGTGCTGTGCATTGAAATTTGAAATGTTCTCCCTAGTGCCTCCTCGTTTTGTGAACAAGATGAGGAATGCCGTCTTTGTTGCCGGTGAAGACGCCCAGTTCACCTGCATCATACAGAGTGCACCCAGCCCCAAGATAAGGTATGCAACCCATCGCTACCTAGTCACGCATTCTCCATCACACCGTTTGACATCAACACAACTTTTTGATGAAATATTAGAGTTTACATGGACGCATTGTTACCTTCCTTTCCTGACCGTGTCTTCTCCTCTACGGTCAAGGTGGTTCAAAGATGGCAGGCTGCTGACTGACCAGGAAAAATATCAGACCTACAGTGAGCCTCGTAGTGGGGTGCTGGTCCTTGTAATCAAAGGCCTGACAGAGAGAGACTTGGGGCACTACGAATGTGAGGTTGGTCTACAATAAAACACTTCAGCTGCAGGACTTTGTTTCATGAATTACTATGAGGAGAGGAAGTCATGAGCAGGACTGCAAGAGAGCGGCAGTATGTGCCGAAGAATGCATTTCGCACCGGTTGAAATTGTTTACACACAACATTCATTAGTTTCATACTGAAATACGTCCTCTATATTTGCCAGTTGTCCAATCGTCTGGGCAATGCCAAGTGTGGTGCTGACTTAGTCCTCCCCTCCGCTTTGGCTCGTGCTGGAGATCAGGCCATAACCATTGAAGGTATGACTGCTCATATTCATACTTACAGGAATTTACTCTCTTTTTGTATTTATATAATATTCAGAATGATCTTTTTCAGACTGAATATGAACAAAGTTAATGCTTTTATACAATAATGCTTTTATTTCCAGTGCACAGTGAATGTGTGTTGCATTGTAGACTTCATTCAACTTGACTTTAGCTTACAGCATGCTAGTTATCTTGCTTTTTGTATCAAAACTCTTATTCATTCTGCCTTTCTTGTAGTTACTGAGCAAGAGACTAAAATACCAAAGAAAACCATCATCATGTAAGTGTGATCAGACTAAAATGAAGTGTGATCAGACTAAAATGCACCGTGTGCACGAAACAAGTGTGTTGCCTGGTTTTGACACCATAACAGCCCCCTAGAAAATGTCTCGTGGCATTGCACAACACTAATGTTCAGAAACACGAGCAGCTACCAAGCTGTATAATTGCATCTTATCTATTTTAAGTCATCTTGTCAACATAGAGAATGGCGTCCCTACAGACACAATTGGCCGTGTCTGCAGGTGGGAAGCCAGATGTGGGTATATGTCGTGGTCGCTGCACTAGCGCTTCCTCTGGTCAGTCGGGGCGCCTGTTCGGGGGGGAGGGGGAACTGGGGGAATAGCGTGATCCTCCCGCGTGCTACGTCCCCCGGGTGAAACTCCTCATTGTCAGGTGAAAAGAAGCAGTTGGCGACTCCACATGTATCGGAGGAGGCGTATGGTAGTCTGCAGCCCTCTCCGGATCAGCAGAGGGGGTGGAGCAGCGACCGGGACGGCTCGGAATAGATAAACTTGCTGTACATATAACGTGTACTGCGGGGTGAATGCAGTTTTTGCTCTTTCAAACTAACTAAAACTTGCTAAAATGAGCTGTGAGGTGAACGTATGTGTGTGTATATGTAGCAGTTGTACAGGTAAATAACTTCAATATGCACCTGGTCTATTTACAGCTCTGGTGTGTGTGTGTGTGTGTGTGTGTGTGTGTGTGTGTGTGTGTGTGTGTGTGTGTGTGTGTGTGTGTGTGTGTGTGTGTGTGTGTGTGATTGGTCTCATGTAAGCATGGTCATGTAGTATTTAAAGTCTTTGTAGACAGCGCTGCTTCAAGGATGACATTAAAGGATTGGCTGTTATTTCCATGGTGCTGCCCGCTGTTACCAGAAATGTTTTAATTGCATTACATGGCAATTAAAGTTGAAACCGGGAGACTATGTTGTTGATATCCTTTTATATTATGATAGACTAGAGTGTTGTGGTTTGATTACAAACTGCAGCTTCACTAACTCATATTCCCCTCTAGGCAAAGCCACTCACTGTGACTGTAGTCTCCATTATACTGCTCAACATGGTGAAGCATAGCAAAGTGTCCTCTGGAATCAGACCATTCAGATTGAAAGCCTGTTTTCATTGACTCTTCAAAGCTCAGCACCTTTTGTTTCTTCGTTTGAATGGGGTTTTATGTCTGTGCCCTTTCACATTAACCTTTCCTTTTGCACTAATCCACAGCCTGGGCTCAGCGTTTTCAGTTTTTGTTTTTCAAAGCCATCCAGCATGCCGAATTTCGCCACAAGAGGACACTGTTACATAACCTCACACGAACAGGAACAACTTTTGGATCTGTGGAAACATAAAATCCGGGTGAAAATCAGTTAAAAAATCTGGGTATTTTTCAGTGAAAATCGGTAAAAACCGAAAACGCTGAGCCTTGTCCACAGCATACAGTACTCCTCTGAGGGAAAGGGGAAATGTTGGTCTGAACTGCTTATAATCTCTGTGATTTTCTTTGTCATCTTCCAGTGAGGAGACTATAACCACTGTGGTGAAGAACACGCGTATGAAGAGGCACAAATCTCCTGGCATGTCTATTGCTGGGGCCTACCGCTCTGAGACATCCACTCCAGAGCCGCCCGCAGCCAGACAGAGGAGGCTGGCTTCCTCCAGGAAGACCACCATCCCCACCCTCTACGTCACTGAGCCCGAGGGGGCAGAAGCCAGGGGGGGAGAGAGTAAACCCAGGTGGGTCGAGGTGGAAGAGATCATTGAGTACAAGGTCAACAAGTCCCCCAGGCTGCCGAGAAGGAGAGGCATCTCACCCGCAGGGACTGAGCGATCAAATACGCCTTCCGCGGCCAGACCCCGAAGGTCTCCACCGGACAACCCGAATGCCAACAACTCCAACAACAAGCTGGTGGAGGAGGCCCAGGCCCAGCTGCAGGGTGGTGTCAGTAGCCAGCCTCTTTCCTGGGAGGAACAGGAGGGTTCTGCCTCTGGGGTCGACGGGGAGGCTGACGAAGCCTCATCTGTCTTGACTCCAGATGGACAGGACGGCGAGGAAACCGACCAAGAAACAGTAGTTTTCGAACCAGATGATGACGATGATGAAAATGACCTGCTTGGAAAGATGGAGCCTAAGGTCCTGACACAGGGAGACCATATCCTCTCCCTAGAGGACTTGGAGGATTATGTTCCAGAGGAAGGAGAAACATACGGTTCCTCTGACAGCAAGTGTCCCCCCGCTGAGAAGCCCTGCGAGATCTCTGTGCTCCAGAGGGAGATCGGTGGCTCGGTGGTGGGCCAGCCGGTGCTCCTCAACGTGGGGCGTCCCGTGGTGGCCACCAGGCAGAGGCCGGGCTTCTTCAGCCGCTTCAGGGATCACCTCTCCAGCAGCCTTTTCTCATCTGCCGTCCCGCAGGCCAGCGGAGCCCAGCCCAGAAGGGAGAGGGACATCCCCATCCAAGTGAGCCACGCAAATCTAGAAGTCAAGCCCTCATATTGCTCTGAGGTGCAGAGAGTTGAAGGCGGGCAACAGAGCTACAAAACCAAAGTGTCGACGCAGACTTACGGGTACACTTCTGTGGGTAAACCGGTCACTCTGCAAATTAGCAAGAACAGGTATCACAACCAGTAAACCTTGAGAACGATTAGTTGAAACAAGCTACTTCAATATGGTACCCTAGCCCTTTTAGTCTTAAATGGGGACATTTCTGCCTAGGTATAAAACGCATGTTCTAACTATACATTTACTGCATATAACAGATCATTCCATGTTGAAGCAAACCATGATAAAAGTTATAGGCCCAACTTATGTCAGTTGTTTTCACTGTGCTTAAGCAGAGTTACAAGTTCTCTGGCAGACAATACCCGAGAGAAGAGTTGAAGCACGCAGTTGTCATCATATGGAGATCATTGTAAGATGGATCCCGATTTATTTTTTCCTGCTGTTACGACATTTTTATTCAGTTAAATGGACATTATGCAAAACTTTTGAATTTGATTAAGCTAAACAAAATATGCTTAAAAATGGTGTTTCAGTCTTGCAACGAGTTTAATTTTATTGACTTTGCCTCTTGCTGAAATCTGTAAAATAAATCAGATTTCAGATTTTTTTTTCAGCGTAAATACCATCACCCTCAGTGTTAGGTGTGTGTATCATACTCACAATAATATGAATTATCAATTTTTTCTTCTTCTCTGGTGTACTTTTAAACCTGGGAAGCTTGGAAGCTAACTGCTCATTAAGTCCCATCAAGGTATGTTGAGTTTTGCTTCACGTCAAATGTTCAACACCGATCTTAAACGTCTGTATAATGAGCTTTATAGTTACTATGTGGACAAACACTTATCCCTGAGAAAGATACACCGCTAACTTGTGCAAATCCAGGTAAATTAGCGACTAACGACTTTGGTCAGTTTGTGTTGTGATGCACGATGCAATGTCCAGGTTCATTGAAAGGAGGTGGACAACTTTTTCAAAACCAGACCTTGCGCGAGCAAATGTCACGTCAGCTTCGGTTGTTGTTTGCTGAGGGTGCCCGGACGGGTAGCAATAACCTGCATAGAATTGATATTCCTACCTGTAGCATATTTGTGGGGCGGCACGCCAGCCTTGCTCTGTTTCACAAAAAGACCCCACGAGGCTTAAGGAGTTTACTTCACCTGCCAGTGTGACACACAGATGTACCTTCTGCAGCTTATTTTGCACTGAGTGTGTTGCACAAAAAGATGCTGTGAGAGGTTTGCTGATGCAGTGTGGTGATCCAGTAACTCGTTAGAATAACGCAGTGTATGTGCCAGATGATTAGATGAGTGACAGCATGGAATCCATTAGCTTTCTGAAAGCACGTGTGTTTATCTCTTTATTAAGACTAAACTGTCATGTAAAATTTGACAAAAAGCACAATTTCTTTTTTTGAGCGTAGAGAATTGTAGAACAATACCATGTGATAGAGTCTAAAAAAAAAACTAGTTTAACTGCCTCTCAAGGATGGGCCTATGCGTGGCATTTTTCTGTTTTTGAAAGGTCATTTATTCAACTACATGGATAATTTTGTGTAACTGTTTCAATAGAAAAGCACTGATAGACTGTAACCGCCTGTACTGTACATGTGTAGCTCTCAAAACAGACCTGTTTGGGTACTCTGTTGAATCTGAATGAAATAAATGAACTGCAAGTAATCCAAAATAAGACTCACCTGCATCTTTGTCCTCTGGTTAACTTAAAGGTACAGTTATCACCATCCATCCATCCATTATCCAAACTGCTCATCCTGCTCAGGGTCACAGGGATGCTGGAGCCTATCCCAGCAGTCATTGGGCGGCAGGTGGGGAGACACTCTGTACAGGCCACCGGGCCATCAAGGCTGACACACACACACACACACACACACACACACACACATTCACACCTAGGGACAATTTAGTACGGCCGATCCACCTGACCTACATGTCTTTAGACTGTGGGAGGAAACCGGAGCACCCTGAGGAAACCCATGCAGACATGGGGAGAACATGTAAACTCCACACAGAGGATGACCCGGGATGACCCCCAAGGCTGGACTACCCCGGGGCTCAAACCCAGGACCTTCTTGCTGTGAGGTGACCGTGCTGACCACTGCGCCAGCGTCCCACCCACAATTATAATCTTCCTATGTAATTTGTACTGAGCAAAGACTAAATGGATTACCTTGGCCAAGTAAATATACACTTTAATAACACAAACAAATATGATGACACAAAATAGTTTTGCAACTTTTACTGCACTTGAAAAATATATGCACAAGAAGTAACTGTAACGAGCACGGTAAATTGCACTCAGATGCATGCAATGAAGACTGCATTCATCTGAAGGAGTATGAAGTAACATTTCCATGGTTAAATATTGAATGAGGTGCTCCACAGACTGTAAAAAGCATTTAGCAGGACAGGGTCAAAAATGTTATCTGCGCAGAGGAATGAATTTTAAAAATAAGGTAAACTATATGAACACATCTTATATATAAAGACAAATCTACCAACTCAAGAAGTCACTTTGACTGGTACAGAGGAAAATGAAAAGTACACCGAAATCCAGGTAAAAAAATCACAAAGTTGAATCAGTTCATCTGGACCCAATGTTTATTGGGATACGTTTCATCAGTCATGTAAGTGACCTCTTCAGTCTCAACTGACTGCAGGTATCCCCACCCTTATAAACAATACAGTGGTAAAACGACTGAAACCAACAATCGGTTTCATATGCAAATATGGGCATCACCATTAACTAGAGTTTCAATGGCCATGCGGCCAAGAGGATGGCACAACACAGAAGAGCTAACACATCAGGCCAGGCCAGGGGATGTGCACCTCCTTGATAGGGAGGAACGCTGGTTTGAATGGGGAGTCAAAGAGGCCATCTATGTGAAGAGGTAATGACCATCCCTGAACCGTGGGGGGGGCTAAGAGTACATCTGCCACCGTCTTATAATGCTGTCACTGCAACTATTCCCAAATCCTCTGTGAATAGTACACACGGCCATTGTAACACTAGTTAATGGTCACGGCAAGTTGTATATGAAACCGATCGTTGGTTTCGGTCGTTATGCCACTGTATTGTTTGTAAGGGCGGGGATACCTGCAGTCAGTGTAATAATTTAATAATCCATCCATCCATTATCCAAACCACTTATCCTGCTCGCAGGGTGGCGGGGAATAATAATTTTATTGATATAGCACTTTCCTAAAATAATGTTACAAAGAGCCTCACAAAAAAAGAACAGAAAAGATAAAACCAGACAAGGCAACAATAAAAGATCAAATCAGAGTAAAAACGGAAACAGTATAAATAAAAAATAAACATTTGTAAAAGCTTTCATAAAAAGTTTTAAGATGAGATCAATCAATCAATATATAAAATGCAACTTGATTGATCAAGTTGCATTTTATATATCGCTTTTCTAGCCGCAACAGCCACTCAAAACGCTTCACAATTAGTTCACCAGTGACACCATAGCTTATCCCGTTAAAAGATCAACAGACATCAGTTTTAGGAAGTATCTGAACAGAGTATTGCTCCACAGTGGCTAGATTTAAAAGAAGCTAGAGACTTGGTGTGTCTTAGTTCAACAGGAAGAGAGGGCCATAGTGTGGGTGCGCCAACGGCAAAAGCCCGATCACCCTTTTTTAACCAACCGAGACCTGGGAATAACCAGCAGGGCTCCATCTGCAGACCCCAATGGTCAAGGGGGCGTATACCAAGTCAATAAATCACAAATGAGGTGTAGAAATTTTAGACACAGCTTAGACTGAAGAGGTCACTTAGGTGAGTGATGAAATGTGTCTCTCGATAAATGTTGTGCCCAGATGAACTGATCCTATACTTCCTGTGATGAAAAGTACACCATTTCACCCATGTGTGGACATTAACGAAGCTGGTAGAGGTTGTGGTTTGTTTTGTTTTTTTTTGTCAATTTCAAGTAAAAGTGGATGTTCTGTGTGCTTGAATCTAAGCTATACAATACAGGAGCATACACGTCGACGCTGACATGGGACCGTTTTCACTCGGATGTTAAGTCATCCTTTCAATACAGTTGTAGATAACATACGTGTAGAAAAGTTTTACAAATTTACAGTACTACTGAAATAACAAACTTCAACTGCAGTTACACTGCTAAATGTTCAGTTATAGCCTATCAAAAAACAAACAAACAAAAAAAAACTGGCATGTGACATGTATGGTATGTATGGTTTGTGTAGATCCTTACCCCATTACTTGTAACATTAACTGTTTTTAATACATAACATTTCACTATCTCTTCATCATGTGGGATTTCATCCTTCTGTGGAACAACAGCAATTCTCATCAAGCAGTATTTTAATACCCAATTTCATACAGATCATTTTATAAGATTAATAAATACACTGCCAATTACTAACAAGGTCAGCAAAAACTTAAAGACTGCGTAAAGAATATTCAGAGATTGATTTCTAACCACATTATAAATGTTGGGAAATATTTGCTGAAAATGTGACAAGATTGGGGACTCTGTAGTACTAGATTGTGGAGTTATACCACTTCTTCTGGACACGAAGAACACTGTTTTTCCCCCCAATTCTGAAACCTAATTGTATATACTTGGCAGTTTTTCTTTTTCCCCCTTTTTCTCCCCAATTGTACCTGTCCAATTACCCCACTCTTCCGAGCCGTCCTGGTCTCTGCTCCACCTCCTCTGCCGATCTGGGGAGGGCTGCAGACTACCACATGCCTCCTGCAATACATATGGAGTCGCCAGCCGCTTCTTTTCACCTGATAGTGAGAAGTTTCGCCAGGGAGACGTAGCGCGTGGGAGGATCACGCTATTCCCCCCAGTTCCCCCTCCCCCGCGAACAAGTGTCCCGACCGACCAGAGGAGGCGCTACTGCAGTGACCAGAACAACTACCCACATCCGGCTTCCCACCCGCAGACACGGCCACTTGTGTCTGTAGGGACGCCCGACCGAGCCGGAGGTAACACGGGGATTCGAACCAGAGATCCCTGTGTTGGTAGGCAACGGAATAGACCGCTACGCTACCCGGACACCCTGTATACTTTGTGATGTTTTTAATCAGACAAATTTGGCCGGGTGGTTGATAGCACATTTATCTGTGGTGTGACAAACTCAGAATTCATATTTATTCTTGCTTTATACGGTCTTTAACGTTGGAACGCGGACATTTGGACAGTACGGCTGTCTTGCACGTGTCACTAAAAAGCAAAGAGCAGCAATGTTCCTGAGCTGAGCTGTCGCACTACTGTCTCCTATCTGTAGTCCTCTCCATCTGAAGATGACTCGGTAAAGGACGTGTGCAGGGACCTGAGTGCTGATATGGTGGTCATTTAGCTGCCCTACTTACAAAGTAAAGCGTTGTTTATTTAGGGTGTAAGAGCCCCTCGAGAAAAAGAAGGGGAAAAAAGCAGCATCAGACGCAAGTGTGGTGTGATGTTTAGAGTAGTGTGATTCTGCCACCAACAAAGATGTGTCGATACACGCCCTGGTATTTCTGTCTAACTATTTTATCTACTTAATGGACCGGGTGGTGGATGACACTCCCTTTTTTTTTTAATGGATTAGGCCACCGTGGTAAAAAGACAGAAGACTTGTCGAAGGTGTCTGGCTGGGAGAGCTGGCGTTAGATCGGCTGGGGGAGCTTGGTCTGCTGCGTCCTGTGGGTCCAAGGACCACAGCCCTGGCCGGAGCCGCTCCCGAAGAGGGAACACCGAGGGCGGTATGACAGGACCGTGGATGTATTATGGTAGAGCTGGATACGCCGCCGCCGCTCAGCCTTGCAGCCAATTTTTTCCAGTGGTCACTCGCGGTATTGCAGCGAAAAATCCCCCGGGGCCCAAAAAGCATTTTCCCCATAGACCACCATTGTAAAAGAGACGCCTGTAAAACTGTTGACAGGACACCTGCAACGATAATCATGGTCAATTATTAATATTTGTATTGTATATTTTAGAGCCATGGGGGTTTTAATCTTTTTTTTTAATTTTCCAAAGCCCAGAAAAATCTTTCTCTGCACGACGTCGCGGCTGTGTACGAGCACTCTACGCGCGGTCGTGTTGTGTCTTTGCTGTGATCTTTGCTAGGTTACACAAACGCTGTTCGGATGAACAAAAATCAAAGGCAAAAGGTGAATAAAGAACACAAAGTTGAGTCTTCTCTTTCACACGTCAAGACATTTGGAGTTTGTGGTTTTGCATCGCATTTATCGGTCATTAGCATAGCATTCATGAACACGCAGCGCCGGATCTGAACGCGGTTCGCTCGTTCTTACAGCCCAGGGGCATGATGGGAGGGAGTAACACTACTACGCATATTCCGTGGGCCACATGTACCCGGAAGTAACCCGGAAGCCTCCGTTTGCGCGTTCACGCCGAGGTTCGCCATGTTAAGGGCCGCCCCAAACAAATTAGCGTGGAGTGCGAGTGGACTGTCAAACCCTTAAATAGCGAGTCTGCATCGGTGCAAGCTCAGCATGGAAGTGCACCTGCGAACGCGATGCCGGAAGAAACCACATATAAATGTAAGTTCCGTGTAACTACACAGTCAATTATTTTAGATCAGCTACAGTACTCAAACTTATGTTTTCCTCGCACTGTGATTTCAGGGGCTCAAACAAAATCACAGAATGTGGTGTCAAAAGATAAAACCAAAAATAGAAGAACATCACTTTATCCCTAGATCGCTTGACTTGTAGCCAACTCACAGCCTGCATTCACGCACAGCCGACGTAAACGTAAATCAAAATAGGCCTAGGTCTACGTCAAATTTACATCATATTGTAACGTGCATGAATAAGTAGACACGTTAGTCGACTGGTTAACGTTGTCGCCCGCGGTGTGGGAGACACGGGTTCGCGCCCCGGCTGTGACGGTTCCCGGGCTGCCCCCCCCTAATTCGCTGCATTGGTGTCAGAAGTGGGATGGCGAGACCGTGAGGTCATCGGAAGCGTGTGCGCCCAGAGGCGTGAGGGAGCTGATATGCTGAAGCGCGGGGACGCGGCTTCTCGAAGGAGATGGGTAGTGTAACGTGCACGAATAAGTAGACACGTTAGCCCTTGGCTAGCGGCTCGGACCCTTTAGTCGATTGGCTAACGTTGTCGCCCGCGGTGTGGGAGACATGGGTTGGCGTCCCGGCTGTGGCGGTTCCCGGGCTGCCCCCTGAATTCGCTGCAATATATTGCATTATTTACAGGGGCAGTGGAACAGACAAGGCAGCTGATTAAGCTGCGGCATGAAAATGCAAGCCTATTCACAAAGAAAAGAAATGCTGCCAAAGAGGCATGGGAGTAAATTTGATCATTACTCATTATATAGCCTATTTATGTGGGCTATTTAATTATATTGATTCATATTTTTATTACAAATAATGTAAACAATTTCTTCCCGTAAATCACCTACATCTTTTTTCTGTGTGCACTCGACAGTCTCAAACAGGTTTTGTTCATTATAAGAATGGCATTTATCAGTTTTCGCAAATGAACTCTTCATATGATAAGCTAATTGTGGATCATGTTATCCCAGGCTCCCTTATGAGGGCTGGGTAGCCCACTCACACTAAAGACATTCTTGCATCGCGCACATTGTGTAAAAGCAGCACAGCTTGTCTGTTGCCATGGTGACGGCTGCTTCCCTGTTCCGGTCGGGTTCCAGTGGGGAGTCCGTCCCACATTTGGCTGTCCTTTTATACACCCTGCCCCTCAATTGAGAGTGCCCTCCACAGCTGCGAGTGAAACTTCATTTGGAGTGACACTTGGAGGTGGAGTGGTTTGGGATTGGGCCTTTTTCAGCGTATACATCAGTCGAGCAATTCTCATAGGAACAAACAGGCGCCATTTTTAGATCTGGTATCCAGTTCTACTAATACATCCATGGACAGGACGCGGAAGCGGGGCAGGCTAAGCTAACTGCTAGCCCATGCAGTCCGACAGTCATCCTGGCTGGCGTTCGTTCTCTTGGACAGTGTTTATTTATTTATTTAGTTTAGATATATGTGTTAGTTTTGATATATGTGTCCTTGTAGTTTTTGGATATGTGTTTTTGTCTTTGTGTTGCACTGCTGTGGGCTGGGGGGGAAACGATGTTTCATTTCATGCACTTGCGCACATGAAATTAAATGACAAATATAGTGTTTCTGATTCTGAATATTAATGCGATAGTTATAGCAATGTCTGCATTCAGTGAACCCTTCCTCTACAGGGACCGCAAGAAAAAAAGGTGAAACCTCCTATCAGTCACATGAAGTAACCAACCATCCACCTTTCTCTGTCAAACATAAAGACGTAACAAAATACATCCAACCCGTCCCAGTCAGAAGGAGAAAAGATACCGTAAACAATGTCTGACTTTCAGTTACAGTATGTTGTCATTGTGTAATAACTACTTCAAATGTGTTAAAGGAAAAGGGGTTTTTTTTTGTGTTGCTTGGAAGGGATGTTTGTTGCCTCAACGTTACAGACCGCCAACCGACGGAATGATCAGAGCTGGAATGAAGGTCTGCCGTTTCATACAGAGTGGCCGGACTCAGAAGGGTGTCGGGATCAGTGTCTCCTACGAAGACATGTTGATTTTCTTGACTTTATTAATTTCCTGAAGAAAACGGAATCATATGAATTGGATTGATGAATAGATACACCGGCAAAGTGACACACTTGTGGGTAATATGTGTGTAAAAACCCACATTTCTATCAAAGAGGTATAAATCACAAATGTTACACTGTGAACTACATTGCATTGATTTTGATATGATTTGGGATTTCGTTTCAGGACATGCAGCACAAAATATTAAAATTCATCTTTTCATCATCTGTGGATATTTCATACAGGCAACTCACCTCCAGGAGAGCAGCTTTTAACTGCTCATAGGCATCCTCCAAATTATCATTGACAATAACAACATCAAATAACCCAGGTTCTTTACCTGGAAGGAGAGGCAAATCAGTTAATACATTTTTCAGGTGTCATTAAGTCAATTAACAGTGTCCATCCATCCATTATCCAAGCCGCTTATCCCGATCGGGGCCACGGAATGCTGGAGCCTATCCCAGCAGTCACTGGGCGGCAGGCGGGAGACACCCTGGACAGGCCACCAGTCCATCACAGGGCCGACACATTCACACCTTGGGACAATTTAGTACGGCCGGTTCACCTGACTTGCATGTCTTTGGACTGTGGGAGGAAATTGAGGAAACCCACGCAGACACGGGGAGAAGGTGCAAACTCCACACAGAGGACGACCTGGGATGACCCCCAAGGTTGGACAACCCCAGGTTTCAAACCCAGGACCTTCTTGCTGTGAGGTGACAGCGCTAACCACTGCGCCACCGTGTCGCTCAGTTAACAGTTTTTCCCTTATACTCAGCAGAAGGACTTACTTATCTCCATGTCCACCTGAGCTGCATGTAAACGCTTCAGGAGGCTCTCCTCTGACTCCGTTTTCCTGTCCCTTAAACGTTTTTCCTGATGAAGAAACAGAAAAGGATTCCAATATGAGACAAGTGTCTAGTAATAACCTTTAAACAGATAAATAGACTGTATGAACACACAACACCCTGCAAAGCCTGAAAGAAAATAAATTCTTCCTTGGACTTCACACAGAAATAGAGACGGAGAGCTTTCTGTCCTCACCAGAACGTTCATGGATGGAGGCTGGATGGAGATGTAGATTGGACTGAGGTCCGTCCTTTTGATGTTCTTCACACCTTGCATGTCAATGTCCAGGATACAGATGAGGTTCTTGGCCTGGACATCTTGCACAGCAGCTTTACTGGTTCCATACATGTTCCCTGAAAACTCGGCGTTCTCAATAAAATCTCCTTTGTCAATCCCGGTTTGCATAACCTCCCTTGTAACGTAATGATAATCTGAGACGGAAAAGAAAAGCAAAAATACAATTATTGGGCATGGAAGTTAATGGCTTGAAACCAGTAGCGGATTTAGGTATGGATGGCATCTTGCCAGGGGCAGCACAGAGCGGCCACACAAAAAAATTCGGAATGGTGACATTTGTGCGATCAGTTTCGCCACCACTGCCAGTGCAGCCATATAGGCAAACTAGGCAGTTGGCAAGGGTGGGAAATGTGGGCCACCTATTCATGAGCAAAATAGAGGAGTAACCAATAGCAATACCTGCAGGCGCACTAGGCTACACATTCAGTAAGCACAATGAATTGCTGAGTTATGTGTCAATCATACTGCACCTGCAGCCGCCTCCCTCCCCCGCCTCCAGCTCTCATGAGACAATGGTAGCCTAGCCTACTGACACCAATTTCGACTGTCTTTGAGAAAGAAAAAAAAAAAAGGCCCGCCGTGTACACTTCTGAAAGGTAAGCTTTATTTGGTCTCAAGTCGTCGTTTAGTAGCTGATGATATGTGCTTGCACACATTTGATGTGCGTGTGTTTGACACACTCGAGAAAGTGGTGTATAGGAGAGATTTGCATTGGTGTATTATATTTAGTTTGAGGAGCTGAAATTGGATTATTTGGAAAATAGCTTTATGTGCTGCCATGACAGCTGTCAAGAATTGGGAACCAGGGAGTTACTATGCAGACCTGATTGGTTGGTGCGTTGTGTCAACAATCTGCAAAATACCCACATATTGCATCATGCAAATTCAATATGCCCACAATATGTGGGCATTTGTCAGATATGGATCTGCAAAATGCCCACATATTGCATCATGCATATTGTTGACACTTTGAGCATGCTAGCGTTGCACTAGACCATTTGTGTTATGTGTATGGCATATTGGCCTTGGTGTGTTGTTGCTGGTATGGTACGTTGCAATAGAGAAGGCGGCGTAATTGTTTTTCACCTAGAGTGGTAGAAGTACATGTGCTGGTCCTGTTCACGACCATGACCCTACTTGAGCTGGTGATATTTATACACAAAAGGGAGCTCTCAGAAATTTACCCAAATTTGTGGACTGCTCCCAGAATTTGTCTTAGTCTTCTACTGACTGTAGCTGAAGAAGAGATGAATTTTTCAAAGCTGAAGCTCATCAAATCCTACCTGAGGTCCAGGAACAGGATCGCCTTAGTGGCCTTGCTGGCCTCATTGTTAACCATGCAATTGCTGGGCAGATTTCTTATGATGATGTAATTGATGACTTTGCATCAAGGAAGGCAACAAAGGTCAGGGTTTAGATCGCAGTTGTGCAATTTAGTTTGTGTGTTTCTTGTTTGAGGTGCAATAGTGTAACAATCAGGTTCTCTTCTTCATGTGTTATTCTATTTGTGTATTTGTTTGATATAGGATTTGTGCAATTTAGTTTTATTTGTGTGTTTTTTGTTAGCAATAGGGTAATAGTGTAATAATTTCATTCTCTTATTTGTATTTATTACTACAGTTTGTTTTTGTCTTTGTTATTTCTTTTTGATATTTGAGTCTTATATTTCTATATTCATATAGTTTTAAATGTTATGACTATTTATTTGTCTTTTTCCAAATTTCTGAATAAAAGTTAGTTAGCACAGTTAGTGCTTCTTTTTTGGGGGGGGGGGGGCTTGCCCAGGGAGCCATACAAGCTAGAACCACCACACTGCTTGAAACTAAGAAATGTTATTGGAGGTTGAATGAAATAAACAATTGATCATTTAAAAAAAAAAAAAAACATACCTCTGCCATTCTCTTCACCTGGTCGAGGATTTCTAGTTGTATCTGGGAGGTGACAACACATTCATCTTAAAATCCTTAAGGCATCACATTTGTAATGTATGTGTTTTTCTACATCTACTAAAAAACTGCCCTGATGTAATCATGATCTTAAATGTTTGACCACAGAGTATTTCGCCTGTCAGTCAGCAACATCACCACTTCACAGAATGCTAAATGTACTGTATGAGTCTACTATGGCATACATACGGGAGACACTGAAGCCGAAGACACCGTCGTATTCCTTCATGAGCTTCTTCAGCAGCGTGCTCTTTCCCGCCCCTGACGGGCCGCTGAACACCACGGGTCTGGGTCCAGCCATTGCTTCAAAAAGAGACCAGGAGAGACACTTAGATCAGCTGAGAAATTATGATGGCAGAAATTACCACTACGCAGGAGAAATCCACTGGAACCATGAAAGGTGTGGGCTGGGTTCAGACATATTTTGGAAAGAATGAGTCATCTTTAACATGCCCAAAAAGCATCTCTAGCACAAATGGAAGAGAGCGGCAAGGCTAATTCCCAACATCATAAAACCCGTGGACCAGGCTTTCTTTTGGGCTTCATTAAAAGACAATGTCTTCTTCTTCCTCTTCAAAGGCTGATAACTGCTGAGCACACACTATCAACAGGGGAAAAAAAGCATCTCCCATGACGGCAAAAGCAACTGATTATGAAGAGCTCTGGTCACCATGGTGCTGCATAGAACCACTACTCGCCGATGAAGAGACCTACTCCGCATCTGATGACAGGACAAAACCATGGCGTTCAGGAAAAAAAAGCAATGAAGATAACATATCCAGGCTGGGCTATACTGACAAAATCAAATATCAAGCTCATCCTGAATGTATACCACAAGCAAATGTTGAGAAATTATCATTAGTTATGTAGAGATGATGACCAAGCAGGTAGAGACATTCATTGTTTATTTCACTAAGCTAAAACAGTTGAGTATTCAAGTTCAGAAAATTGCATCACTTTATTGCAATGCAACCTTTAAGTTATATCAGGATATTACGATAACCACATTCCCGGACAATATCTAATTTCACAACACAATATCGATAATAGACCTATGTTAATACATTGCCCCAGCTCTATAATATATATTTCAAGAGAAGTCGAGTTGAAGTCAAAATAACATTTACAAGTATTAAAAGCATATCGTCTTACACGCAAACGGTAATGTGAAAAACAGCGCGTGTCTCAAAGCCACCTTAATCAGTTACCACATTTAGACAACCGGGCTAGAATCCAACACTGAGCGCCGTGCAACCAGCTGGAAGCTGACCTTTTCAACTATTAACCGAAGTGCAAGTCTGGTGAGGAAGTCGTGGCAAATGCAGTCTCTGCTCGTCTCTCTCCTTACCTTCCCTTGGTGGGGATGTATGCGGGAGTGCAGGGCAAAGCTCAGATGCACAGGGTATTATTCAAGTGAATGTAAATGACTGCCTGTGTGTACGCAGGCTGTATTGTTGTGGTGTGATGCAGGAAGGAGGGAGGGAGGGGGGAGGGAGGAGGTAGAGAGGCTTAAATTCTGCAAAGTAAACCTCAGATACGGCAATGGAAACTGGTTAAAGACACCAGTTCAACCTTCAGGTCCCTGACTCATAAAGCGGTAGGATTAGCGTCACTTGTGCAAAATTACAGAGGAGAATTATTTTAGGGAAACCCATCGAGAATATTCCAAGACACTATACAAAAAGGCTGCAGCTTGGCTAGATATGACGCATACTGTAACGGAACAACAAAACGGGCCTAAATTTGTGTCATCATGGGTTGATATTCAAGTCTCTACTTACATCAAAGTCGGGTATTTAGAGGATTTCGATAAAAGTCCAAAAATACGGCGACCCGTATGGATGAGATGACACGCTCGATTCAAAATCTAATAATCAAGCAAAAAACAACAGTTCTACATTTTTTTTGCTTTATCCAAGGTTTAAAGTTAAAAACAAAAACGGATTCGTACAAGCAAACCCTCAACCTTTTATTAGCTTACATACAAAAATAACCCAGTGGTATTATAACCCTTCCCTGTCTCCAAGCAATATAAATGCACTGAGGTTGCGTTTGCAGGTGCAAGTGACAGTCATTCTCTGTTGCTTCTCTGTCTGCATGCTTACACTAAACAGACTAGCTTGTCAGCACATATAGCTGATAGATTTATTAGTAGTATTACCTTGATAACAAAAAAAAATTATTATTATGAAAGAACAGGGAATTTTTTGTTTTTTTTTTCCTAACATCTGTCATAGTCAAATGCTCTTGCACATATACACTCACCGGCCACTTTATTTGGCACACCTGTCCAACTGCTCGTTAACGCAAATTTCTAATCAGCCAATCACATGGCAGCAACTCAATGAATTTAGGCATGTAGACATGGTCAAGACGATCTGCTGCAGTTCAAACCGAGCATCAGAATGGGGAAGAAAGGTGATTTAAGTGACTTTGAATGTGGCATGGTTGTTGGTGCCAGACGGGCTGGTCTGAGTATTTCAGAAACTGCTGATCTACTGGGATTTTCACGCACAACCATCTCTAGGGTTTACAGAGAATGGTCCGAAAAAGAGAAAATATCCAGTGAGCGGCAGTTCTGTGGGCGAAAATGCCTTGTTGATGCCAGAGGTCAGAGGAGAATGGCCAGACTGGTTCAAGCTGACAGAAAGGCAACAGTAACTCAAATAACCACTCATTACAACCGAGGTATGCAGAAGAGCATCTCTGAACGCACAACACGTCGAACCTTGAGGCAGATGGGCTACAGCAGCAGAAGACCACACCGGGTGCCACTCCTGTCAGCTAAGAACAGGAAACTGAGGCTACAATTCGCACAGGCTCACCAAAATTGGACAATAGAAGATTGGAAAAACGTTGCCTGGTCTGATGAGTCTCGATTTCTGCTGCGACGTTCGGATGGTAGGGTCAGAATTTGGCGTCAACAACATGAAAGCATGGATCCATCCTGCCTTGTATCAACGGTTTAGGCTGGTGGTGGTGGTGTAATGGTGTGGGGGATATTTTCTTGGCACACTTTGGGCCCCTTAGTACCAATTGAGCATCGTGTCAACGCCACAGCCTACCTGAGTATTGTTGCTGACCATTTCCATCCCTTTATGACCACAGTGTTCCCATCTTCTGATGGCTACTTCCAGCAGGATAACGCGCCATGTCATAAAGCTCGAATCATCTCAGACTGGTTTCTTGAACATGACAATGAGTTCACTGTACTCAAATGGCCTCCACAGTCACCAGATCTCAATCCAATAGAGCACCTTTGCGATGTGGTGGACCGGGAGATTCGCATCATGGATGTGCAGCCGACAAATCTGCAGCAACTGCGTGATGCTATCATGTCAATATGGACCAAACTCTCTGAGGAATGTTTCCAGTACCTTGTTGAATCTATGCCACGAAGGATTAAGGCAGTTCTGAAGGCAAAAGGGGGTCCAACCCGGTACTAGCAAGGTGTACCTAATAAAGTGGCCAGTGAGTGTATGTATCGTGTGATATACGCTATAAGGGAAAACGCAGGGGCTAGGTGACCTCGGGGAAGTTCTGGAGGAAGGTACATGGGTGTTGGTTATGTTGCCTGACGGGGATTCATTAAAACCGACAAAAGCTAAATAAAACCTCCATCGCAATCTGGTGTCAGAAGTAAACGACAAGAGTTGTGGCTAAATTGAACCCCCCCCCCCGACGATTTTTTTCCTTCGATTCCTTCCACCATCCTGCGACCCTAACTGGGATAAGCGGTTTGGATCATGGATGGATGGATGAACCACACAGGGGAAAAGGGAAAAGATAGCCTGTTTCTGAAAACAAGAGGAGGCTAGTAATCTTAGCAATGCCATTAGTGACTTTTTGCTTGTCACTCCAGAATGCCATCAGACTGGACTGAAACTGAAACACCAACAATGTGCTATTAGTTACTTGAATGAAGGTATTTGACAAATGTGAATGGCACTTGCACCCATGCTCATGCAGCGTTTCTGGTTTGTAAAGGAAGTGTCTGTACTCGCGGTGCATGTATATCTATGTACAACATTAAAACCCTCCGCGTAGCCTCAACAACACAGAAACTGGAGCCATACGCCGATAGCAGGATCCAACGCACATCAGAGAATGTGACCTTTCTTTTTGTCAAAGGCCGCTTAAAGGGCCAATTTGCATGGGGGAATGAAAACTTCCTCCAGTTTGTCGATCCAATATGAGATTATCTTGGTAGCCGCACACGCACACGCACGTCTTCATGATTCTAGTTTTGACCGTTGAGGTGGTCAGGCAAAGTTGTGTAGTTTGATCGGATTTTAAAATATGTCATGTGCATTGTCGCCGACTTGCCACAAGACGGCGATAATGACCCTAAATCATTATCGCTCATTGCCGCCGTCTTGTGGCAAGACGGCAACAATGTTTTGTGTGTGTGTGTGTGTGTGTGTGTGTGTGTGTGTGTGAGAGAGAGAGAGAGAGAGAATTAATTAATTGTAAAGCGCTCTGAGTGGCTGTTGCAGCTAGAAAAGCGCTATGAAAAATGCAATTTGTGAGATTCAGAACCTCCACTAAGCCAGACAAAGAAGATGGCGCCGTGCAGGTGAGCAGCCTGATATACGCTATGATATACTACTCTATTGCAAATCACTAAAATTATGGAAAAGAAAATCGCAAAGAAATTAATTAATATTATTGATGCCTTACACACTTACAGAAGAGACCCCTTAGGTTATTTTTGTTTTTGTTTTGTTTACTTCTTATTTTGCTTAGGTTGTAATTGTGTTTGCACTGTGTGCTCAGTTCTATACATGATGTATCATTTTGGAAAAAAAATAAAATTCTAAAAAAACAAGAAAAAAAAACCCGCTATGGAGAGCGAGTCAGAGAACATCTACCAATCGTTTGCATTTATCGATGAGGGACATAAAAATTACTTTGACAGGGTGCTTGGAAAGTCCGATGAGTACTTTGTGCCGAGAAGGAATGTAATATACTGTCTGTGAATGCTCTCATTCATCCAGGTCATGGTTATCCAAAGGAGTTGAATCAAGTGCAACTAGTATCAAATACCAAGTCCAGTTGCACTTGATTCAACTCCTTTGGATAATGTAATATACTGTAACGTGCATGGATAAGTAGACCCGTTAGCCAGGTCGGACCCTTTGGTCGAGCGGTTAGCGATGCATCCCGCGGTGCGGAAGATACGTGTTCGCGTCCCGGCTACCCCCCTCCTTCGGGAAGCGCGTCCGCGTGTATCCCACTTCTGACACCAATGCAGCGAATTCGGGGGGCAACCACAGGAACCGCCGCAGCCGGGACGCGAACCTGCATCTCCCGCACCGCGGCAGACATCGCTAACCGCTCGACTAAAGGGATCCCACTTCTGACACCAATGTAGCGAATTCAGGGGGCAGTCCGGGAACCACCACAGCCGGGACACGAACCTGTATCTCCCGCACCGCGGGCGACAACGTTAAACAGTCGACTGAAGGGTCCGACTCATTAGCCAAGGGCCAACGTGTCTACTTATCCATGCCCGTTACAATATGAACGTGCATGTTTCCATCAGCGCGTGCAAAGACCGGAGTTCAGCGCGAGTAGAGAAGAGAATATCTGCGACCGAACTGTTGTTGGAATACTCGACAAAGATGTCTCACGGAAGTTGCTAGCGCTGACCATAGAGACAGACGGTGAGGCAGTCTGAAGAGGTTGCTTTGCAAGTCAGCATGCAAGGAGAGGCAACTGATACACGAAGTCACTCACAAGCTCAGCAAATACACCAAACACCACGGCAAGCCAAAAGGGGTAAATAATGGACAAAGTGTGGGAAACCACAGCACAGTAAAGATGAAAATTGCCCGGTTAGAAAATCCAAATGCAATACGTACAACAGGGTTGGACATTGGAGTAGAGTGTGTAGGAACGGGAAAACGGTGAGTGAGGTTACAGAGCAAACAGAGCAGCTACAGTCATACTTTCTTGGGGCTGTGAGTAAAGCAGATGGGTCATCAGAACAATGGGCCATTGTTGCTCCACACCACTTGAATTCAAAACTGACGCAGGAGCTGATTTTAACATCATCCGTGAGGAGACCTACCACTCACTCATCCCCAAAAGACCACTGGAGCCTGCAGATATTCCACTGGATAGCCCAGGCAGCAAGCTGCAGTGCATACGACAGATCCAGAGCGCTGTGTCCTACAAAGGAAATACTCACCCACTCACAGCATGTCATCCGCAGGCGCACTGTAAACAACTTACTCAGCAGGCCGCTGTCTGTAAAGATGAATCTGGTGACGAGAGTGGAAGAAACGGTCTGCAACAGAGGACAGCTACAGGCATATGGTGAGCATGGGACATTTAAGACTGAACCTGTGAGAATACAGCTGAAAGACAATGCTCAGCCATACGCCGTACACACAGCACAGCACGTACCTCTCCCTATGCTGAAAAAGGTAAAGGAGGAGCTCTTAAGGATGGAGAGAAATGGCATCATCGAGAGGGTGACACAGTCCACCAACTGGTGTGCACCCATGGTGTCAGTCTTGAAGAATGCACCGGTAAAGCCCACATCTGCGTTGATGTCAAGAGGCTGAATGAGGCCGTGAAGCAAGAACAGTACATCCTGCCTACTACTAATGAGATTACAACAAAACTAAGCGGGGCCACAGTCTTTTCTTCACTTGACGCCGCCAGTGGGTTCTTCCAGATACCACTGCATCCAGATAACTGTAAGCTCACGACTTCATTATGCCGTCTGGCAGATTCAACTTCAAGCGGCTACCGTTCAGAATTATGAGTGCACCCAAAATCTTCCAGAGGAAGATGATGGGAGACCCTGCAAGGACTGGAGGGCGTTGAGGTCTTCATGAATGACATTCTTGTCTATGGGGCCACAGAGGAGGAGCATGACAGTCGCCTGGAGAAGGTAATGCAGCACACAGAGACGGCTGGTTTGAAACTCAACTGTGAGAAGTGCTCCATCAGGCAGAGTCCGCTGCGGTTCCTCGGGCATCTCATTGACCGATCTGGAATCCGGTCTGACCCTGACAAAGTGTAAGCTATTTGGCAGCTGTCACCACCAGCAGACCTGCACGAGTTGAAAAGGATACTGGGAATGGTGAATTATCTCAGAAGATACATCCCCAACCTCTCAACAGTAGGACAGCCACTGTATGAGTTCCCGAAAAACAAGAATGCATGGACATGGAGCCACACACAACAAACAGCCTTTGAACACATCAAGGAGCTGTTGATAACTGCACCAGTACTCACATACTACGATGTGAACAAGCCCACTGCTGTGTCGGCAGATGCAAGTAGTTATGGATTGGGGGGTGTACTCCTTCAACTCCATGGGGAGCAGTGGAAACCTGTGGCATATTGCTCCAGACGCCTCACAGAAGCAGAAACACGCTATGCCCAGATAGAAAAGGAATGTCTGGCTGGTGTGTGGGCATGCGAGAAGTTTGACAGATACCTCAATGGACTGGAGCAGTTTAAGCTTATAACTGACCACAAGCTGCTAGTGCCTCTCATTAACAGTTGCAGCCTGGACAGTGTACCTTTACGATATCAGCGTCTTCTCATGAGGCTCATGAAATTTAATCTAGTATCAGAGTATGCTCCAAGGAAAACTCTGATCATCGAAGACACCATGTCACACAGTCTATTGGCTAGCATTTACACAGAGACTGACACACAGTGAGGTGGCATGCTATGTGGCTAGTGTAGTGGGGGGGATCCCTGCATCTACAAGCAAAATGGATGCTGTCTGCCATGAAGCTCATAAAGACTGGCTGGCCTGAACACTTAACCAGTGTGCCTATGGATGTGAGAGTACATCCAAGCAAAATCAGAGCTATCGGAATACAATGGCCTTGTCCTCAGAAGAAGCAGGATCATCGTGCAAAGGTCAATGAGCGGTGAGCTCCTTCGGAAAATTCACGAAGGGCACCCGGGCCTAGTTAAATGTAGGGAGAGAGCGTGTTCATCTGTGTGGTGGCCCAGACTCTCTGGAAATAAACAAGCTTGTGACGTCATGCCAGGTGTACCATGAACTGAGAAGAACACAACAAAAGGAACCTCTCATCTCTACACCACTTCCGGAGTGACCCTGGAAGATAATTGCAATTGACCTCTGAGCACAAACGCCACAGCTACCTGGTAATCTCAGATTATTACTCCAGGTTTATAGAGATAACACAGCTGCCCTCAACAACGAGTGCACAATTTATCCAAAACTTGACAACAGTCTTTGCCAGGTTTGGCATTCCAGATGAGGTAGTGAGTGATAATGGACCCCAGTTTTCAAGTGCGGAGTTCCAGGAGCTCGCGAGGCAGCTCAGCTTCAAGCACTGCACATCCAGCCTTCACCACCCACAGGGCAATGGGCATGCAGAGAGAGCCATTCAGACGGCAAAGAAAAGTCTCATGCAAGAAGATCCTGAGACGGCTCTAATAAGCTATAGGTCCACTCCCTGCTCCACCACAGGCTACAGTCCAGCTGAGCTGTTGATGGGGAGGAAAATCAGAACCACACTCCCCACTTTGGAGAAAAATCTACCAAAATGGCCCAGCAGAACAGCTGTGAAAGAAAAGGATGGGAGGGAAAAGGCTAAATGGGGCTCACTACTTCAACCACTGTCATGGAGCCAGGCTTACCTGCACTGTGACCAGGAGATGTTGTATTCTCAATGTTGGACCATGAAAAGTCATGGTCTTTGCCAGCGGTGATCTCAAGTGACAACACCACCCTGAGATCCTTCATCATCAGGACACAACAAGGAGCAGAGCTGAGGTGGGAACCGCCATCACGTGCAACCAGGCCCGGTTCCTCAGCCCATCCCAGCAGCGCCCGGTGAGAGCACAGGGACAGGCACCCACTCTGGCACAGCCACCATGTTAGAGACTGTTCCAGTCAGTGTGGCTACACCCACTACCCCTCTACCCGGTCAGACTGTGACCAGATCTGAACAGGTGTGCAAGCCAGTCGATAGGTTTGACCTGTAGTCAAGTGCAATCATGTGGCCTTTTTGGGGTGGGAAGGACAGAAGGGTACTTAAAAAAAAAAGGGGTGGGGGAACAAAAGGAAAGTTGTATTAACACTGATGTCGATAATCTTTATTTGTGTTTATGAAACTGTAACCCTTGTCGATAATGTTTATTTGTGTTTATGAAACTGTAACCCTTGGTTGAGTAAGAACAAGACCAGTATATGTTGAAAAGTCTCAATTTGAGTTAATATTGTTTGATTCATGATATGTGCTGTTAAAATAGCCATTTCTGTTAAAGTGTTAATTTGATGTTATAGAAATAACACAAAAGAGGGGGAGATGTCATATACAGTGGTCAAATGCTCTTGTGCATATACTGTGTGATATACGCTATACAGGAAAACGTAGGGGCTGGGTGACCTCGGGGAAGTTCCGGGGGAAGGTACATGGGTGTTGGTGTGTTGCCTGATGGTGATTCATTAAAAGCGACAAAAGCTATCAGATTGCAGAACCAGTTACTAAAACTAGGGATTCAACATCTTGCTCAATGCAATTTTAAATAATGTTAATATATCTTTATGATGGGTGGCATGGTGGCGCAGTGGTTAGCGCAGTCACTTCACAGCAAGAAGGTCCTGGGTTCGGGCCCCGGGGTAGTCCAACCTTGGGGGGGGGTCATCCCGGGTCGTCCTGTGTGGAGTTTGCATGTTCTCCCCGTGTCTGCGTGGGGGTTCCTCCGGATGCTCCGGTTTCCTCCCACAGTCCAAAGTAGGGATGTGAACGTGTACTAGAATCTGTACATGTCTACACGGTGCAGTGTTTCCCGTTTAAACGTGTACACGTTTCAGGATTTCTGTGAATTTTGAAAGTATGTCGGTGCTATACCGCTAGAGGTCGCTGTAGCTTTATTATTCCATAGAGTCACCGCTGTTAAGGTCGCCGATGTCGTATGACACAAGTAGGCTACACCATCGACAAAAGATCGAATATCTCTGGATGAGTATGCGTTAGAAACTTGCTGTTTTGTTTTTGTTGTTGTTTGTTTTGTTTGGGAGTTTACCGCTTCCGCGAAGCCCTTCGGTGCGATTAGATCCCGCTGAGAAGCTTTCTAATCCAACCTCGAACTTCAGTGGCTTTGTAGGCTATAATAAATCCGTAATGATATATATGTCTTTTGTGTTGTTATTTATCCATTCGTGTTGAAAATAGTCCTTGTTGATAGTGACAACCTCTGCTGTGCTTTAGGCTATACAATAATGTGACATTATTCATATTCTGACAGACATTTGATTAGCTATGCATTAAATGGTAAGCATTTTGGTGGTGATGGGCTTCCTAGAGGGCATAGAGTAACCTGGCTCAAGGTGCTCCACTAGCCTCTTAAACCCCACATCTTCGACGATGGACAAGGGCTGCATGTCGAGGGCAGCAACCATTTCCACCATGAAGTCGGTTATCGTTTCACCCCGCGCCTTGTCACAGCACCTCGCCAAAGCTAGCATCGTCCGTTGTCCTGTTGTCCGTAACTTTTCACTCGGGTGTTTTAGTCTGATGTGGTTGACCATGGACCCGGTACTCCCGTTGTGAGCCAGCTCTGTCTGGCAAATGCTGCATTTTACTTCATTTCCTTCTCCATTCTTTTCACACACAAAACCTCCCACATGGGGCTTCGCAGATTTTTACTAGCCGCCGTCCCATGCTTCAATCGCGCTCGCACTTGTCACGCAGCAAAGAATGATGACGTTATCACGCATTATATTGTAACAGGTTATTTTCTTGCCCGGTGCGGGATTCGTTACGAGGTGTACTGCACCACAGGGCGACATCACTAACCGCTCGGCTAAAGGGTCAGACCCGTTAGCTTGGGGCTAACGTGTCTTATTAGTAGTTTACGGTCGTCACCCTCCCCGGAAGCGCGCCCTCGCGCTTTGTTATTCCCGCGCTCCGAAGAGACTTCTGAGGATCTGCACACTTCCGGATCCCACCGCTGCCACCAATGTAACCGGTTATTTTTGCCCGGTGCGGGATTCTTTACGGGGTGTACTGCACCACAAGGCGACATCACTAACCGCTCGGCTAAAGGGTCAGACCCGTTAGCTAGGGGCTAACGTGTCTTATTAGTAGTTTACAATATTAAAAAAAAACCTTTACGTTTATCGGTTAGGGATTTTTATTAAACGGTTATGGTTTCATTTCCGTGTAAACGTGTACACGTGTACACTGACACACCCCTAGTCCAAAGACATTTAGGCCAGGTGAATCAGCCATGCTAAGTTGCCCCTTGGTGTGTGTGATGGCCTGGTGGTCTGTCCAGGCCAGGGTGTCTCCCCGCCTGCCACCCAGTGACTGCTGGGATAGGCTCCAGCATCCCCGCGACCCTGAAAGCAGGATAAGTGGTTCGGATAATGGATGATGGGTGGATATCTTTATGTCAGTGTGCTGTCAGCTTCAGCTGTACGAAATTCAATGAGTCCATATAAGACTTAACTTCTCATCCTTGAGAGAGGACTGTGCCAGTGCCACGGGAAAATGTGAGTTTAGGACAGAGACGGGTTCACACTAATTGGAATCAGGACTTTGACTCAAGCATCATGTGATTGATCCCCACCTGACTTTGTTCATGTGAAATCTGTTAGGGCTTCATTTGATTCATTGCAGTCAGAAACACTCTGGTCATTGTTCAGAGGTTGGCTACTCCTACATAAATAAGGAAAGGGTGATTCACCCGAGAATGAACACATATGGTTAAACTGAAATATTTTTATTCTGTTCTGCTGTTTGCTTGAAAGTTCAGTTTGTTTGCAATCCTCGTTTAGTCTGACGGTTTCATGATAGTTAGAGCTCAAGCCAGTTAAGTTCAAACCCACTCTTAGTGCAAAGTAAACGACTATAAGCTTCTTGCAATCTTGTGATTGTTCCTTTCTGTCTTATTTATTATAGGGACTATGATTATTTGTGAAATAAGATAGCAAGCCCTAATATATTAGCAACGTACTTTGACTTCCAAATCAGGACAACAATCAGGACAGCTGGATAACAATAATAAGAATAGTTAAAACAGTACATGTTTGTACCACAATGTACTAAATCATTGTGGACACACGAAGTATGAAAAGCACAGCAAGCTTCCCTTAAAACGTATCAATAAGAGGCTGGTTTGTCTGGGAATTCGGATGCTGGGGTTACATGTATTATAATAATAATAATAATAAGTGGAAACACGTGTGCGACCAAAAACAACTAAAGTCTCCCTACCTGACAAGAGCCTGGAAAAATATCTCATGTACATCAGCGGTTACTTCAATCCACGATTTATTTGGTCCCGTCTCCGAGTGGTCTTCTCCCCGTCTCAACTCACTGTGCCTAAACCACCGCGATGTGACCATCACCACGATGTGATCATCGCCACTCTAAGACGTCATCAGCGCGACCGCGCGCATCCACACGGAGAAGCAGACCCAATCAAATCAATTATCAAATTAATGATGAAGTGAAATGAATTAAGAAATAAAAGGAAACGAAAACAATATGTCACTTAGCAGACAGGTGCCTACAACTTCTCTGTAAACAACAATCTGCGCGCAATGACGTTCTTATGAAGGCTTAACGGCGTCAGCAAGCTTTTCGGGGCATATAAAGGGCGATAACGCATTAAGACACAAAACTAATGTCAAGCCTACCTTCTTACTCGAGTGTCTCACTGTTTGTTTTTCAGAGAGTATCGAAATACAAAAACTAATCCGCTACCTCTTATCTTCCTCCTGCTTTCAACCTCTATTCACGTTACTGCCACCTACCGGTCCGGGGTGTCTATCGACACTGAGGGGAGGCGTCATCGGCACGACACGCGGCTAGGCGACAGGAAAGACCCCGGATGAGTGCGTGACCGACAGGCCCGCACAAAGTGCTGTCGCCGCGCTAGCTAGTTAGCTCCTGCCTCGTTAAACCTACCCGAGTTTGGTTAATGTAAAATAAAATTATGTTTGGTTCGTCGAGATCGGGAGGAGTCAGAGGGGGGCAAGACCAGTTCAACTGGGATGACGTGAAAGTCGACAAACACAGGGAAAATTATCTCGGTAAGTCGAATTAAAGTTGTGCCTACCTTGTTGTAGTGCTTAGCATGTTAACACCATTCTGAACAACATTCCGTTAGCGGGTAACTAGGTGGACGGGTCCCATGTGTCGCACGGTGCACGTTGTTACATAAGCGGTCCTGTATGGCGTTTTTTCATACCTTTTTCCTTGGTGCACAAGTCCCTCATAACGTTGCCTTTTGTCCAGCTGCTAAGGTGGTCCAGTTCTCCACTCTGGCGTGACTGAGGAGAACTCCCACTCTGGGCAAGCGGTTAGCAGCGTGAACGAAACGCACACTCCCAGCATTATGTCCACAAACGCTACCTCCCTGTCATGTCCAAATGCCAAAATCTTACGTAGCACTAGTTCTCCTGTCATCCACAGTCATGGCATCCGTGGCTGTGATTCAAAAGCAGGGTATACAAACAATTTGTCTAATGGATGGTAAAATAGAAAACCCTACTTCCAGTACCCGGTGTGAAAGAAAACTCGAGCCTTAATTCGGGTTATATTTGTGGTTAAATGAATCATATTTTATGCATAACTTGTATGGGAAAAAAATGAACATACACTACTGCAAGTCACATTAAGTTCTCTCTGCTCAGGTGGTCTCAACAGAAGGTTGTATATTTCACTACAAGGAGAATGGTACATGGAATTTCCTACAGTTTTGCAGTCACAACAGTTTTCAAGGACAAGCGCCTGAAAATAGTCCAGAATGCTTTGTACATACTGGTTCTGACACAGTGACCATGTCATCTGCAATAGACTTGAAGTCACCCCATCTTAGTACAGAACCTATTCTAATTTAACTTGACTCAGGATGGGGAAAGTTCAGTAGAACTTAAACACATATTGCTACACCAGTTAAACGTAGCTGATCAGATTATTAGGGCGGGGAATTGGCAGGTACCTCCCAGTTTGACATTACAATGGTATTTCAGTGCTGACACGCATGGTTTAATATTTCAAATATTACAATATTATCCATCCATCCATTATCCATTATCTGAACTGCTTATCCTGCTCTCAGGGTCGCAGGAGCCTATGCCAGCAGCCATTGGGTAGCAGGCAGGGAGACACCCTGGACAGGCTGCCAGGCCATCACACAGGACACACACACACACACACACACACACACACACACACACATACATTCATACCTAGGGACAATTTAGTGATGCCGATTCACCTGACCTACATGTCTTTGGACTGTGGGAGGAAACCCAAGCAGACACGGGGTGATGGGGAGAACATGCAAAGTCCACGCAGAGGACGACCCAGGACGACCCCCAAGGTTGGACGACCCCCCCCAAGGTTGGACTACCCCAGGGTTCGAACCCAGGACCTTCTTGCTGTGAGGCGACCGCTCTAACCACTGCACCACCATGCCGCCCATTACAATACTATATACACTCACCGGCCACTTTATTAGGCACACCCGTCCAACTGCTCGTTAACGCAAATTTCTAATCAGCCAATCACATGGCAGCAACTCAATGCATTTAGGCATGTAGACATGGTCAAGACGATCTGCTGCAGTTAAAACCGAGCATCAGAATGGGGAAGAAAGGTGATTTAAGTGACTTTGAACGTGGCATGGTTGTTGGTGCCAGACGGGCTGGTCTGAGTATTTCAGAAACTGCTGATCTACTGGGATTTTCACGCACAACCATCTCTGGGGTTTACAGAGAATGGTCCGAAAAAGAGAAAATATCCAGTGAGCGGCAGTTCTGTGGGCGAAAATGCCTTGTCGATGCCAGAGGTCAGAGGAGAATGGCCAGACTGGTTCGAGCTGATAGAAAGGCAACAGTAACTCAAATAACCACTCATTACAACCGAGGTATGCAGAAGAGCATCTCTGAACGCACAACACGTCGAACCTTGAGGCAGATGGGCTACAGCAGCAGAAGACCACACCGGGTGCCACTCCTGTCAGCTAAGAACAGGAAACTGAGGCTACAATTCGCACAGGCTCACCAAAATTGGACAATAGAAGATTGGAAAAACGTTGCCTGGTCTGATGAGTCTTGATTTCTGCTGCGACATTTGGATGGTAGGGTCAGAATTTGGCGTCAACAACATGAAAGCATGGATCCATCCTGCCTTGTATCAACGGTTCTGGCTGGTGGTGGTGGTGTAATGGTGTGGGGGATATTTTCTTGGCACACTTTGGGCCCCTTAGTACCAATTGAGCATCGTGTCAACGCCACAGCCTACCTGAGTATTGTTGCTGACCATGTCCATCCCTTTATGACCACAGTGTTCCCATCTTCTGATGGCTACTTCCAGCAGGATAACGCGCCATGTCATAAAGCTCGAATCATCTTCAGACTGGTTTCTTGAACATGACAATGAGTTCACTGTACTCAAATGGCCTCCACAGTCACCAGATCTCAATCCAATAGAGCACCTTTGGGATGTGGTGGACCGGGAGATTCACATCATGGATGTGCAGCCGACAAATCTGCAGCAACTGCGTGATGCTATCATGTCAATATGGGCCAAACTCTCTGAGGAATGTTTCCAGTACCTTGTTGAATCTATGCCACGAAGGATTAAGGCAGTTCTGAAGGCAAAAGGGGTCCAACTCGGTACTAGCAAGGTGTACCTAATAAAGTGGCCAGTGAGTGTATATTAAAATTAGGTATTATGTCTTTTCGGATCCATCCCTTCTTATCTTAAGCAAAATTTGAACACTGCAATAATCCAAAGAAAATGCACAACAAAATATTTATTTTAAGCCCCACATGTTACAAAACCTCAAAGGATAATTCTTTTCTTTTTTCTTTTTTTTTTTACAATCTGGATCTTATTTTGGAAACAGCTTTACAATGTGGTTGTACGGGGCAACAGAAAATGAGCGTCAGAGTTGCTTCAATAAGTCCAAAGTTATCCCAATTATCTAATTACATATTTTGAAGTTAAAGTTAATGTGCAAGTTAGAAGTTATTACCTGAGATGTCCAGTATTAGCAATAGTGGATTCCATTGCTTAGCTACTCCCTGGTTCAACTTACAGGAAAGATCAGCCTATACTTACCAAAGCTAGCAGTAACCATCGATAAATTACCTGGCCAGCACAACTGAGAAGTCATAGATAATAAGAAATCATGTACACGTTATGACCAAGGCACTAGGCTTATGTTGTTGAAAGAGCCGGTTTAAGTCTTGTGTGCAGTTGCCCCATAAGATGTCATTGTAAAGGGATGTCTAGTGGTGGTCCTGGGTCCAAAATTACCACAATAAAGCCAATGATCAAAATGATATCACAACCAATATCCACAATGGGTGGCGAAAACTACAAAAGTAAGACTCGGGTTGTAAAAAGTGGAATAATCCTTTGGATATTGTTTCCTGAGTGAACATTCAAATGATTCACATTAAAACATTCGGAGATGTAGAAGTCCTTACATCAAACCGCTTCACAACATCTGTTCATTGTGCTTCAATATTGCAGTTCGTAGGAAATGCTGCGATATTGAAATTGTTGCAGCCTGGTATCACAATTTTGCACTGAATAATTTTTTTCCTCCATCCATAGAGACTGTAATGTAATAATAAAGTCAATGTAAATGTGGTTGGCTGAAATGATTATGTAAGTAATGAGAGATAAAACAATAAAGGAAGCTAAAAAATGTACTTCCACACTTGCCAGCCCTAGCCTGCTGTTGCTTATGAATTGTGGGGAAGCACGAAATGATTATGTAAGTAATGAGAGATAAAACAATAAAGGAAGCTAAAAAATGTACTTCCACACTTGCCAGCCCTAGCCTGCTGTTGCTTATGAATTGTGGGGAAGCACTCAAACAAGCATTAATTCTGAGACTTAGTGGCAAGTAAAATAAAAGCAGAAATGGTATGAAAATATCAACAGGTAACTCTAGAAAAGAAGTGTACTCTAGTTTTTTTTTTGTCTCCAATTTGTTGATTTTCAAAATTTGAAATGGAATGTCCTCACAATAGTCTAATTTAAATTTTTTATATTGGATTATTGCTCTCATTTCACATACCCTCTTTCCCAACCCCAGACAATACTTCGTTTTATTTTGTATAATTTCAGGCAACTCTTTGATGGCACCAGTTGGGCGCTGGCAAAAGGGCAAAGACCTGACATGGTATGCTAAAGACAAAAAGGGAGCTAAAGCTTTGTCTAAAGAAGAGGAGCTTGCCGCTGTGAGGGCTGCAGAACAGGAAGCTTTGATGGCTGCACTGTAAGTTTCCTGAATAAACTAAATAAGAATTGATTAGGTTTATAAGACCATGTCAAATATATGACACCAGATACATTTTCCCTCTCATTCTAGTGGGCACAAAAATATAAAGAGACAGCCAACTGGCCTGACAAAAGAGGTATTTCACTTTTTCAATTTTGCATTCTCTCTTGGCACTTGTGATTTTGCCCACATGAAGAGTTTCCATGGACTGAGATTATCCCATTTTTATATCAGGACCTTGCAGATGTATACAGGAGGGAAGAGCCTGATGGTGAGGAGAAAAACGTGGACCGCATCTCAGGTCTGGGGAGCTCCAGGTGATTTTTTTTTTCTTCTCAAGAAATACAACATGCTGAATAAATCTGTTTGATTCAGAAGCATTTAGAATTTTCTTATCAATCGGTTTTGGGCAGTTGGTGGATTGATCTTGTTGGTGCATGTTATCAGAAGTTTTTCAGCTGTTCATGATGTCTTGTTGTATTTATGTAACAGGAGTCAGGTCTACTGAGAGGGGGCTGTTGTGAATCACCTTCCCTAGCCGCGCAGCTCTCATACGGGTTTATATCACTTAAAGAACACTAGTCTGTGGACAACTGATCCATTCAGTGGAGTGTTGCTTATAAAAGGTGTAATGTTAATTTGAAATGAGGAAAAAGGGAAATGGCTGATTGAATGTACTTTAAAAGCAACAATGCACTGATACCAGTACTGGTATTGGACGTTGGGCCAATTGACCAGGCTAAAATGGAGTATCGGTGTCAGAGGTTTTACCAAAGACTAAAATCCGATACCAGAAGCCCTGAATAACTTATCATAAATAAAAGCAAAATGGCCTTATTTACTGCAATTCACCTTTATTTAGGCGGCGCGGTGGCCCAGTGGCTAGCGCTGTTACCTCACAGCAAGAAGGTCCTGGGTTCGAACCCCAGGGCGTCCCAGGGCCTTTCTGTGTGGAGTTTGCATGTTCTTCCCGTGTCTGCATGGGTTTCCTTCAAGTGCTCCGGTTTCCTCCCACCATCAAAAAGACGTGCATGTTAGGGTTAATACTCCTGTCTGTGCCCCTGAGCAAGGCAATGGAAGAACTGGAGTTGGTCCTTGGGTGCTGCAGCTGCCCACTGCTCCTATACAATAAGATGGATTAAATGCAGAAAACACATTTCATTGTAACCTGTACAATGACAAAAATAAAGTGGCTTTCTTAGAAAAAAAATAAAGTGGCTATTTCTTAAGTTGGGGGGGGGGGGGGGTTCTGTCTCAATTATTTTACCCATCGGCCACAAACTAAGGGTCTAAGTCTGCACTGTTAAAGCAATGGATCGAATCGGTACTTGGTAGTATCTGCTGATCCTTAAAGATTCATACTTGGAATCAGTATGGACAGTGGAAAAATTGACATTGATGCATCCCTAGTTAAAGATAATTTAATCATATTGACTGGTGTCTATCATTTAGATATGTAGGCTTGTTTGTTAATAATTTAGGTGTCACCTTTTCTCTCCCTCTCAAAAATGCCTGATTGAATATAGTTCTTGTAAATACTGTAAGTTTATCGCTATCATTTTATATTACTATATAAACAAATGTAGCCACCGTAACTCTTTCTGTCTCACGTTAGTGTCTTATGCAGATTAGTATTTAAATTGATTGACAGTATCATCCAGTGAGTTCTAGTGAGTTTTGGGGCAGCCATTGGCAACTTTATTTACAAAAGAGTTGGTAACACTGCTTCAACCTCTCAAGTGAAATATGCCCTCATAAACCTCATGTCTGCTGAACAAATTCAGAATAAGGCAGTGTGTCCATTTGAGACCATTTTCAAATAGCATTGCTATTGGCGGACCAGAGTGTTTTGGATTGCACTTTGTGAAAAGCAGGTGCTGGGAAGAGATGCTTGGTAGTTGTTGCTGTGCAATGAGATGTTTAGCAACAAAATAGATATTGTTGTGTTTTCTCTTTAATCATAAAGTGATAATATGCATATAAAGGTAAAATAAACAGGGCTTTCTGTTATCAAGGCTATTTACTAACTGTGTGTGTGTGTGTGTGTGTGTGTGTGTGTGTGTGTGTGTGTGTGTGTGTGTGTGTGTGTGTGTGTGTGTGTGTGTGTGTGTGTGTGTGTGAGAACAGTTATGAGTGTATGATGAAGAACCTCTTGTGGTTGTGGTGATTGAAAACCTTCGAAAAATGTTTGTTCTCACTATCGGTGCTCCTTCTCTTCATTCACTCTTTAGCTCGCTCGACCAACGCTGCTCTCCGTCACTGCTTTCCATTGCTACCCGATCTAAATCAACCATGCGCATGCACAACTCACATCTACGGTTGAGTCAGATCGGGCAGCGACATTGTCATTACCAAAACGTTATGTATTCGGGTATGAGTTTTGAAAGTAGACGACAAGTTGATCATATTTCGCAAGCCAGCAAATCATTCACTTGTGATCTCGGCACAGGATAACTGGAGGAACACTGGATGAACCAAAAATAATTCACTTTATTCACCTCGCCACAACGGGGGAAGTGCTGTAGTCTCCAGTGTTAAAACTCTGCTATAGAAATACAGTTTTCAAGAGTAGAATTAATTACAGTTACAGCTGGAAATCATCTCAGTAGCTACAGTAAAACATTTCCTATGGCTGAGCTGTCTTTTCTTACCATTGTTTTATGAATGATAGTCAATCAGCAGAGCGGCAGTTCGCCTTGATTTGATTTTCTATCATGAAAACCATGACGGTTAACACATTTGAAGGCTTTTCTTACCGTTGTATTGCTTTAGAATGAATGAAAGTCAATCAGCAGAGCACCTTCATTCATTTTATATCATGAAAACCACGGTGGTTGAACACATTTGAAGTCTTTTAAGAAGGGCTTTGAAATTATGATAGCTTGGTCTCTGTCATTTCATGTCAGACTTGGGCGCTTTTGTGTGAGGGTCCACCTAGAAGGCTGCACATCCACAGACTGACAGGCAAAACGTTTTTTGTTTTTTTAGGTAGATTTTTTTTTTTAGCTTGAGTGCTGCATATTAAAAACTTTTTTCCATATTTTCCATACAGTCAACATGGGCACTGTGCAAAAGTTTTATAATGGCAAGAAAAACCACTCGTTTTTCTGTCTGTGTACATGTATTTCCCCTCTCCTGGTAGGCGGAAAAAGGAGTGGTTTGTCGCCAAGATCGAATACTGGAGATGGGGAGATAATATATGCCTGGTGGAGATATGCACTGTACTGAGTGCACTCTTCTAGTTGATTTATTTGTGTTCATTTGTTTCCGTTTCTACAAAGCAGATCAAAATCAGATCTAGTTCTGGTATATTCTCTGGTCCCACCCCTCCTTTATCAATGTCATCTAGTGAAACTAGATGACATTGATAAACTGTGCAGTTCAGCAGAATGCAAATTCACCGAGTTATTGCTTGTTTGGACTCGGTAATAATAGTGTTATGCATACTACACTGTTTGTTTTTATGTTTAATATATCAGCTCCATTCTGTGTACTGTAAATTCAACAATTTTACAATATAACCTCATTTCTGAGGGATTTGAGTCTGCCTTGTTTTGTAAGCTTCATTCAAAACCAACTCAAAGCAGTTTCCATGTCTGAGCAATGTCAGTCACACCCTGTGTGCTCTATTTTTGCACTGGCAAAGCCACTGAAGAGTCTCCCCTTTACATTCATGTGGTGGACAGGGAGCTACTTATCTGCTGATTGTGATTGGAGTACACTCATGAGTTTGTTTCCATCTTCAGTGCAGGGTCGCGGAAAATGGTGCTCTCCCAAAAAGAGAAAGAGGCTGCCAAAATGGGCTTGCCAGTTTTCACTGTAAGTTTTTATTTATCTCTTTCACTTCAGGTGTAGGTTGATAATACAGTTAAAATGATCTAGGAGAACGAGGCTGTCATTTTGGTTGAAATGCTTAGATACAGAGGTTCTTGGCATTTGTTAAGAGAAAAGTGCTGGTCAGTGGGGCTACATGAGAAATTACATAGAAAAATTTCAATACCTGTTTACAACATAGTAAATTAAGGACTTAAGTTTGCTTCTATATGGTTTTCAGCCATTTTTTCATCTCATGTATAATCTGTCTCATGTATTACAATAATTGAAATAAAGATCTATAAGGGCTCCCAGTACCTATATAAAAATCAGGCAGAAGCTAACCCATGTAGTCATCTTCAGTATGCAGAAACGCATATTCCCATGTTTTCATGTTTGTTACAGCAGTAATGAACACGATACTGTAAAGTTTTCTTCCAACTTGCTTCAAATCTTAAAAGTTAATTTCTTCACAGCACCATAAGACGGAGGGCCGTCCAGAAACCTCGTCAAAACAGACATGTATCAGTGTAGAGAAAGAGGAAATTGAGCAAAAGTGAGTATCCTACACTTATTCTGGAAATTGGTAAATGTATAAAATCTCTCCAGTCTTCAGATTCTACATGATATTTCACCAAATTTTCCAGGATTTTTAGATTTCCAGGTTTTTCTAATGTACGAATAGTAATTGTTGCGGGGTATTTTTTATTTATTTCACTGAACAATTGTACAAGCGGGAGAATAGACATGTATTGTTGTAATATAATGCCTCGTAAAGTTTGTTGAATTAAAGTAAAGGAACGCTTTATGCAAACATATAGCTTCCCACATGCATCTTGACTTTTATATGATATAATGGCTCTTGATTTTATACCAAATCTATTACTATATTTCCCCAATAACACCTGACTTTGTGCCACACTATATTTGTCTAAATTTTGTCTTGAAATTACATTAAAAAGACATTATTTTTCATCTTAATTCAAATATTAAAGACATGGATTTCTGGTTTTTCATTTTGTAGACATGAAAGCAAAAAGAAAAAGAAGGAAAAGAAGAGCAAAAAAGAGAAAAAGAAGAAGGAAAAAAAGAGGAAAAGACAAAGAAGAGACTCTTTAACCTCCTCAGAATCAGATGATGACAGAAAAAGGTCAGTAAATTTGACCTCATCCATGTATTGTTTGTGGCTGTCATATTGTCATTGCCTTAGACGAAGTAATGACACAATGTCAAGACAAAATCTCCTCCAACAGCACTAGAGGGCACTGAGACACTGTCCCAGAAGCAACTAGATTACATATTTATTCTATATTATGAATCTTAACTATATTGAAAATACCACATGGGAAAAGGTACAGATTTGTCTTAATCTTAGCTTCTTTTTTTTTTTTTTACTGTCTCCTTGCGTCTAATACTGTAACAATAGGTAACTCAGAAATATACTTCCTGAAGAAAATGTGTGGGCAAGCAATTAAACCAAAGCTGAAACACCTGAAAAGTTAACTTTAACTTTGGCTCAGCTAGAGTAAAGCTAAACATTTAACCATTCTTGTCTATGAAAAAACAGTATGCAGTAAGGCTCAGATATCTCACAAAGTTTAGAAAATATCGAGTTTATTACAAGTAGATTCTTCCTTAAGTAGCTGCACAGAAGACAAAAAGGAGTTACCAGAGATTAAAGTTCTCCGTCTCTATGACGGATTTCCATCAATTGGATTCCAAAGATGCCATTTATGCAGTCAGTGCAGGATTTTCCTTATAAGACTCAGGCACAGTGCCTAAGCATTTTTGTGCAGCACCTAAACCAAGTGAACGGAAAAAACTGCTGAGAGTTCTCTACCACTCTAGAGAGAAAGGATACCGTATTGACCCAAATATGAGGCAATATTTTTTTTCTGAAACTTAGGTTTAAAAAAATTGGAGATCTGATTTATGATCCGCATATTTGATTTGGCAAAAGGTTTTACGCCAGATGCCCTTCCTGACGCAACCCTCCCCATTTATCCGGTTTTGGGACCGGCACTAAGAATGCACTGGCTTGTGCATCCTCAGTGGCTGGGTTCCAAAAAAAAAATTTGTCAAGAATAAGGCAGATGTGCAGAACTGTAGCAACTACAGAAGTATAAAGTTGATCAGCCACAGCATGAAGATATGGGAAAGAGTAATAGAAGCTCGGTTAAGAGGAGAGTTGACAAGTAGCAGTATGGTTTCATGCCACGAAAGAGCACTACAGACGCGATGTTTGCTTTGAGAATGTTGATTGAAAAGTATAGAGAAGGTCAGAAGGAGTTACATTGTGTCTTTGTGGATTTAGAGAAAACATATGAAAGGGTGCCGAGAGAGGAGGTGTGGTATTGTATGAGGAAGTCGGGAGTGGCAGAGAAGTATGTAGGAGTGGTGCAGGATATGTATGAGGGCAGTGGGACAGTGGAGAGGTGTGCAGTTGGAATGACAGATGGATCCAAGGTGGAGGTGGGATAACATCAAGGATCGACTCTGAGCCCTTTCTTGTTTGCAATGGTGATGGACAGGTTGATGGACGAGATCAGGCAGGAGTCTCCGTGGACTATGATGTTCGCGGATGACATTGTGATCTGTAGCGAGAGTAGGATGCAGGTTGAGGAGAACCTGGAGAGGTGGAGGTATGCACTGAAAGTCAGTAGGAGCAAGACAGAATACATATATGTGAACGAGAGGGAGGACAGCAGGTGAGGATACAAGGAGTAGAGGTGACAAAGGCGTATGAGTTTAAATACTTGGGGTCAACTGTTCAAAGTAACGGGGAGTGTGGAAGAGAGGTGAAGAAGCAAGTGCAGGCAGGGTGGAGTGGGTGGAGAAGAGTGTCAGGAATGATTTGCGACAGAAGGCTACCAGCAAGCGTTAAAGGGAAGGTCTACAAGATGGTTGTGAGACCAGCTATGTTGTATGGTTTGGAGACAGTGGCACTGATGAAGAGACAGGAAGCGGAGCTGGAAGTGGCAGAGTTGAAGATGCTAAGATTTTCATAGAGGGTGACGAAGAAGGATAGGGTTAGGAACAAGCATATTAGAGGGACAGCTCAGGTTGGACTGTTTGGAGACAAAGCAAGAGAGGCAAGATTGAGATGGTTTGGACATTTGTGGAGGAGAGATGCTGGGTATATTGGGAGAAGGATGCTGAATATGGAGCTGCCAGGAAAGAGGAAAAGAGGAAGGCCAAAGAGGAGGTTTATGGATGTGGTGAGGGAGGACATGCAGGTGGCTGGCGTGACCGAGAAGATACAGAGGACAGGAAATGAATGATCCACTGGGGTGATCCCTAACGGGAGAAGTTGAAAGTAGTAGTAATAGGTTTAAAAAAAATTGGGGGTTATTTTATATTTCAGGACCAGACAATTATGCACACATTTATTACAACAGATATTCTTTTTGAATGGAGAGTAACTACGGTATTTGAGTGTCTCATTATGGGTTGTTTGTAACCTTAATGTTGCTGGGCTAGCAATAGTTGACCAAATGTTAGTTGATGGGAAGAGTTTCAGTCAACCAAGTTTTCATTGGTCGCTTAGTTGTAGAAAAAAAAAACCTATATGAAACGCTTAAAAAAATACCTGTATGAAATGTATGAGGGCTTTTAATTTGAAATGACGGGCACAGGAAGTGACAACACTCAAGTCACTCAGTCAGTCCAGGTGAGACATTCACTTGTGCACGGCTGGTCCCTGCGGTTATTAGACTATGTCGGGCAGAAAGTCCAATGTGTTGGATAAAAGGCTGTTTTATTTATCTTTTTTTTTATAAAGTTATTGTGTCAGTGTTACAAGTTTATAAGTTGTGTGACGTTATACTGTGTTGAAATAACAAAATGTTCACTCTCCTTGCTGGTTGTCCCGACGCTCAGAATCATTATTCATGCTGGTGTCATTAACGGGCAACTCGTGTCATTTACGTGCTTGTAAAACATATATTTTAGAGGCTCATTATTATGATTTTGTATTTCTCTGTAATTGAGGACAGTAGGGTTGGGCCAATGTAATTAAAAATTGAAGACCAGGTTGATACTGGACCGGACCAGTATACCGAATTTTATCACTAGGTGTCGCGCTTGACTTGGCAGCCGCTCCTAGGTGGAACCATCTTTTGCCATGACTTTTTTTCCTGCAGTGTTTGCACATTGCCTCATATCTTTTTCGGCTCACTTCTTTCATAGGCTTCATATCCGAAATATTTTATTAGTTTTTGTTTTCTTTGACACTAACTCTGCCATGTCTTTGTCTCTCTCGTCACCCTCAAACAAAGTAAACAAACACACCATGTGCATCTTCCCCTCACCCACCTCTACTGAAATTTGATCTCCTTGTTGCCAGCCTCCACTTGGCACTAAATTGCGCACAGCCTGTCAAACACTAGTGGCTATGTTAGTCCATTTATAAACAAATATAATATTATGTTAACCACGTTGCCATATTGCTTATTACTAATGCAATACAAGTTGGATTTATCGCCGTGACGCTGTCGGCACGGGTTGCTGATGTAGGCTACTCTTTAATTTGCCAGAATGTGTCATAATGATAAATGCTGATTCAGTCAGTTTTCATAAAATCAAACTGATTTAAGCTTGTACACCGGGCCAGACCTGCAAAACAGGGAACCGACCCAACTCTACCAGGTAGGAAGTCAGACATGGGAATGGCATAGAGCATCTGGTCAATTTTCAAAGTAAAACACCCTGTGCAAACTTCTGACCGAATATCACATCACTACCTCAACATTACGTCACATTTCTGTGGCACCAACTTTGTCTGTAGGCTACAACACTGTAAGAAATAATGAAAAACACAATTAAAACAGACAAAAAGAAGAAACCATTCAACTATGTAGCCTACTTACCCATGTAGAATCACAAAGGACAAATGAGCCAAATCAACAAGTCAGCAAAATCGGCAGGCAAAACGCTCTGCTTCTGAAACCCTCCAAGTGGGGTATGAAGCCATACAGATGGAACTAGAAGAGTACAGGTCTCCTCCAGGCATACATATCTCTCCTTCTCCGGTATTTGAACTTGGCGACAAACCACCCCTCTTTTTGTCTACTGGGAGAAGGGAAATAAACTCGCAGACCGAAAAACCAGTGTTTTTCCTGCCATTATGAGACTATTGCACAGTGCCCAAGTTGACTGAATGGGAAATATGGAAAAAAATAAGTTTGTAATGTGCAGTTGTCAAGCTAATGTTTTGCCTGTCAGTCTGTTGATGGGCAGCTTCCTAGGCAGACCCTCGCATAAATGCGACCAAATCTGACATGAAATGACAGAGATCAGGCTATCATATTTCAAAGCCCTTATTAAAAGAATTCAAATGTGTTTAACCATCATAGTTTTCATGGTATACAATGAATCAAGGCGAATGGCTGTCTGCTGATTGACTTTCATTCATAAAACAGCAATAAGAAAACACAGCTCAGCCATGGGAAATGTTTTATTATAGCGACTGAAATTATTTCCAGCTGTGGCTGTAATTAATCCTACTCTTCAAATTGTATTTTAAAAGCATAGTTTTTACATTTGGGATGTTATTCTGCGTGACAGCAAGATGAATAAGGCGAATTATTTTTGGTTCATCCAGTGTTCCTCCAGTTTTCCTGTGCCGAGATCAGCAGTAAATGCTACGGAAGTAAGTAAGGAATAAGGAAGGAAGAAAGTAAGGAGCTGGCTTGTGAAATATGATCAACTTCTCGTTTACTTTCAAAAGACTCGTACCTGTATACAAGTTTTTGTTTTGACACTGTCACTGACCAATCCAACTCAACCATAGATGTGATTTTGCGTGTGCGCATGGTTCAGGGGTAGGCAGTCTTATCCAGAAAGGGGACAGTGTGGGTGCAGGTTTTTGTTCCAACCAAGCAGTTACACACCTGAACCCACTAATCAACCAGTAGAGTCTTTGCTGAGGAACTTGATTAGGGGACACAGGTGTGTAACTGCTTGGTTGGAACAAAGACCTGCACCCACACTGGCTCTTTCTGGATAAGACTGCCCACCCCTGAGCAGCGGTGGAAAGCACCATTTGTCGAGCAAGCTAGAGAGTGGATGGAGAGAGGGTGCGGCGATAGCGAGAACAAACGTTTTTCGAAGGTTTTGAATCGCCACAACCACGAGAGGTGGTTGGATCCACTAAAGACGTGGATCCTCGTGAAACAAGACAGAGAAGTCATTACAGTTCATAGCAATTGCATGGCAGGGTAAGTTATTTACGTTCGCCTGCCCTTTGTGCAACTGTTAACCCCAATTTAAGTGTTAGTGCTGTAACTCTTGTTTTAAATCTATTTCCAGTGCACAAAAAAAGATGTAACTGTGCAAAATAGTTTTACATTAGGGGTTAGTAAAGAAATATCTATTCTATGTACAGGTAGGACGACCATGTCCACATAAATCAGCTGACAGGAAGCTTCGGCAACACCTCTGAAGACTGCAGGCTTGCCAGCCGATATGATACGATACAACTTTGTCAGTTTACACTGAAATCAGCTTTGTATCCTTAGGCAGTTCCGCTCAAGAGATTTACGCACAGATTAAACATAGGGTTGTGCATATGACACTTAACCATAGACCTACAAAACACATCAAACAGTCATGACATTACCGAAACATGTCAGGAAAAAACACCTGTCTTTATGTAAGATTCAGTGAATTAAGTAAAGTCAGACAAGATTAACCTCTTCGGTCTATTCTTTACATGTTCTTTTCACTGTGAACTTAGTGCCCACACTGTAAGCAAGACAAGGTTAATCTGTGCCCTAGTGCTGGAGACAAGGGATTCTGCCTTATCAATGGACACACTGGACAGGAGCCATGCTTACTACTTCCAAGTCCAAGCACAGCTTCACATTGTGGATGCTGAGTATTGCGACTTTTGGTGTGGAACTCTAATGACGTTTTCGTTGAAAGATTTTCGCTTAATGTAGAATTTTGGGACAATGTGATTCCCAAAGTTGAGAATATTTTCAGAAACGTGTAATATAATGAAAGGACGCAAGCTCACATCAGCTCGGGCTTTTGTTACACTGCGCTCATAGTTCTCTGACAAGGTCTGTACTGTAAATATGCTGAACTGCGGGGATATTTTTTTCTAATGAAGCATATCTTTGTGATTTTTAGATAATTTAAGGAAACACACACAGATGAACTATTTGTGGCTGTTTATTGAATATTTCGAACAGTTGAAATCAAAGCACACATCGCTTGAAATGAAAGCATCTTGTGAAAAAGGTCACATTTTAGTTCGAAAGTGAAACGCAAGTTCCCTAAAAAAAAAGTAGAAAATAATATCTATCCTCTCTTGCAAACAAAATAAATTATTTTGAATAATGCCGTGTGAAAAGTAGAACATAATAACTCACATCTCTTATAAACAAAATAACTTATTTTAAATAATGCCATGAGCAGAAATGTCAGTGCAACACAACTGATTAAGAGCAAGAGAAGGGCTTGGACAGGGCACCTCCAATGGATCAGCAGGCTGTGTATCCTGTGTGCTCATAGTGTTGTAGATGCGAATCTGACTCATGACTGCTGTTGCATGTGATCTGTCCTGTTACTCCACTCTATGCACTAGTAGATATTTTACTCTAGGTTCTTACTAAGAAACACTAGCATGTTTACCTTTTCAGGTTTCAGACAGGATCTGAAGCATGTAACAGTGTTTCCTCCTGAACTGAAAACCCACTCGGATGGGGAGCTAGTGGCTGGTATGCATAGGTACTTTTTTGCCACCTTGCTTAGAGTGGGAAAGTGTACGTGATGCTTTCTCCATCATTCCAGTGGATTTTCCTCACTATCCAGCATGGCAGACACCAAGTAGCTGCTCAGCTCTGCTTCTACTGTTTGCTGAAGTGACACAGTGGGTGCGGTTGAAGGGGTTGCCTCACTTCCTTTGAAAAAACTTCCTAATGACCTCCTTGGCTTCTTTGGTTCTGATGAAGACGTAGATGGCTCTGTGCTCTCTGGGGTACTTTCCCTGTGGATTGCAGCTGCTGACTCCATCATTTCTGTTTTCACTTTTTCCTGACTGATGAGGACACGGTGTGCAGAAATGTATGCCGTTTTAAATCTGGGATCAACAAAACTGGCTGTGTTCAGTAGCTCTTCTCTGATGGGTTCTGAGAACTTCTCCTTGAGGTTACTCAAGGATGCGAGTTTTGATTGTTTTAGTCAGCTCCATGTCATCTTCCTCCCCAGCCAGCACTCGTGAATGGGGGATGTGTAGGACAGGCCTCACAAATGAAATGGTCACATACTCTTCTCCTGACATGGCATCTGTGAGCTCCATCAATGAGGAGAGGGCTCTGTTGACAGCCTCTAAGACATCCGGGTCAGCCCAAGATGGAACAAGGTGCCTTGATTTCTTAACATCAGCGAGGACCTGTGTGGTAGCTTTCTTTTGCTCAAGGACCCTTGCAGTCATCATTTGCATTGATCCCCATCTGGTGGCACATGCAGTTTTCAACTTGTGTTGTGGCAGGTTCAGCTCATGTTGTACCTTCACAAGCGCCTTCTTCTTTTTCCTATAGGAAAAAGCACTGACAATCTTTTTGCACACCCTCATTGCCCATTCCACACATTGATCTTTTATTGCATTTTCTGAAATACACACGCATGAAAAGATGAATTATTATTCACATATACCTGAAGATTTTACAAACTGTATAGCTTAAGCAAAATTAATAGATGAGAAATCTCTTAATTCTAAGCTACTTAAATAATATCAGATTAATAACGCACCTCTAGAGTAATTTTTATTTCTACTTTAATGATGACTCAATGTAGCGTTTTGTTACATTGTACTGTGAATTTAACATTGTAACATTGTAATATGAAGCACATTGTAACATTAAGAAAAGTGCTGTATGAATAGTTTATTATTGTTGTCACAGTATTTATTTAAAGTGTGCTAAAAGATAGCTCTAGCTCAACTCTAGCATTGTGCCTGTTCAGCTGATGTGCCACCTACTGATTGTCAGGTGCAAACTGTCCAAAACATTGCTCCCATGTCCATCCATTGAGCGGTGTAGCTTTGATGACATCGGTGCCTCTGTTTGTCGTAATGGCCACGAGGTTCTCTTCCGCGAGATCCCATGCAGAAAAGCATATATTTCAGGCCCTGTGCAATATTTTCTGACGTGTGATCGTCTGGAAAACATACCGTCCCAAGGCATCTGTTGCGCAGGTTCCATTCATCATCAATGTAGTGCAACGTAAAGCTCCAGTATGGCTCCATTGTTCTACCAGACCAGAGATCAGACGTGACTGCAAAGTACAGAACCGATTTTAGTTCAGCAGCTACCTTCTCATGACATGTTTTGTACATGTTGGGCACCACTGTTTGGGAAACATATTTTCGCGATGGCACAGCGCATCTTTTGTCGAGGGTTTTAAGGAGATGTTTAAACCCACTATGTTCTGTGGGAGCCATATCCTTCGCACTGTCATGTGCAATGGCATCAGTTATTTCTTTCCATCTTCTTGAATCCTTTGCATATCGTGTGGCATTTGTAAATGCTTGTGTTAGTGACAGCTGCTTTGTGGAAGCACTTTGGCGTTTGTCGGTCTCTCTTTTTTTGAGCCATGCACTCTTCATATTCGGTCATGTGATTGTGTTCCAAGTGATTAAACAAATTTTGGTGTTACCTTTGGTCACTAAAATTGGTTTTTCCGCAGTGTTTACATTTGACTTCTTTTTGTTCTGTGTCGTCTTCACTGAAGCCAAAATGTGTCTAAACGACAGACACGGCGTTCTTTTTAGGTATACTAAGCTGCTCAGGTTGAGACCTATTTGTTGGCTCCGTGTTAGCGCTTGTGTCATCCATTCCGCCCGCTTTGAGTGAACTCAGACAAACGTTAGTTGGACGGGGCGGAGGCATGTGACTGAACACGACGTATTTTTTTAAAGGGACAATTCACGAACGCACGCATTGAGGAAATTATTAACAGAATTAATCAACATGAGCAAGATTAAGTTGGTCAGAGGTTCTTAATGTCAGTACATTTTCGGTTAATTGCCCAGCCCTACTACAAAGGTTCAAGTTATCTGGTCCAGATTCTTATTTTTTTACATGCTTATTTAACCAGGTGAGTTTATTGAGAACTTAGTTATCTACACTGTGTAAGCCTAATTCAAAGTTTATGTACATTATTTGTCAGAATCACGTCTGCCTTATCCAACTATAATCTAAGATGCTGGCTACACTTATTAATACAATTTATTTAACTTGTCGATCATGTGCATAACATCTCAGTGATGTTCTCAGCTGACACATGGAGATCCAGCAAGGGCTCTGCACCTTCTGGGTTATAAACAAGATTTGTAAACCATATCTTCACAGTATCGACTACAAGATCAGGGTGGAGCAGCTGTACATTGGTCAATTTTACATATTTGAAAGTATACTACCTCAAAATTACTGGTAGTCTTTTGCCAAATGAACCACAAAGATGTAGGTATTGCCAAGACAGACAAAGGCATACGAATGAGGTCTTACTTAGATGAAAATAAGTGGTCCCCAAAAGTAAACAAGTTATTTAGCATAGTTTTTGTCGTTTATGTTGTGTTAATCTGGTGGCATAGTGGTTAATGCGGTCGCCTCACAGCAAGAAGGGCCTGGGTTCGAGCCCCGGGGTAGTCCAACCTTGGGGGTCATCCTCTGTGTGGAGTTTGCATGTTCTCCCCGTGTCTGCGTGGGTTTCCTTCGGGTGCTAGTTTCCTCCCACAGTCCAAAGACATGTAGGTCAGGTGAATCGGCCGTACTAAATTGTCCCTAGGTGTGTGTGTGTGTGTGTGTGTGTGCGCATGTGTGTGTGGGCCCTGTGATGGCCTGGCGGCCTGTCCAGGGTGTCTCCCCGCCTGGCGCCCAATGACTGCTGGGATAAGCTCCAGCATCCCCATGACCCTGAGAGCAGGATAAGCGATTCAGATAGTGGATGGATTTTGTGTGAATCTGAAGTTAAAAAATAAATAAATAACAAAATAAACAATTTGAGTGCCCATGACTCTCATAAACAGTTTCACCTGAAAGATAGTTTTTTTCTTTCTTTTTTTTTTTTTTTGGTAGAAGTGCACCATTGGGATATTTGAGAATAGTACGATTTATTTTGCTGGAACAGACAGTGATCAGAAAACAGTGTCTCCTGCTTCCTGCAGGTACTGCTCAATGTTAACTGTCCTGCACACTTTGAGGACTTTGTCCCACTTTTCTCTCCTGAGAGGGCATAGAATATCTGAGGGAGAGACAAAATACTCTGAGCTTTACAGCACAGTTGTTAAAGAGGGAAACGGCATTCTGCTTCAGGTTTGGTTGCGTATTATCTGCAGCATGCAGTGGATACTCAACAGCGTGTTGAAATAGTTGGAAGGTTTACTCGGACTTTTCCCTCATTGATAAAACTGCAAAAGCTCATTAACTGAGATTTCTGCAAATGGAGCATCACATGGAGGGAAACTAGTAAATGTAAGTATGAGTGGGGGATACAGATAAAATCCTCAATCAAGGTTATGTACTTTTACATTGCGATATCAACATATAGTTATATGGTATAATTTTTGAAACGAAAAAAAAAACAATAAAAATGTTTATGAATATAATAACTGGACGGGCATGTAGGTTTTTGGCTAATCCAGCAAATTAGATATTTTACAGATTAAGCTACTTCATTACATTGATGCAAAAATCATATTAAAATCAAGTACTGCTATATAGTAGTCCTGTTTATTAGTTTTGCAATATTGCTTACAGTTGCCCTATACAAGTATTAAAAAGAGAATGCAGTATATATGGTAACTAATTGAACATTTTTAAGTTTCAATGACCTTTCCAGTTGAAAGCATTGCGGAGTTTTGAGTGACCAAAGTTTTGAGTATAATAATAGTAAAAACACGAATGTGCTAGTTCTCAGATAGCCTGGTGCTAGTCTATAAAGAAATACTAAAATCTGTTAAATTAATGTGCAAAACTTGCTGAGTTTACGGACGTTTGTAGCCTTTCTTGGGGGGGGGGGTAATATTCACCCACAATAGCCCTTGGATATTTTAAGTGTATGTCATAAATGCATCAGCTAACTGGAGCCCACCAGGTCTCAGTCATTGATTGCTTGTTTCTTTTCACTCTTCAGGCACAGAAAGGACCACCATCATCATAATCCATCATGCCACAGTCAGAGTGGAGCCAGACCCCATGACAGCCATTCAAGGGGGGATGCAAAGGCCGAGCACCTCCCCTCCTCCCCCCGTCGTCGCCGGCAGCGGCATGACACAGACTCCTCCAACAGGGGGTCCCCTGACCCCCGTGATCGTCCCCGCCACAAGATGGCTCCCGCTGCTGCCACACAAAGGCACAGGCGGCGCCACGACACAGACTCGGACAGCTAATGCCCTCCCCCACCCCCTCAATCAGACTGAGTGCCCAGCAGCAGCCTTACTGGCTTCTAAGACCTCATTTTACCCCGGACACCCCATCGGACTATGAATGGAAATGGCTTCTTTTGCGCCACCAGCAGGGTTTGGACATGTTTTAGTGACTCTGTTGCTTTAGTTTTTTGGGGTTTTTTTTTTTTTCTTATGGCTCATGTTCTTATTACAGCAAATATTTTGTCAGACAAAGGGTAGATGGCCTCTTTATATGGCCGAATACCGTTAGGACCGCCACACACAAACCAAGCTGATGGACCAGCCGGAGAGAGGGCCAGACAAAGCCACCCTGTAAAGGACCCAAGACTCCTACCCCCTCCTCTTCCACAGCTACCATACTCTCCTGCCATGTTATACAGGCTTGGCTGCATTAACCATAGCAGCCTAATCAACCTGAAAGAACGTCGTCTTAGATTGCCCTCCCCGAACCCCACCCCCCCTTCCAAATCTGATGCCAATGCATGCACATACCTAACAACATGGAGGGTGAGCAGTTAACATTTATCACCGTTTTAAAATGACCGTTAGGTGGTTTCTACCACCTTGGAACAGCCCATTTCTCTCCAGGTCAAGGGGTGACAGCCTCTGCAGGAGGGTGCAATGACACCAATTTCGAGGTCCATTGTCAGATTATATCATTGCTTCAGCTGAGATCCAAACCTTAGTTTACTCTTTTCAAAGGTGCAATGGAAATGGCACTAGTTTATTTCCCCTCGGGGATGAATAAAGTATTCTGATTTAAATTGCATTCTTTTATGTTTTTTATACATACTGAGGAAAAAGGGACAACCAACATTTTGTCAACATAACATTCAGAAATTAATTTATTTTCATACAGTGAAGCAATGAATACAAGTTAAAAGGCAGGTCCATTTCATTCAGTTGCTTTAATTACAGTGCTGCTTCTCACAAAAGCTAAACTAACCTTAACATTTAAAAGAAACTGACAATTTGCTAAAAGATCAGTTTTCAACAAATACTTAGGCATTTACCAATCTGCACAACTAATACAATTCAAAATCATTAGTTAAGTAACACACACACACACCTTTTTATAAGTATGAACATTGGAGGCAACATGTTTTCTATGAGAAGGCTTAAGTATGGCTTCTTGTTTTCCCCAAGGACAGCACGTGCAGCAAACAAATACATAGAAGTACACTTAACACATTTAACTCAAACTGATTTTGTATTGCCATCAAAATGTCTCCTCCCAAATTTATGTAAATCAGTTCTTGAATAAAAATGCTGGTCTTTTTTGACGGAGCCTATTGCAGGGACATGAGGGACTTTGTAGTGCGCAGCTGCATTTGGTTACTATTGCATCGTCCAGTACACATTAGGTTACAGTACATGGCCGTTAAACACTCCACCTAAGGAGTAATAGTTCTCATACAGCCTAATTATGTAAACAATCATTTAACTAGTCCCATGTAGACAATCATTTGCATATCTGGTAAGCGTTAAAACTCCACAGCATGCAATTTTGCTGATCTGGGTATACCACAAAGGCAGAGGATGATTACCTGAGACAGTCTACAACTGTTAAATGCTAACTGAATAGTTAGCCTCTCTGCGTAAAGCAGATGAGAGATCATGACAGCATTTTAATGCCGTATCAATTCCAGCTAACAATTGACATACAAAATAATGCTGTTTAAGTGTTCAGAGAAGTTCTTGACTGAGTGAGTAATCTCACAGTACAAGTAACAACTAGTTAATGCCAGTGTTTGTTAAATTCAGAGGCTGGATACTGGTGACCTTTGAAGAAGCTGTAAGCAGTGCAGTTTCTAATCCATTTATAGATAATTATGCTCCCTAATGAAACATTCCTTACAGTACATGTTAAATGTTTATATACAAGCAGGTAATTTATTAGATTGCAATGAGGTGACAGAACCTGTGTTAGTCAATACATCTGTATCCTTTGCCTCCCTTTGCCAATAAGTACGGATGCCCAAATGCCAAGAAAATAACCAGATGTTTAAATATCTTTATGCATGCTCAGTCCAGGTAAGAAAATCAAAGAAAGTTGAATCAGTTCATCTGGACATGTTTATCCAGACAAAGTGATTCAACTTTCTTTGAACCAGATGTTTAGTAAGTATGCAATAAGATTTCTTATAACCAAATGTATTTACATTAAATAAGACAACAGTTTTACAAGAATAGATTATTCCCCCTCTCCTGTATGTGCTGCAGTTAGAGATGAAGGCACCTTCCAGTACTTCTTTTGATAAAGTAGCTCACTTTGCAACTCCAGAAAAGTAGAAATCAAGGGTAAAGTGTCAGTAGAGTATATTAGTTGATGATAGCAGGTTACTATTTCTGGTTCTTGAGCTGATTGGACAACCAATTCAGTCCTTCATAGAGACCATCACCACTGGTAGCACAGGCTGCTTGGATGTACCAGTTTCTATTGCGGAGAGAGTGAAGGCCAAGCTTGTCTGTTATTTCTGCTGCATTCATTGCATTTGGAAGATCCTAAGAAAAAACAATTGCAAAAAGTTAGGAATCCTAACCTTATGTATGCAATGGGAGATAACTTTGCATTGGTAAAACTGGCAAGTGGTACCTGGCTTATTTTTCCAGCTGATCTGTAACATGTCAGACATGGTGTCTGATTAATGAGGTAAAACAACTTACCTGTTTGTTAGCGAAAACTAACAATACTGCATCACGAAGCTCGTCCTCTGCCAACATTCTCATGAGTTCCTCGCGAGCCTCACTTATTCGTTCCTTGTCATTGCTGTCTACGACAAAGATGAGACCTTAACAAACAAGCACAAAGAGATGGAGGAAATGAGTTGGTTGGATGTGTGTGTGGTCAACAGACGGCATCTATGTTTTCTGGATACAAGGCTGTGATCTCAGGAAAAGTAGTTAAAACTTCAGTCCTGAAAATGTGCATGCAAATGTCTTCATGACTCAAACACTTTTGTGTCTATTTGTTTTAATTGTTATTGTTGGGCAGGGCTTTCTCAAGAAAAATTATATGTTGCATTTTACATTTTCTCAGTTGTAGCCAAATGTTGAAGAAAAGGGCAGGTAGGGGTAAGTTTAAAAGTTCTTGTGGCAAATATGGCAGAACTAGCTCAAAGAAGACATTGACAAAAAGTTACTACAATGTGAGCTGCTAAAACTCAGGTTCATCCCATGTTTTGTTAAAGTGGAAGTAGACAACTTTTTTGCTTTAACTTATTAAGTTAATGTTGATTGCACAATTTAATGGCTATAGAATGACACAATAGGCATTTGGATTAGTTCTCTATAAGCCTCGCTTTCACTATGCAATTATGTCTGGCACCGGGCACGATTTTTCCCAGTGATTCGATTTATGGTGCAGGAAGTGTGTCAACCACCCAGTAGCGGGCTAGGCAATGGCGGACGGTGGGACAACGAAAGTAACTGGAAACTACCCGACAAAAAATTAAGAACCCAGCTGACAGAGGAGGCAAATAAGGCAAAGAGGAAGAGTGATAGAATACAAGATAAAACAAGAGTGAACCTTGGACGGGCATTCACTCAATGGAGAGAGCTCCGGGACTTGAGAGGGTTTCGACCAGACTTTCAGTTGGCATTATTTTTACTTGAACAGTAAGTTCACAGCCTACCTACTCATTAATACTACCAGATGTTTTACTCTGCCTTTATCATAGCACTGAGATTGGGGTTTCTAGTTCAAATTGGGATTCTTACAGTTGTTTCTTGCTTTGGACAGTAGCCAGGCTGCTAATGAATGGAAAGCGATCGGGGAGGGGGCTGAAAAGTTGTCTACTTCCACTTTAAGCAGTGGAGAAGGTGCTGAAACAACAGCACTGGTTACTTTTTCCAATGGACATTTGTAATTAAGAGGGCTCAGACACATCAACATGAGACTAGATTGTCTGGGATTTTGGTTATCGTAATATAAGTTCAAAGTAGTCCTTTTCTGTTCGTAAAGACTGCATTACAGTAAAGTGATACAATTTTCTTCAGCTGAGTGAAATTAACAACAAATGCATCTACCTGCTTGGTCATCATATCCACATCACTAATGATCATTTCTGTAAACTATCTTATGAAAGCACCAATAGTCATCCCCAAAATACCTTCACATTATTGGTATGGATGTATTCAGTCAAAACTGTCATCTGATTCTGTCAATATCACCCAGCCCTACACAAGTGTCAGTAACTTATAACAAAAAGCTGAGTGACAAAACTTACCCTGTGTGTTTTGGAAGTAATGACGCCACAACGGTCGGATCTTGTCTTGCCCACCAACATCCCACACTGTGAAGCTAATGTTCTTGTACTCTACCGTCTCAACATTAAAACCTGGAGAAACAGACATTATTTGTCTCATGAAAAGACTATATTAGGGTCTTAAACCACATATGTTCATTAAGACAAAAGTGTGGTAGTTCTTCAGTCAGAACTTTACCATATTACATTGACCAACTAACCTATTGTGGGAATCGTTGTCACAATTTCTCCAAGTTTGAGCTTGTACAAAATAGTTGTTTTTCCAGCAGCATCCAGGCCCACCATGAGGATCCTCATCTCCTTCTTCAAGAAGGATTTAAAGAGCCCAAAAAATGCATTCCCCATTGTGGTAAGTGCTGGTTAAAACGAACTTGGAATGGAAACCTGGGAGGAAAACACATCAACCATTTCAACCTGATCCAATATACAGCGTTCAAACAATGATGATACACTTTTGTAGCATGGACGCATCTGAGAGATGAAAACCAGCATCCTAATCTGAGGAAGGAAGGGGGAACTTTTGTCTGTTTTCAGAGGTTGAAGCTGTTAAGGAGCAGTTGTTCCCTAAACTATTTAATTCAAGTATAATAACTTAACTGCCCAGCAGAAGAGTGCCCTGGCTGCCGGTTTACTTTCAGTTACATTCACTACGAACTCAAAGCAAGCGTTAGCTCTTGATGCGGCAGCTCGACATACTCATAGTAGCTAACACCGGCTAGCTGCTAGACTCTGTTCACGCTGACGCTGACTTACCAGTGTACATAAACTTTGAATTATAACTGCTAAAGACTGATGCTTGGTAACCTAAGAAACATGCGTATCGTGTTGGTGAAAGTGCACAGAAGTGATAAAGTCACAGCGCAGCGAAAGGAAATTTCAGTAAACAGTATAGTTAGCAGCTAATGCTAACGTGGGCTCCTCCTCAGTGACAGCAACCAACCTTCTCAACCGCTATCACAGAAAGCAGATCTACTTCAACAGAAACATTAATAGTTAGTCTTACGTGTGTTGGGGGAAATGAGGACAGCGGCTAGTTTAAAAGGGCTTTTACTCTCTGTTGTTATGCTCCTCTTCGGGGCGTTTCCTTCCTCGGGAAAATGGCGATCTGACACGTCAGAGAGGAAACTCCTGTGTTTGAGCACGGTGTTGTTCCTCATGGCCGGGAGGAGAACAGCACAGGATACGTACGGTCTGCCGGCTCACTCCTCCAGAGTACCAAGTAAATCATTATGCCAGTATATCAAATAATTATAACATATTTTGAAGTATTCTATGCCTGATCAAGTAAATTATATATCACTACAGGCGATACTATAATGTACTTTGACAATTTAAATGATACACAGTTCGGTGTTTTGCGTTGAGTTCAGTGAGTCCAACGTTAGATAAGATTATAACGTTTCGAGTAATTTACTAATTTGCCAAATTCTTAATCGAATTTATTTCTATTTTATTACCAATTCGTTTTTTTTCAGTCATTCATCCGTGCGCGTGTGTGTGAGCGCGCACAAACAAGTGAGGTCCGATTCTTGACAGCACACCTTTCTTGTGAGGTTGGTTTGTGAGGACATTTTGGCTGATCCTCCCTTCTTCAAGGGTTAGGGTTAGAATTAAGATTAGGTTAAAGTTGGGGAAAGGGTTAAATTTAGGCATGCAGTTGTAGTGGTTAAGGTTAAGCATTATAGGGAATTAATATAATTGTAAACTACTAATAAGACACGTTAGCCCCTAGCTAACGGGTCTGACCCTTTAGCCGAGCGGTTGGCGATGTCGCCTTGTGGTGCAGTACACGCCGTATCGAATCCCGCACCGGGCAAGAAAATAACCGGTTACGTTGATGGCAGCGGTGGGGTTCGAACCCACGCCATCGAAATGACTGGAAATGTAACCAGTTACTTTCTTGCCCGGTGCGGGATTCGATACGGGGTGTACTGCACCACAAGGCGACATCGCCAACCGCTCGGCTAAAGGGCTAGACCCGTTAGCTAGGGACTAACGTGTCTTATTAGTAGTTTACATAATCAATGAGGTTGTGGTGGACACGTATTGGGGATAGAATTCACCCCAGGAACTAAGGGTTAAGTCAGGGTTGCCCTGGCAGGTTAACGCAGGGTTAAGTTATGGTTGTCCAGCCAGTTTTCTGGTTATTCTTGCCACCTCCGCTCAGTCGAGCTGTGGGTTTGGTTTGTCTCGCTGATTTACCGTTAATTAACGAAAGTTGCCTACACGGCTAAAGTGTGAACCTACGGTCTTCTCCGTTCCTTCGGCTCTACACTGGTGACCCCGACGTCGGTTTTCGGATACGTTTTCTGAAACCACACACATTATGGCTACGAACGCCGTTGCAATTAAACTGCCGGAGTTTTGGGAGTCTTCCGCGGCTACGTGGTTCGCGCAGGCTGAGGCACAGTTCGCGCCGCTCAGAGACATAACAGCAGACGAGACCAGGTACTACTACGTAGTGGCAGCGCTAGGGGGCGCTACGGCTTCCAGGATAAGCGGTTTCATAACCAACCCACCGGCCGATGGTAAATACGCCGCACTTAAAAATCTCCTCCTTGACACTTTTGAACTGTCAACAACGGAGAGAGCACGTCGCCTCTTCGCAATTCAGGGCTTGGGAGATGGCAAACCATCGGAGCTAATGAGCAGGATGTTAAACCTACTGGGTCAAGAAAAGCCATGTTTCCTGTTTATGGAGCTGTTTCTGCGCAACATGCCGCCCCACGTCCAGACTGCGCTCGCTAACTCCACCATCACTGATCCCCGTGAGCTGGCAAAGGAGGCTGACCGATTCTTCGTCGCTACACAACGTTCCTCCCATGCCGGGGTGCTGGCTCCTACCTTCACTGGCCCCCCCGCCGACATCGCGGGCGTGGCCCGACGGTGGCGCCACAGCGTCAGACCGCTACAAGACCTCTGGACTCTGTCTACAAGGTCCTCAATAAAGTAACAAAGGTGTGCTGTGTAATTCATCATTGCCAGCCAGCATCAAACTTATTTAGTTATCAGAAAAGTGTCAGCAAAGCTGTGAACTCTTGCCAATCTGTCTCAAGCCGCTCCTCATAGTGAATCACTATATTCATATATTGTATATTGTATTTCGGGCACTGATTAGGATACTGATTCAGTGAACATTAAGACACCTTGATGACACTCAGATGGTGCGACACGATTCCAAAGCAGCACACTGTAATGACGATACGTCAATTTTATCAAGTTTAAAAGGTTTACATGAGATGGCTGTTACAAATAGGTGGGTTGTCAGCACTCTCTCGAACGTTTGTTAGCTATCGCTAGTAGCATGCTACACAAGCCACTCCCGGGGTTTGTGGAAAAGCCTGCAGTTAGCTATGTATGCAAATCATATTGAACAAATAAAGACTAGACTATTTATTTAAAGAACCAGTAAGGTCTGGCTTCTTGTCTTCCATCTTGCCTCAGCTCAGAGAGAGCAGCCGAAGAGGAGTTAAATAGCTTTCATTTAGTGAGGATAGTGAGCTGTTCGCTGGTTGTTACAATGCATTCTGGGTATTTTCCAGGGAGCTGACCTTCATCCGCTTCTACAACAGTTTTGAACTAGGCGTTTGAATTCTGAACTAGGCAGCGGTTTGAGTCACATCGAGCATCCGGCCGTGTCCCTTAAGAACCAGTGGTTGAAACCATTCTCTTACATTGTTGTGTTGAAGGTGGAAACTATAAAGTTGTCAGCATGGTCTCATAGTTTAAAATCACTGTCATCGCTCTCTTAAACTACCATTTTACTGTTCGCTGCGTTCCAGTGCTGCAGGCATCTACTTGGACAGCAGCGGTGGCATGGAGAGTAGGAGGACCAACCTTCAACCTAAGGACCTGCATTCAAGCCCTTGAGTCGGTAAGCATCCTTCCTGGTGAAGTGTTTTGAACAAGAGACTGAAATCCTCTGTTGGGCAATTCTCCAACAGGTTTCTACAAGGTACCACATCATCGTGTTTACAACGAGAGCTAATAGAAAGGGTTGAACTGTTCGGGAGATGACAGCTTAATTGCCATGTGTGTATTCACCATCTAAATACTGCTCAGACAGCGTTGCAGTACATGTCAGAAGACTGGTCAGATGATTTTCATGTGGTCTGTCACACAGTTAAGGTGAAACTAAATCCATTCCGATATTTGTTCTCAAGCTATGCAGCTTTCACTTCCATCTTAAATTCACGACCAGGTCATTAAGAAAATGTCTAACCAGATGTTTTGTTGGGCCGGTTGAATTTTAACCAGGGTCAACTATGCCTGGTACCCCCAGCAGAGGGGGCAGCAGAAGGGGAGAAGGGCAAGAGGGACAACGAGGGACCAGCAGGAGGGGAGAGGGGTCTGCAGACGGACCACACAGTGAAGGTGCGTAATGCTGTCTTAGTCCAGAGCCATAATTTGAGGTTTTGCCCTGTCAAATGCCAGTGGAACAGCTTTCAACATATTTTCATAGCAATTGTTGTCTTCACTTGAACATAGGTGCAAAACAACATATATCTCTCTCTCTCTCTCTCTCTCTCACTTCTGTCTCTCTTCTCTCTCTCTCTCTCCATCCTGTAGAACATAATTCCCAGCAATTTGTTTCTTTAGCAGGCGGTGAAAACAAATATTAAAATGTCAAATGACAAAAAAAAGACAGTTATGTATATCTCCAATTGTGTATCACTGGAAAGCATTGCACCGTCACATACTGCAGCCTGTCTAGTGTAACGTCTCACAACACCGTGGAATCCCCTCTCTCCTAAGCACCTTGGTCATTATGTACAGTAATGTCTGCAACCGTAACCAGCTGCTTTTCATAAGTAGCGTCGTGGTCTCGACAAAGTTTAAAATGTTCCAAAAGTCTCAGAAAAGTGACACAGTCACCATGGTGTTATAATAATAATTATCCACCTTTATGCAAATTTCTTTGTAAAACCGCGTCCAGTGTCAAGCAACGGCAGTTGAATACATCATCTTGAGAAGTCAGAGCCATAACACAGCAAAAGTGATGACCCAACGGTTACATTGTCAATACTGAGTGCCTCTGATTTTGTGTACTACTGCTGAGCCAGTATTTAAATATCAATTAGTTGATAGATAACCTGGGTCAGCCAGCATGCTGTTAGCAGCAGGACGTATTATCCTGTCGTCTGCACAACGAACACACCGACGTTCAAGCTGATTCACAGCGGCGAACTGAGGCCTCTCTGCAGAACACCTATACACTGTCCTGTCACTCCTCATCGTTACCCTTCATCTCTGCTCATGCCTCAGGGCCAATTTAATACTTACAGATGAGAAATGATACATATCTAGCTACAAAGTACTGTCTGACTGAGGGACATCTGCCCTCCAACTGAAACCAATGAGGACCAAAAACCCCCTCTGATCTCCTGATCGAACCAGGAGTAATGGCACAGGTGCAGGTGAGAGATACGCCGTGAGAAAGGTTGGGAAAACACCTTCAGGATACCCTGTCAAATCCGTAATTTATTCTTGCTCTCTTTATTTGTATTTGAATGATCAAGTAGCCAATTCCAGCATCTGGACAAGAGAGCCGGTTATCACAGTGAGGATATCACACCTGCAAGCTTATTAATACAATGCCAGAAATACTCGTCAGTGAAACCATTTGTTGAATGCAACACAAGAGCTGTGCATGCAAGATGTCACGTTTGCATTCAAAATAAATTATCGGTTACATGTCGGTTAAATGAGGAACAGCGCAAAAATATCAAGTTAAAATAAACAACAGAATATTGCTAACCTGCCATATAACTGTACAGCAATCAAATTAAAAAAAAAAGTTTGGAAAACGAGCTGATCGTAGCGGCATTATCAGAACATACATATCCAACGTACCATGTGACGTGTCGAAAATACAGTAAAGATCCTAGAAACCAAATCCACCTTCCAATACTCCACATGCGAAGCAGGCAGTGTATTTTCCATTTTAAGACCTTCATCTGTTCAGCTTCATATCTCACTAGATACTGACAGTTGTGATGTGTGGACAGAGGACTACAAATAGGAGACAGTGGGGGGTGTATATATTACACACACCGCCTCAAAGCGTACGCACACACACACACACACACACACACACACACACACACACACACACACACACACACACACACACAAAAACAAACTGATGATCCTGCTTGTATACACACTCATCCACTTTCTTCCACACAAAACTGGACACATCCACAAAAAAATGTGTGTATACCTGCATGTGCGCACACATACAGAAACACACACGCGCACAAACGCACATACACACACAAAAACAGGCACACGCACGTTCTCTCTCTCTCTTTCCTCTCTTTATTTCTCTATCTTTTTCACTCATATCAATTGTGTCACCAGGACGCCTACCCCCACCCAGGGGTCAGGGTCCCAGAACCGAATATCTGCTACTGTACGGCGTGCAGGATAAGCCCTCGGTGCAGAAAACACACTCTTGGGAACTGTTTCAGCTAGTGTGTATGGGCTAGATCAGTTCTTATGTCGCTGAGGCAGTTATGCTTAAATCAAAGCAAATTTATGGGTGACCAAGCAGGGAGCAAGGCTTGTATGCTGTGTGTGAATGGAGGAAGGCCGCCAAGGGACCAAACAGGCCTCGCAGTAGGAAGTGGTTATGGGTCTCAGTAGGGGCCTTGCTCCCCTCTGAGATGAGGTCTACAGAGGATAAAAACGCCCAATAAGGGGCTTGGGAACACTGCTCTGGTAGTGTGTGTGTGTGTGTGTGTGTGTGTGTGTGTGTGTGTGTGTGTGTGTGTGTGTGTGTGTGTGTGTGTGTGTGTGTGTGTGTGTGTGTGTGTGTGTGTACGTACAGGGAGATGTGTCATCACTCTGTGAGCCTTCAAATTTGACTAGCAGTCTGATGCTGGTTGTGTATAGCTCGTGGAGCGGGGGTTTAACGGCAACAATCATAGCGATGATGACAATAGACACACATGAAATGGCCCTTGGGCAACCCATAGAATGCGACGTAAGTTTTACAATAGGGTGAAATTGGGCCAAGCGATGCTGGAACTCAGATGGACAGGCATGGGATGCCTCCCTCTGGGTCTCATGTACTGGATTATAGGTCGGGCAGGATCCCAAAGGAGGTGCGAAGCATGTAACAAACCGAACATTATTATAATGACCTACATCATTGCCATGAGAGGATCCATGCTGGCTTTACCCATTGGCAGCAAGTGCCACTGGGCACCCTACCCCACGCCTCTCACAGTAGGGGGCGCTATAGAGCGAGACAGGCCAGGGCAAAGGATAAATACGCACCACAGTGTCGGCTGCCAATCACCTTTGTAAGGCGATTGTCAGCAGCCTGAAAAGGTCATTAAGGGGATTTACATAACATTTTGCACTCCACCCTGGGCGCATGAGGAAATGTTTGATTCCGTATCGAGTCCTCACCATATCAAGGCTGTTCTCATGTCTTTTGACGGCACAATTTATCAGTTGTAATAAATGGGAATTCAACGAGTTGAACTTTGATTTCAGAGTGTTGAATGGCAGCAATACATATTAAGTATAATCTGGGCACTTTTGTACAGGCAATGGGACAATGCAGCCATAAAACCTAGAGTAATTAGCATGTGAACGATCTGATGTAACGCAAGCATAGATATTTTCCTTCGTGTTTCCAGTGAACATTTTGGAAACATAAATGTCAAACAAAGATTTGGCCCATATTCACATTATATTTCACGGTGTCCCACTTTAACATGGTGAGCTGGGCTGAACATTTATGTAATGATATACTTCCCATTGATCTAAATACGGTGTAGTAAGTTCCTGCGTAACACTTCCAGTCGTCAAAGTGAAAACTAACTGTGGAGCTAGCATCTTTGTGGGCCATCGGAGTCATGGGAGGTATCCTGTGACTTCCGTGACAGATGGTTGAGACAAGCTCTTGAAGTACATACTTCCTCAATGGGGAGAGGGGTCCACTAGTGTGGGAGGGGGATGTATTGACTGAATCACTGGTTTTGCAAGATTAATGTGTACTGGAAAGGTGTGTGGGTTCACATAGAACACCATGTCCATGCCAGGGGACTGGATTTCCGGGTAAAGGATGACCTGGTTGGACGTGAGGTTGCCGTGGTCTATTCCTTCAACTAAATTGCTTAACACTCATTGAACAACTGCCAACGCATTAGGTCATTTCACCAACTTCCATTGATTATACCCTTTTTCTACCAAAATTAGCGCGTATATGCGGGGTTTTTTAAACGTGGGAAAAACCCGCTAAAAATAGGCCATTGACTCCTTTCCCATTGCCAGTAGACAAGAATGTCTTTGTTTTTGTTTTTTTGTTTTTTTCTTTTCTGGTGTGTCACGTTCGACATCACAAACATACCAGTAAAGGGGCGAAAATTAGCATATCTACCCGGGTGTCATGTGTCCATCACTGCTGATCCTTCCCCTGGTTCGCCACCTTGCCGCGGTGGAGAAGCTTGCGTGTACTAATGATCTCAAGAGCTATGCCGTCCGGAGCTTGGCTCCTGGTAAGGTCACCCAAGGCAGATAGGTCAAGAGGGAGGTTCCAGACGAAGTGCAATCCAACAAAGACCTCGACGGCAGAACTGGCAGAAGATGTCTCCAGGTCACAATTGCAGTGAAGGTGGATGAAGGCTGCAACAGAGGGTGGTCCCCAATCATCTTGGTTCTCCGTGCCATTAGACTCTGGCCACCCCCTGCCAAGGACCGTGTGGTGGCTGCAGGTGCATCAGCCACGCCACCTAAAAAGCTGCACGCGCAGGCGTCCTCCCATTATGCAGCTCCAGGATCAGCCTCTACACCCACCTGAAGGAGGACAGGCATACTTGATCCTGAGTGACCGCCGATGGTGACTGCCGATCGGAGCTGGAGCCGATAAGTACCAGTGACTACTCTGCCCCTTTCCCACTGGACCAAAAACCCACTAACACCAGCTAACATCTGGCTTTTGTCTTTAGTGAGAAAGGTTACAATCAGCATTCAGCCCCAGGACAACTGGCTCTGCAGTAGTTATGGGTGTTTATCGGCTCCAGCTCCGATCGGCAGCTGTGGAAACACCACACCCAGGTAGACATGTTAATTTTCCCTGTGCCAAAAAGTGATAGTCTGCCAAAAACTGATTGCCATCCGTAGTTTCTACTTGCCAAAAAGTGATTGCAGCTCCCATCTTGTGACTGAACGGTTGTTTCTGCCTCAAAATAACTTGAAATATATAAACCGATACAGCTTGCAGACAGTAATCAGTTTTTGGCACAACACCTACGACACCGTGCGTGACGTCGAATGTGACACACCAGAAATAAAAATAAAAAAGGCATACTCGTCTACTGGCAATGGGAAAGGGGTCAATCACCTATTTTTAGCGGGTGATTCCGCATTTAAGAAACCTGTTTATACGCCCTTATTTTGGTGGGAAAAGGGCACTGCAGTCATTTGTCCCGGGAACAAATGCCGGTTGTAACCGTCCACTAAGGACAGAAGCCAGATGTTAGTGGGTGTTAGTGGGGTTTTTGTCCATTCAACATTTCCCCTATAGAGGGGAAATGTTGAATAGAGTAATGTTTTATGCTACGTATGCTATTTCCACTTTGAAACTCGCATCAAGCGTCCAGACGGGCTGTCACGTGAACTCGCATGTCAAAACAACAGTGAAGTTGAAAGCAATTCTTAAAAAAAGACTTTTGTTGGTCCGTAGCGGGTTAGTTTGAAGTTGATTCCTGTCTGCTACATGTATATCTGGGTTTTCAAGGGATGTCCCGCCCTTACTCCCTGATATAAATCCAGCTATATCCCATTGGAGAAGGCTTCAAAGATAGAGGTGTTAACCTGTTCCATCTTGGGGTAGATAATTAGCTGGAATGCACAGCGTGTCGAAGCAGGGCCTAGAGACTTAGCACCGACTCAAACCTGTGGCATCAAACGCAGATAAGTGTCCTTACTTGGCATTACATGCTTCAATTGTCAGGCTGAAACCAAATGATTTGTGACTCTCTGTCATTGCCTTTCTCCAACACCTACAATTCCGCCGTCCGTGGCGTTGATATGCTGGTGTTGTAGCGCAGCAAGTGAACGAGCTGAAGATCTCGTGTGACCTTCTCCAATAGAGACACACTTACAATTCAAAACCGATCATACATTTTCGTTTTCGCCCGCGAAACAGATTCGAGCACAGTGGAGCGGCGACTAGCTGTGTAATCGTTACACTGTATGTAGTTAGGCATCCGAATGACTAGATAAAAACTGAAGCAGCATTCATCATGCATCATGCGCTTTAAGTTATGCATAGGACTTCTGTGTGCATGCCTGTCTGTGTGCGCGCGTGTGTGTGTGTGTGTGTATTTGTGTGTTGTTCAACAGCGCACCTGTCTGCCTCCGGGCTCTGGCGGCTACAGCCTCTCATTTCTGGCTGGCGCTCGTGTGGTAATGCATTAGAGGGCTTGTCACCGTGCTTTATTGAAGGCGACTGACAACCTATTTGACACTCTCGACAAGGTCAAAGGTGTCGACCTGCTCAGGCTGACAGAGAGACGGACACATAGAAGACACGGGCGAATTGAGACTCTTTCACAGCAAAATCCTGCTATTTTCCTAGGTATCAGATGCGGTGATTGTTGATTAAAAAACCCTTTCACACCACCAGGTTGATTTTAATCTTCTTTTTCTTCTTTTTTTCTCCTGGAAAGCCCCGTGTCTCATACATCAGAAAATCCCTACATTTTATTTACATCAGACCTTGTGTAGTCTGATAATCGCCTTTGTGTTGTCAACTTCTTGCTCACGCTGAAGATAAAAAATAGTGAGTGGACTAGATTATTCTGTTGTGTTGCTGTTTTAGCCAGTATTTGCACATTGTGCAACTGCTTTTTGCTGTTGATTTTCCAGCAGAGTGGGGAAAACTATAGCAACTGTATTCGGCCACAATAATGCGAGTTGGTCTGCTGCATCCGGCGGGCCAAGGGAACACAGCCCTGCTCGGAGCTGCGCCCGAAGAGGAGGCAGCGAGGGCGGTCTGACAGGACACGGAAGCAGGGCAGGCCAAGCTAGTTGCTAGCCCATGCAGGCCGTCAGTTCCGATAACACCAAGGGTGGTCTGGCGGCGGCCTCACCTAGCGTTGACTGTGTTTTTGGTGTCATTGTGTTGAGTGTTGGGGAGGCGTGTCAAGGGTGTCTGGCTGGGAGAGCTGGCGTTGGATCGGCTGGGGGAGCTTGGTCTGCTGCGTCCGGTAGGCCCAAGGACCATGGCCCTGCCCGCAGCTGCACCCGAAGAGGAAGCACCAAAGGCGGTCTGACAGGACGCGGAAGCGGAGCAGGCTAAGCTAACTGCTAGCCCATGCAGACCAGCAGTTCCGACAGTCATCCTGGCTGGCAGCGCTGTTGGAGAGTGGTTTATTTGGTTTTTTGTTTGTTTATTTATTTATATGTTGGAATTGTAGTTTTTTTGTAGTTTAGATATACACTCACCAGCCACTTTATTAGGCACACCTGTCCAACTGCTCGTTAACGCAAATTTCTAATCAGCCAATCACATGGCAGCAACTCAATGCATTTAGGCATGTAGACATAGTCAAGACGATCTGCCGCAGTTCAAACCAAGCATCAGAATGGGGAAGAAAGGTGATTTAAGTGACTTTGAACGTGGCATGGTTGTTGGTGCCAGACGGGCTGGTCTGAGTATTTCAGAAACTGCTGATCTACTGGGATTTTCACGCACAACCATCTCTAGGGTTTACAGAGAATGGTCCGAAAAAGAGAAAATATCCAGTGAGCGGCAGTTCTGTGGGCGAAAATGCCTTGTTGATGCCAGAAGTCAGAGGAGAATGGCCAGACTGGTTCGAGCTGATAGAAAGGCAACAGTAACTCAAATAACCACTCATTACAACCGAGGTATGCAGAAGAGCATCTCTGAACGCACAACACGTCGAACCTTGAGGCAGATGGGCTACAGCAGCAGGAGACCACACCGGGTGCCACTCCTGTCAGCTAAGAACAGGAAACTGAGGCTACAATTCGCACAGGCTCACCAAAATTGGACAATAGAAGATTGGAAAAACGTTGCCTGGTCTGATGAGTCTCGATTTCTGCTGCGACGTTCGGATGGTAGGGTCAGAATTTGGCGTCAACAACATGAAAGCATGGATCCATCCTACCTTGTATCAACGGTTCAGGCTGCTGGTGGTGGTGTAATGGTGTGGGGGATATTTTCTTGGCACACTTTGGGCCCCTTAGTACCAATTGAGCATCGTGTCAACGCCACAGCCTACCTGAGTATTGTTGCTGACCATGTCCATCCCTTTATGACCACAGTGTTCCCATCTTCTGATGGCTACTTCCAGCAGGATAACGCGCCATGTCACAAAGCTCAAATCATCTCAGACTGGTTTCTTGAACATGACAATGAGTTCACTGTACTCAAATGGCCTCCACAGTCACCAGATCTCAATCCAATGGAGCACCTTTGGGATGTGGTGGACCGGGAGATTCGCATCATGGATGTGCAGCCGACAAATCTGCAGCAACTGTGTGATGCTATCATGTCAATATGGACCAAACTCTCTGAGGAATGTTTCCAGTACCTTGTTGAATCTATGCCACGAAGGATTAAGGCAGTTCTGAAGGCAAAAGGGGGTCCAACCCGGTACTAGCAAGGTGTACCTAATAAAGTGGCCAGTGAGTGTATGTGTTCTTATAGTTTGGATATGTTTTTGCTTTGTGTTGCACTGCTGGGGGAAACTGTATTTCGTTTCGTTTCATGTACACAAGTGCATGAAATGAAATGACAGAGGATTGCTGAGCTGATTTCCCAGGGTTTCACACCAAAGGTGGTGGCACTTTGCTGCTGCACCAATAAAGCCTGCAGGTGTCCTGATCTGATGCTCAGATAGAAGACAACAGTTGATATATAGATCCTTTTCAAACAGACTTCATCATTTTGTTTCATATTTGTGCTTTCCCCCTCTGACTCTTCTATTTTTCGGTTTCTGTCTGACACGAAGCAGCAAACACACACCAAAAAAAAATGTCCTTGTCATTCCATAGTTCCTCAAATCCTTTTTGTGCAACTCCAGAGTAAATCGATATGGCTAAGCGTGTGAAAACAACAGGAAACGGGTTTACCACCCCTCCACCTGAGCAAATTAACAAATTATTTAAGTAAAATTTTGTAATATTCACACATGCGCGTGAGGATGTGCAAGACGTTGAGACTACATAGGATGGAGATAATGGCACAACAAATTCTAAAGTCTCAAATCCTTGTTAAGACCCTCGATCTTTCAAACTAAACTGGATCACACCAAGAATCTCCTATCCTTTTATCCTGTTTAGGTCCTCTAATCCCTCAGCCATTTTCCATTCTCTCTGCTTTTCTCATTTCAAATGGCAACCGTTTGGTTGTCCGGCATTGGAACGTTGAGAATTTGTTCTCTCTGTGAAAAGAAAGTAACTATATTGAAGAAAGGAAGAACAGCTTGACAGAGCCAAGAATGCCACTGATCTCTTTAAGTCCCATAATGAGGTGCTTTCTCTGCTCTGAGCTTGTATTGACATGGAGACTAATGATTTCCACATAGTAATAGATTCAGAACGTAATGCGAAGGGGTGGGAAAGACAACACAGAGTGATTAAGGTAGTGGAGTAGCCAAGATGCTCAATACCTCCCTTCATACGGGATTTGAAGTCTCTCAATGATATCACATCCTTTGGAGCAAACAAACAGAGAAAGGGTGTATTGCACCATTTAGATGTATCTTGGGGGTTTTGGGACAAGAAAAACCTCACCTGAATTATACAAATGTAATGAGTCCAGTGACTAAGTGTAATGTTTAAAAGATAAAGTGAAATGTTTGGATGTCAATGAAATCTCTCGCAAGTCGTGGTCTTTCCAATTAGGGACTAATGCTATCTATATTAACCCTTTGCCCCCTCCCTGACTTAGCTTTAGAGAGGGAGGTACAAGGCGGCTGGGGGGTGCCTCCATAAAAACAGCACTAAAATGCAATTACAGTGCCGTGAAGAATGGGACTTGTCAGTAATTTGCTGGCTAAAACCGAGGAGATTGCAGGTCTGGGGCCGATTGGAATTCTGAGCCTGCAGTGCAGTGTGGGAAAAGCAGTGGGAAGGCAAGCACCACCCTTTGTGAAGTAATTACTGGAACTACCAGAGGCCAGCGCCATTCCCTGCTAATGATAACCCCTCTCATCTCCACTGGTAGTCACCTTGTAATTGATATACCTGATCCCACTCATGCACTCGCTCACTCTCGCACTTACTCGCTTGCTCGCTCGCTCACTCACGCTCAAAAAATACACAAACACTGCTTGCATGCACATGCAAGCCTATGCATGCAGGCATGCATGTAAGCACACACACACACACGCACTCTCTCACACATGCCATGTTATACTTGTGGGCACACCTCATTGATTACAATAATTCCCTAGCTCATAACCCTAACCTTAACCATCATAACTGCATGCCTAACCTTGACCCTAACATTAACCTAATTCTAACCTTAACCCTAAACCCAAATCCTAACCCTAAAATAGACCCTTTTCCTCATGGGGACCCATAAAATGTCCCCACAAGGTAGGCGGTTTCAGGATTTTCTATTCTAATGGGACATTTGATCCCCATTAGGATAGAAAAATCTGGTATACAGGCTCTCTCTCTCTCTCTCGCTCGCTCGCTCATAAACTGATGTTCTCAAAATCAGCGATCGTTGACAATATCCCAGAAGAACTTTTAATAAAAAAGAAAATATCAGTGTCATATGGGTCACATTTCCAGTGTGTCATGAAAATCCATGGATAGAGGCTTAATCCTCAACACCCTCCCCTCCCATCAGCGAGCAAGAAGAAGTTGAATAAATTAACATTACTGTGAAATGCTATTGTCTCCATCATACCTGCTGAACTGCTTTGAGCTGTAGGTGAAAAGGTGACTGGCTCATCACGTCGGCCTGCTCCCCTCCACCCCCATCGCTGGTCTGGATGACCCCTTGTCAACCCCCTGCAACAGCTCCACTAGTCCACCTTTCACAGCTGCATACCTGAGTACAAACAGAGGTGTTTGTGGAAAAAGTGAAGAATTCCTGTATTTCTGTCATGTGTGCAGTCTCTTCCTTATGGTGCAAGTCATTTCACACAATGCACTTGCAAGCATGCATGCATGCACTTGCACCTAGACATAGTGTGCATAAGGCATATGCACATATGCATGCCTGCATGCGAACACATACACACACTTCACACACTGACACACACACTAACACTGCATTGTATAGTGCATCATTAGCATGTCCTCATATGCCCCCCCCCCATTATCTTCCAAGTTTGACTAAGGCTCTCCTGTAAGTACAGAGGTGGCAGAATTCCTTTGTTCCCTTCAACAATACAAACAAGCACTTCAAAAGAAGCAAGGCTGCTTTACAGGTGCCACCTCTCCTCTGATGAAGGGCGTCCCCTTTTGGAAAGACACCTCATCGGCCTCATTCCAGGCAAATGATGCACTTCTCCAGTTATTCCTCGCCGGCTATGAAAGAGAAAATGCCACGGTTGCCGCAGATGTCGAATGTTTCCAAATGACGTTTGCGGCACCTACATTAACACCAGGCAGAGAAAGGGTTAAACATGTAAAAAAAATGCTTGGACCATCTGTAAATGTCTCCAAAAGTGATAATTTGGCCAACAAGCAAGAGTAATGATAATCTCAAAGGGACATGTCAAGTGATTGCTTTTGTGTGAGAAATTACACATCCTTAAATCTCTACTTTAAATATAGAGGCAGGAGTATTGGGAAAGGGTGTCGGGATCTATTGGTTTAGAAAACAGAAGTGCAAAAGATTATCACTCCGCCGGGTATATAAATACAAGCCAAACAAGGCAAAACGGCGTGCTTTCTCACACTCTGTGGAGCAGCAGATGTGATTTGTGGCGATGTTGGACGGTAAATGTGCAATTTATCATGGACATCGAAAATTATGAACATTTTCCATGCAATATTCAAGCAAGAAATTAATTGTACTTTAAATGTGCTTTCTGCTTGGGGTGCTCGTGTTGCACGAGGAGTGAGGGTGCAGAACCACACATGAACATCAGAAGGTTATCTTCAAAGTCGCTTACATAATGAGGTGCCCACTCTCGGAGAGTCACTCTGTGGCTCCTTTATGGCCGAACACTTTATGGTGTGTGTGATCTGCACAATGCAACCTTTAAGAATCAAATTCTTCTTCGGATGAAGGGATTTCATTAGGGAACAGTGAAGTGATACAACTGCAGTTTCTGTGAAGTAAATATGTTCCCTTCTAGTTACACTTATACGGATTGAACGCCTTCGAATTGGATTTGATCCACGTCAGTATTGATCACAAAGGTGGCGTGATGTATGTTTGCATACGTGACGTTTGGAGGACCGTGTTCACTCGTCTAAAAACATCAAACGCTTTCGCTGGGTGAAAAGAAGTGCGAGTTGCGTGGGCGTGTTTTGCACCGTGTCATTTGAGTGTGGGGTTTTGCACCACACTGCTGTCTATCTTGGCCTTGTCTGCCCCACCAGACCGCGGACATATTGAAATGCGTGGAGTTCTTTATTGTGAATATCGGTGTGAAAATCAGGATCTACCTCTCCCTATCCAACAAAAGCAAAAACAGGACATAAAAAGAGGCGGAGGACACTGATTGCAATTAGGTCCATTGTCTCCCATTTATATGGTTATTGGGTGGTGCCACTTGAGGTCTGGCCGTGTCGAAGTTCTCACAGTCAGGAGGCCATCGCTCTCCCTGGAGCCGCCGAAGCCTCCTCTGGCAACTATCTGCTAACAATGTCTGTCTCACTCGGGTGACAATTCTGCTAGGTGGGTCTGGCTGAGGAGAAGGGTCTATTTCCTTCGGCAAAGGGCAGCATTGCTGCAGGGTTTCTGCAGTTTCTGTCTATCCTGTGATCTGTGTTACGTTTTGCACTTGTTCTCCTCCATTCAGATGGTGTGAAAAGCGTCAGCGGTTGAAGTGTGGAATGAGCCGCTCCACAGTCTGCTGGTCACTAAACCAAACCTGTCTCCGGCTCCCGGGAGCTCATAACACAACGGGCTCTTGGGGAAAGGAATGGCCGGTCTTCATTCATTTCCCATCATTAGGACAGGTTTAAGTACCATAGCAATTTTCCAAAATGTGTGGGAGAACAAGTCCAACCAGATAATAAGCCCCGTCAATTAGCTGAACTATGAGAGACAGCCTGGTGAAATGTTTGATTGGTGTGTGTGTGTGTGTGTTGGGGGGGGGGGTACACGGTCAAATGAATCTACATGAATGAAAGCGGAAGGGTATCACTTATTGTGTCTCTTCCCTCTGGAGGGGGTGTGTATCAGTCTCCCTGCGTGATAATGGGGTTAGGTAGCAGTGAGACCTGGCCTCTGGTGGGGATATTGTTGCCGGCCTTAAAGACTATCGGGGGTCCGGGGGCTGCATTGAAGAACTGGTGGGCTCTATTCAGATCAGATGACTAATCTGTCTCTACATCGGGCCTTTCGCTTTCCCCCAAAGCTGCACATATTTTCTAAACTCTCGTCACTGAGAGTATTCGGTTCATATTGTTGCTCCAGCAGCACAGCTGGGTTCAATACTCTCAATAGAATCAACTTTTTCACTGCAGGTCAGCCCCCCCCCCCCCAATAAATCCATAGACAACAATAGGAGCGTCTATTCTGAATTGCCGTCATGTATCTCTGATTAAGTTTGCTTTTCTTCTTTATTTTTTCCAAAAGGCTTTTTTTCTCAAGACTTGTATTGTCTGTGCGAGGTTGTTGTATTCTTGCATGTAGAAATGTTGTAATTTGTTTCTGCTCATCTATGAACGACATTAATGTTCACAAGCATTCAAACTGTAATAATCGAGCATTCAGTTCAAACACTAAACCTTATTTTTTTCTGATATACAATCACACAAAACTCAACTTCGAAAAAAGAACTAAGCAAGCAGGTGCAAATTACCATCCACAAAAGAGTCGGAAGTAAACTTCAGGCTCTCAAAACCCTGCTCAAGGGTGCAAAAATGAGTTTCAAGTGTTCACAACTTTTCGTTGCTCTTCAAAAACTTGATCAGGACGTTTCGAGACGTACTGGTCTGCTCCCATAACTCAATGGATGAATGTCTGTTTCATGTTTTGGCCGTCTATGGAGGCCGCTGTGAAGCAGGACTAAGCGATGCAGCGTTACTGGTCTGTCGTGGTGTTAATGAGGTGACACCTCTCCTCCTAAGGAGGGAACAAGGAAACTGGTATGCCAAACACACAAGCATTAAACGATGTTGATTGGATGTCTGGGGGGAAATGATAATGCCATTATTCCACTCCAACATGTTTTTATAGGGTTTGGGACTGGAGGGGGTGAGAGGGGATCAGTATATTCACATCCGACAAAGTAATCTGTGTAAGGGCCATGATGATTTACCTACAGTTTTTGCTGTTGTTTTTATTACCCGGCTGCATCTTCCATGTGCATAATTTCCAGTCATAGTCCAACAGAAGTAAAGTCAACAGGGATGTATACAGGCTACCGTTCTCTTCCCTCTTCATAGCTGTCAGATATTTACTTGTGTGTGTGTTTGAGAGAACCTCATTGATTAGTAAGACAAGCAGAGCTGTCATTGGAAATGAATGGTGGGTGTTTCTTCCATACAGTTGTTTCTGTACAGTTGGACTGGTACATAGTAAGCTCACTGAGCACATATTAAAATGTAAATTGATAACCGGTTACCCAAAAAAAAAACCCCAAAACAAAGCAAAACATAGGTTTAACATTCTTATTTTTTTTAAAAAGAGGCATCAGCAGAACTGTTTAAAGGGCCCACATTTTAAAGAAAACAGGGGTTTGCCTAGTCTTAGTATCGATTGAGTGGTTTGAAATAGTATTTATATGATTTGAAAATTCTGCGGCCAACCCGGAAGTTAATAACAGATAATGGAAACGAACTCCAGGCCCTATGACGAACACTACAGTCACTCCGGTAATATAGTAATATAATAAGACTCTCCTGTATTTTTAGATTGTATTAATTGGACTTTATATAACTGCAATTCAAAGAAAATTGAAAATTAATAGACAGCAATGGCCCAACTAGCCATTAGCTCAAATCAGCTAAGAATTATATCTCTATTGGTTGGACACAATAGGGTACATTGTTGGGGGTAATTTCATCACCAATTGCCAACATTATGATAATTTAAAAAGTGGACTTTACAATTTGATAATATAATAAAAGTTTGGTGTGTGTGTGTGTGTGTGTGTGTGTGTGTGTGTGTGTGTGTGTGTGTGTGTGTGTGTGTGTGTGTGAGCCTTGTGATGGCCTGGCAGCCTGCAGGGTGTCTCCCTGCCTGCCGCCCGATGACTGCTGGGATAGGCTCCAACATCCCTGCTACCCTGACAGTAGGATAAGCGGTTTGGATAATGGATGGATGGTTGATTTAAAAATCAGTTAGTACCACAACCTGTTTCCACGGTCTTGTATAAGGAGAAAAATCGCCTGATTAAACCACAGTCAGAATTGGTTCCAGGTTTTACGTCACACCTCAACCCCTGTAAAACCAGCCAATCATTTATTTACTTATTTATTTAACTTAGTAATTCATATTAATAGACCCCAGGTCAGATTCCCATGACAACAAGGCGTCACCCGTCTTGTTCCAGATGTAATTGCGTATCGCGTCTATCTCAGTGACTGGCGGAACTAAGAGCGACTCGTAACCGGCAAAGTGTCGAGCAAAGTTGGCCATGTCAGATGTGTGGTTTCTGGCTGTAAGTCAGCAAACAAATCTTTGCATAGTCGGAAGAAATGGCCGAAATTAATTTACAACACAAAACAGCCGTTAGGCCGCACAATATGACGTATTCAACTCGCGACTCAAAGACGCCGTTCAACACCTGGTTGGGTCAGGCGCCTGTCACTCACCAGTGAGGCCTCCAATCAGGGCCGTCGATCATAAACATGTGGACAAGTCCTACGTCCATAGAAAAGATCAATTCAAAAAATTAGATTTAGATTAAAGATGTTAGTTGTAAACACAGCACATCTTTGCTAAAATAACAGTATATTTATTAAAGAAAACGGATCTTGGTGCACAGCCCTGTCAACGGGCGCAAAAGGGAATAGCAAATGCATTGTTTTTTGCCGGTGTAACTGTGCGTGATGTCTACCTCGCGAGCTGCTGCGGCTCGCACGCGCATGGCGTCCATACAGGACAGCGTCTGTCTATCTACATAGGTTACTTTTGATGATGGCCATCTATAACCGAATGTTTCGTTTCATTATAAATGTCATTATAATTATTTTATTATAATTTATAAACAATTATAATATTAATTATACGTTAAAGAAATGTGATGTTGCTGGTATGACGTCGGTATGACTATCAACGGGTCTCTTTTATTATTATTATTATTATTGCTGAGCCGCGCGCCTCACGTGGCTCGAGCCGCGCCTGAGCCACGCGCTCACGCGGGCTGTGTGGCTGCTTTAACCTGTCAACATGGACGTCAAAATGAAAAGCGAGAGGTTCCGGTGCACACGTGCCGCTCAGGTAGGCCATGAATGAGCTTTGCAAAGCTCAAAGCTAAGCGTTATTGAAGCGTTGCTGTGTTACCGATTGTATTTTGTTGTCATCCTGCGGGATCTGTAGAAAAATGCACCGCGCCTCTCCTCTCCTTTGGAAATAGAAAATGTTACAGTTTTGTTCAGCACACGCTGTTATCCATTGTGACGTACATCTTAGAGTCAATACAACACAAGCAAGTATCTAGTCAGGGGGCGACAACAAGGGCCAAAAAACAGGTTCAAGTCCAACCTGGTGTCAGCAATCAGTGCACAAAGGCAACGCATAGGGTGCATAGAAACTTTTTTTTTGTATTTTTATTATTACCACCAGGTGTGGAGGTGTTCGTGAAAGAGCTGGGTCTTCAGCTTCTTCTAAAAGATGGTAAGGACTCAGAGGATCAGAAGGAGTTTGGTAACTCGTTCCACCACCGGGGAACTACAGAAGTTGAATGATCTCAATAAAGGACGAGCTTGGTGTTTTCTGATAAAGATACCCATGTTGTAAAATTTCCTCTCTGGGAATTTGGTGTAACTCACCATTGACACCCAGGTAACAATGGACATCATTTGTATTTTTAACAAACTAATTTGCATTGGCGAGTCACATATACTAGTGAAGAACTTGTTGCTAGTAAAGCAGAGACAAGCAAATGGTGGACACCCTATTTATTTGTGATGTAAAAAAAAGGCGTCACAAATTTTACGCATTTCAAAGACCAGGTCTGCTCCAGTTCGCAGGGATTTGACTATACAACAGTGTAAATGAATATCTGAAACCCAAAGATTTGATTTTTATTTTGATTAACATTCACAACATAAAATGCCCAACATCATCCAGATAGCTGGATTTATATATATATATATATATATATATATATATATATATATATATATATATATGTTTTCCATTGGAATGGGTCTTTAATGAAAAAAGAACAGAACTCTACTTCTTCAGCGTTGACAAAACAAAGCAAATTTCTTTACAAGTTAAGCTGTATTACATAAGAAGAGCATGCACTTTAACAGCTGTAGTGAATAAGAAGGCATATGTATTTTTTATGTTCTTTTATTTTGTGTTATAGAGTTAAAAATCTAGTAATCTACTACAGGCAGTCGGACAAACAGGACCTGTGTGCAGTCAGTGAAAAATAATAGACATGAGGTAAAAATGCTACAGTGTTACAACACTGCTCCAAAAGATGGATTTTATCTGCCATATATAGTTTTTATGAGCTAATATATACATAAGGTAAAATAAATAATTATAAAAAAACATCCAATTTTAGAACTCCATAAAAATGCAAAACTAGTTTGTACAAAACTTTGGATTTACAAAAAAAAAATTACAACGCAGGCAAATTGTCTGCACAGTCAAACAAACACAGGATCATATACCGTTTAGAGTGGTAACATGCTAGAAAACAAATCTCATACTGGTCCAGGTTGCCCCGTAGTTTTATTGAAAATATCTCAGCATGGAAAACCATTGATTGCCTTTTATTTGTAATCACAGTCACGGGGGAAACTCTTGTTGGGCCATGCAGATTTGAGGAGGGTTGAGTTTTGTACATGCCTGAGACGCAGCATCACACCAGCTGCAGAAACGATGTCATCTAATTTATATGCTTGAGCACAGTGACGACCATAGGTGAAAATAAATGCACGTATATGTTTCAATCTCGATTTTTAAAACTATGTGGCACCGTTCAGAGTTTTGCATCCCAAATAAATACTTTCTATGCTGTTATTAATCTGCTCAAATTACAGGAGAGCAAGTCATTTCCGCCCAATAAATCAAAAGATCGGTCGATTTGCATGACTGTAAAGCCGTAAAGGACCAGCTTGCAACTAAAATAAGCACAAATTCTATTTTGGTCTATTTGGTTAAACTGAACATCACTGTATGCAAAAACAAAAAAAATTAGTAAAAACTTCACATTTTTCTCCAAACTATGTCTAATAGGTGTCTTTCATAGAAAGAATCAATACATGCAAACATACACATACAACCCATATAGACACATATAAAGACCTACACACACACACGCACACATACAAAATATTATCTTTTCTTAGCAGCATATAAATAGGGAAAGGATTGATAGATTCAGTGATGCTGCTTGTTATAATACAGGGGAACAATAAGCCACAGCTGAGAATCACCACATGCACAGGATTTGGTCATCATTTTACAGAAACTGCAAAATATACTGCATTTTACACAGCTTATATGATACAGCTTAGTTTGCCGTTTATTTGCCATTTGTGATTTTTTTTTGGATCCCCCCTCTTTTTTTCCTCAATTGTATCCGGCCAATTACCCCACTCTTCTGAGCTGTCCCGGTCATTGCTCCACCCCCCTCTGCCGATCCGGGGAGGTGCTGCAGACTACCACATGCCTCCTCCGATACGTGCGGGTACCAGACGCTTCTTTTCACCTGACAGCGAGGAGTTTCGCCAGGGGGACGTAGCGCGTGGGAGGATCACGCTATTCCCCCCAGTCCCCCCCCCCCCAAACAGGCACCCCGACCAACCAGAGGAGGTGTTAGTACGGCGACCAGGACACATACCCACGTCCGGGTTCCCACCTGCAGACACAGCCAATTGTGTCTGTAGGGACGCCCGACCAAGCCGGGGGTAACACGGGGATTCGAACTGGTGATCCCCGTGTTGGTAGCCAACAGAATAGACCGCCATGCTACCCGGACGCTGTGATTTTTTTCTCCCCCTTGGAGTATACTTCTATTTGCTCAAATAATCCAAAACGATATCATCTGGGTTTCAGTGGAAGTAAAATATGGTGGGATGGTCTCTATCATAAATAGCATAGTTTTTCTACGCCCAGTCGCATAAGACATTAAGCTAATACTGATAATAACAAGGAGAATATGCTTCATATTCCTCAACAAGACACAAGTGCTGACCTTTCAAATTCAGTTACAGCTCTCCAACCGTGTTGGGCTTGGAAGAGACTTGTTAGTCTTTGGTCATAACTCTGTATGATGCTCTAATGCCAAACATCTTTACTACAAACCTCTTTTTTTTTTTTTTTTTTTTGCAGGCGTGTAATGATGCAGCAACATTGCAAGAAGAAATGTATAATCTGCGTATATTGTTAGTTTGCTTATTTTCTGTTTATGTGGCTCATGTTTTCTCTCAGATAATATGTGTGAGTTATTTTAAAGCAGAGATTAACTTGCTATCTTAAGAATTTTTAGAATACGTAAACACTTTACAATGTAACAACTACATTCACTCAGGTGCAAGTGCATACTTACCCAAACATCAGTAACAAATTAACACTATCAAACATAAGAGACGCATTCACACAATGACGCTGTTAGTTACTAGATGCAAACATACATATCGATAATGCTGAGGAGGTGACTGCATGCTGTTTAGTGTATGAGAGGGGTTAAATTGCTCATAAATGTCGTCTGTCCTTTCACGGCAAGCAAACTTGATGCGGAATAGCAGAAACTTCAGACTTAAGTTCTCACCGAATGCTGGTTTTCGCCGTTTTCCCCCACAAAGTTGTGAGCGCGGAGATCGCCGCGCCACTCGCAACAGAGCGAACCGCACAGAAAGCACAGAGGTGGTGACATTCACCAACATGGCGCTCGGTTGTCTGGGCAGAATCGGCTCGACGGTTTCTGGCCCTGCAAGTCACTGCTCGGCAACCCCGTCCCACGCTCTCTTCACCCAGTCGTTATTTTTATCATCGTTGTCATCATTTGGATCATCATCGCTATCTGCACCTATTTCCCATCGGCGGTGCTTTCCTACTTTCAACATCTGTTCCTCTGTTTCAGTAAATGCAGGCAGAGACTGGCTCTTTTTAGCATCACAGTACAGCACACAGGGCCATCTCATCCGCCGCTGGCTGAGCACGCAGACACGCCAGACGGCTGTCTTTCAAGTCTAGGGTGGTATAGGGTTTTTTTTTTCTTTCTTTCTTTTTTTTTTTTTTTTTTTTTTTTTTTGCATTTGTCCTTCTACCTATTGAAGTCTTTAAGTTATGCTAAGAAAAGAAGAGTGCCAGAAGTTTTCCTATTTGCAAGTGTGCACGTCATAGACTCTCATACACTCCTGACAGCTGACGTAGCAGCACCAGTGGAAAATACAATGGCACTTCTCCTTCCTCTTTTCAGTCCGGGTGTTGTGACCCCTGCCACAGCAGAGAAGGTCACAGCCATCTATGCCATGCGACGTCATGTTGCAGGTGCGATCACGAGTGCCGAAAGAGCCAGTCTCAGGGTTTGGGTCGCAGAAATTAGGCGAAGTCTCGTAATAAACCAGGTCGCGGTCAGTGGGGGGTTTGAAGTAGTTGTACTTCGGTCGCAAGGTTTCCACCCAGCCACGGGACTCCTTGTGTTTCTCCACGACCATCTCCGATGCGCTGTCATACTTGTCCTTCATGTAATCACCAATAACCCGGAAGTCAGGCTGAGACCACCAGCAAGTCTTGACCTCACAGCTGCCAGAGAGGCCATGGCACTTACACTTCAAGAACATGTTGTCATTGAGGGACTGAGAACAAGAAAATAACACAGGTTGATGAGTAAAATGGTACTGAAAGAAACCAATTTATTGACTTGAACATCATTATCAGGTGATAAAAGTTGGACACCAGCTAAAAGAGTTCTCATAAATAATAAAACATTACAAACGAACCGTTCTTCCCGCCTCGTTGTTATGGCGGTTCATGGCCGAACGTGCGTCAGGGCGATTCTCCCTGGCGTCGGCGAACTCCCGGGACACCATGCTGCCAAACTCCACATCCTCACTGCAGCCCCCCCACTTCCATCCCTCTCCTGGGGGGCCTTTGTGGCGCGTGTCACACCCACAGATAGTAGCAGAACCCTCCGCGCAGGCACGGGTCACTGCAAACGCCACACCCGCTGAAGCAATGGCGTGAACGAATGCTGATTCCCGCGTGGCTGGAAAGAGAGACAAACATAAGACTTACTGAAGAAAGTAAAACATCTAGTAGGAGCAGGCCCAGTGGTAGACCACAGATGAGGGTGGGGTGGGGGGGCATGAGGTATTTAAGGGGGCTAAGGGTCCCCCCTTACCTTGAAGAAAAAAAAACATTGTTCCTTCATAGATAAGGTCTCCTATTTGACTTTGTCCCACGGTGTATGAAACCCTAATTGATTGTTAGTGCTGTTATGTGGTATTCACTGTTGAAGTGTTCTAATTTCCTTACATACTTCAGTTCTTGGAATTAATAAATGAATTAGGATTTAAAATGTCATTGGTTCAGGGCGTCCGGGTGGCATGGAGGTCTATTCCGTTGCCTACCAACAGGGGGATCTCCAGTTCAAATCCCCGTGTTACCTTCAGTTTGGAAATAACATTGACTTGACTTGACTTGATTTGATTTGACTTGGTTGGGAGTCCCTACAGACACATTTGGCCATGTCTGCGGGTGGGAAGCCGGATGTGAGTATGTGACCTAGTCACTGCACTAGCGCCTCCTCTTGTCGGTTGGGGCACCTGTTCAGGGGGGAAGGGGAACTAGAGGGAAATATCGTGATCCTCCTACGCGCTACGTCTCCCTGGTGAAACTCCTCACTGTCAGGTGAAAAGAGGTGGCTGGCGACTCCACATGTACTATAGGAGGAGGCATCTGGTAATCTGCAGCCCTCCTCAGATCAGCAGAGGGCCAAGTACATTGGGGAGAAAAAGGGGGGACAGATCCCCCCCCCCCCCGAAAAAAAGTCATTGGTTAGGACCAGTGTAGAGCTGAGCGCGTACTAAAGTAAAGGCCATTGAAACAGCTGAAAGATATTTTAATGCACCATCTAAATTGTTCTCCAAAATATGTCTTCCACTACACAGATAGCTTCTTAAATTCTTGATAAACATGAACCTGCGTTGTCTCGTGTGAAAGTGCTGAAAGCCTGGTTGGTAAAAGACGGGCCAGACAACAAAAGAAAAGGCAGCTGTAATCGGTGGTCCGTCTTCACCATCAAACTAGTATGAGCACTCTGCTGATAGGCCCACCATATTACCAGATGACCTGCCACAAGGAAGGCCACACAGACAGTACCAGAAAGGGGAGGGAGCCTGGAAGATTGAGATCTGTCCTGCCTGTTACAAACATAAGCATTTAACGTGATCCACCATAGAAAACTTACCAAAGTGTTAGCCAGGCAAAGCCAGGGAAACTAGGAATAGGGGTGGATAGGTAATGTGAAATTATGTTGAGAGCCGGTCAAGAACATGTCCTGGCCTTATTTGTCAGGCTTCCACAAGCATGTGTATGAATGAAACTTCCCCCCATGTCAGCTTTGTAGGGTGGGCTACCTGATCATCTGGATGGGCTTAGCCCCCATAGCCCGCCTCAGGGTGAGAGCAGGGCCTGAATATGAGGCATGGTGCTTATAGAAACACCCAAGCAGTATTATGTAATCCTGAATTTATATGAATAGTCCGTTACCTGACGGTCATTGGGGATTTTCATTGGAAAAACTGCAGTAAAGCTCTGTTTTATATCGGCCTTTACTATGTTAGATGGTACTGTAAATGTGTCTCTGCAGGTCATTGAAATGTAGGTCATCGTACGCTGACACTGACGCCCGCCTCCGGTTTCATCTTGTGTAATCGCATAAGCAAACGTAAAATTTTTCCCCCGACATTATCCCTAAGTGCAAATGACTTTATTCAAATAAAACCTAAACCACAGGATATCATGACCGCATAATTGAGGAATCAAAACTGATCCACACCGATTTAAAAAAGAAACAAACCCATAACAAAACCGATTTAATCCAACCATGGCTAAGACATCAGAGAAGTGGCTGACTGTAGGTAGGGTCAAGATGTTGACTGGGAAACGTGCCTAGTGCTTGGAGACCAAGGTGTACCATTGTGTGTGGGTTCATCTTGCCCAGACATCAATCCTGCTGTCTGTGAATAAGGCCAGCGAGGGCTCAGTCTCTGTCTGGCATAGCTGACTGATGACTCAGAGGGATCAGGAACTTCCAGGGCGATGAGAGGAAGAGACAGGCCTGACAGCCCTATAATTAAGAGACTCAATTAAGCTTTTTTGAAAGGTTAGGAAATGGCCTCACACTGAAGGGGACAAGTCAAAAAATACAACAGGGAAATTGGTGTGCAAAGTGCCCACATGTGCAGTCCCGAAAACGTTGCGATGCATCTCTGTTTGATATGAGAACTATTGTAGATCTGCTCCACTTTAGCCCTCCCTGCTTTTACAGGATTCATTATGACAGGGAGGCTGCTTTGAATATATGTACTTGTATGGTCTTGCACGACCACAAGAAAAGACAGAGAGAGAGAGAAAGAGAGAGAGAGAGCAAGAGAGAGAGGGAATAAGAGTGAGAAAATGGAAAGACTAGGGGTAAACGGATGTAGGTAGAGAAAACAGGCAGGAAAGTATGGGGATAAGTCGTGACGTTTTGTGAGGAGGAAGCAAAAATGCACGTGTGCATGTGTGCATGTTAATGTGAGTGTGTTGCAATGTATGAGTGTTGAAAAAGAAATGGAGAGAGACAGAGAAAGAGAGAAGAAAGAAAGGAGGAGTAAAAAGCCAGGGAGTGCATGTGCTCCTCCCTTACAGCAGGTTCTAACCAGTTTGCGGACTAAAGGGCATTACGAACAATGATGCAAGAGAGAGGTCCTGCGTTCTCCAATACACACATACAGTAGCACATGTATGAGCACAGGGCGCACCAAGGCCTCAAATGATATAAACCTGTTTGTCTGTGGTGAGTTCACAAGGTATGGCACATTGCTTAAAATTGCAAATACCATGAGCGAAAACAAATCAGGGTACTCCTCTCATTATCTTATACTTTCTGGAATAAAGAATCAGGAACACTTTATTTGTTGTTTCACTTCATGCACCTGCATACATGAAATGAAACGAAATATTGTTCCCATATATCAAAGCTAGAACGCATATATCCAAACTAAGAACACATATATCCAAACTAAGAATACATATACCCAAACTAAGAACACATATATCCAAACTAAGAGCACATATATCCAAACTAGAACACTTATATCCAAACTAAGAACACATATATCCAAACTAGAACACATATATCCAAACTAAGAACACATATACCCAAACTAAGGACACATATATCCAAACTAAGAGCGCATATATTCAAACTAAGAGCACATATATCCAAACAAGAGCACATATATCCAAACTGGAACACATATATCCAAACTAAGAGCACATATATCCAAACTGGAACACATATCCAAACTAAAAACACATATATCCAAACTGAGAACACATATATCCAAACTGGAACACATATATCCAAACTAAGAACACATATACCGAAACTAAGGACACATATATCCAAACTAAGAGCACATATATCCAAACTAGAACACATATATCCAAACTAAGAGCACATATATCCAAACTAAGAGCACATATATCCAAACTAAGAGTACATATATCCAATCTGGAACACATATATCCAAACTAAGAGCACATATAACCAAACTAAGAACACATATATCCAAATTGGAACACATATATCTAAACTAGAACACATATATCCAAACTGGAACACATATATCCAAACTAGAACACATATATCCAAACTAAGGACACATATATCCAAACTAAGAGCACATATATCCAAACTAAGAGCACATATATCCAAACTAAGAACGCATATATCCAAACTGGAACACATATATCCAAACTGGAACACATATATCCAAACTAGAACACATATATCCAAACTAAGAACACATATATCCAAACTAGAACACATATATCCAAACTAAGAACACATATATCCAAACTAAGAACACATATATCCAAACTGGAACACATATATCCAGACTGAGAACACATATATCCAAACTGAGAACACATATATCCAAACTGGAACACATATATCCAAACTAAGAACACATATACCCAAACTAAGGACACATATATCCAAACTAAGAGCACATATATCCAAACTAGAACACATATATCCAAACTAAGAGCACATATATCCAAACTGGAACACATATATCCAAACTAAGAACACATATATCCAAACTAAGAACACATATATCCAAACTGGAACACATATATCCAAACTAAGAACACATATACCCAAACTAAGGACACATGTATCCAAACTAAGAGCACATATATCCAAACTAAGAACACATACATATAACCAAACTGGAACACATATATCCAAACTAGAACACATATATCCAAACTAAGAACACATATATCCAAACTAAGAACACATATATCCAAACTGGAACGCATATATCCAAACTGGAACACATATATCCAAACTAAGAACACATATGTTCAAAACAAGTTTTTGGATATATGTGTTCTTTCTGTTTTCTATCTTCATCTATCTTCTCTGATCAAATGCAAAATAAGACTTGATTTTGTCTAAATATATCCAGTTGCCTTCAAATCCTCAAACAAGAGTAACTGGAGGCTTGAGCTGTGTGGTTCTTATGATTCATCTACTTGGTCCTTTTACTAAATCCCCCAGTTCTTTATGTATTATCAGGAAGCTAATAAAGTATGGGTCAAGACATACAATGACACCGCAAGGGAAAGGGGGCAGAGGGCTTGTGGGATGAGGATAAGAGGAGAAAAGAGGATTATCTGGGGACACAATTTGAAAAGGAGGGCAACGATTTGGGAAGAGAAGTATCCTGACACTGAGGGGGGAGTATAGGAGTTTATCTGAAAACAAGACCAGGTGTTTCCTTCTAACAGCTGGACAGATGTAAGTGCAAAGTGGTTGTGTAGTGATGTTGAGGGTGTGTGTTACAGTTTAGAATACCTTGTAGGGTACCTTGACGGGTCCCCTGGTGAAGAATTCATTTATATCAAGTGCTGTGCGATTCCAGTAGAATATGTAATGAGCTGTACACCATATTGGGCAGTGTGGTCATGGTCCAAACAAATTCATAACACAACTGTGTTATGAAGTCCATAGCAAGATGGTTTGTGCTCGTGCATTGCAAAGTTCCACCTGCAACTTGCACCGTTGAACGAGGCCCCTTATAGGGAAACAATACTAAGATGCCATTAAAAAGGAAGGCAAGGACGGGGGATGCATCTTATATACTATTTCCTATGAGACAATTTAGCTGGAAAAAAAAAATCCCCAAATACAGAAACAGGACCTGCTCGTCCAGCTTAAAAAGACTTTAAAAAAATTATTTAGGGGACTGTCTCACTGAATTACTGCTTGTGATAGCGCCACAGTTAGAAGAGGCCCAATAACTCGGAAATTGGTGGCAACTGAGCCGCCGCTGATTTTTACAGCAGCAGAATGCTTCGAAACTCTCAGCAGAGACTCCGATAGATCTAAAAGGTGCATGGCAGCACGCCACAAATACAACTTTGAAGCATGACAAGATCACAAGCACAGAAAGTGAATGGGTCACAGACAATACTTTGTATTGTTTTCATCGACTCTTAATTACAGTCCACGTATGGCTCCAGACATGGCAGTAGTCCCTTAGGTGCCAAGCTACGATACCCCTGGCCATCAACCTCTCAGTCTTTTGCAGAGCGGAAACAGGAATTATTAGGAGACCCAGCAGTTTGTTTGGGGTTTTTTTCTAGCTTAACTTCATATTAACTAGTCAGAAATATATATTTCTGCGAGGGAGCTGAGCCAAAAAAATAATAAAAAAATTGCATTCATTTATTTAATACTAGTCTGAAGCCTACACAGATTTAGTTTATTTGCACTGTACAGATTTGGTCAATGCCCCCCCCCACACACACACACACAAAATGTCTTAACTTATGCTATTCAATATAAATTGATTTAATTTGAAATTTAACATCACATATTTCACTTTTCAAATTTATGGTATCAAATCTTATGTTGCTTTAGTTTTCTCTTTTTTTTCCCAATTTCCCACTAATTTTTATTTTTTATATTTTTCTGATATCTCTCTTTTTCAAACCGATTGAAAATATCAACTTTCAAAATGAACATTCAAGCTCGACGTATCCATTGCACTTGTATTTTGCTCTAAAAAGCATGACGGTATTAGCATCAACACACCTGGACTAGGTTACCCCCCCCCCAATACACACACACACACACACACAAAAACACTTCTCAGCTTGGTTGCGCCGCTTTTCTCGCATTTAAAACCCATTTATGGTATTTCAAGACACTTTCTTCCAACAGTGCTCCTCCACCAAACTTTGCCAGACCCTGGCATGGCAAGTGGTCCCTACAACCTGCTGGGGGGCTGAATCCCCTATTGTGCTGCCACTGTCACGCTGTGTTAGCCCCACAATGGCCCCAGATATTTTATATGAAATTTGCCCTGGCCAGTGATTAGTGGGGACCAAGTTAAGTCATAGCAACAGAGAACTATGCGTTGGCTGGACCCCGCTTGTCGGCAGACGGGGAAATCCCTATTCAAATGGTTTAATAAAACAATCTAAAGGGCGTGTGAATGGGGAAAAGCGCTTTTTCTCCTGCTTAATCTCATGGTTGCGGAGATATTGTGCTCCGAGCGGTGCCCAGCGGGGAGTGGGGCTAAGGTCCCCCCATCAACTGCATTTACCACACCCCTTCTTTCTTTCTTGCCCAGAGTTAATGATATACCGGTGTGCTAACCTCCCTCCCCCAGCATGGAGAAACATGCATTTTATGAAAAGCAGAGACCTCTTAGCACATCCTAAATTGTAACACTTTCTCATCCTCAGGTCACGGGTCAGAACTCGCATCACCTGACCTTTTGCTAGTGGGTTTGGACGCTGCTGAGTTTGGGTGGCTCGCGTTAACCTATAAAGTAGATTTCCTGATACTCCGAATTTGGGCAGAGTGTGACCAAATGGGCCTATAATATCTGTTTACGCATGTCTGAATCTATTACATCATGACTGCTAGCCGAGCATGGCGAAGGGCTGCGGTGGGATACATTGTAATTACTTCTACATGCTTTACATGTTATGTAATGGGATTTACCATAAACCTCATTTCATTTTTTTTTTAATGGTTTCAAGTAAGGAGTAGTGACTAAGTGTGCATGTCCATACCTGCATGGGTGTTCACGCCTGTGCAGTTGTGACTGCCCACTCTCTGTGGCAATGCCACCCTCCGCAATGCAAATCATATCACTCAGCCCGCCTGATTGTTGCTATATAAGTAGGTCTTCTGTAAACGCCGAGAGTGCGCCAACATCTCTGGGATCAACTCTGTGGTCTGAGAACACCTGCACGGCCCTCTACCACCTTTCATCACACGCAGATTCCAGCAGTGCATGTTTTGACACTTTGGTTAATGTAAATTAATGAGTGCTGACGCAGTCGTAGCCTGAAGGTAGGGCTTGTGATCTGGGGTGTGGAGAGAGAGAGCGAGAGAGAGAGAGAGAGGGAAGACAGGAGGGAGGGACGAGACAGAAAAAAACAAGACGTAGTATGCATGTGTTGAGCTACGGTTTTTTTTTTTTAGGAAGCATTTATTTAACCATCTACGCAGCAATATCTGCATGAGGCTATGCATGCTAGAGTTTCATTGCATGGTGGATGCAGGTTCGAGTGTGGCCACTCTGATATGTTCGTGATAGCATCTGTGCGTGTCGGTGGGAATAAATGTCTGTGTGTCGGTGTTAGCATGCGAGGTGACATGCTGTGCGATTGCTTCCTCGGGCTGTTGTCAGAACCTGCAATGTGTTTCTCATTCCATCTCCAAATCGGCGAGGTATACAGCCTGCTATCTCCAAAACTCTCTCGGCCACATCGCAAAGACGCCTACGGCCTCTTGAGACCCACTGTTCCTCCCGGCCTGTCCCCTGAAAAGGCAGGAGGAAACCAACACATGGGAGTCTGCGTGGCAGACAAACAGACACCAGTGAGGACAATGGCCCTGACGCACAGACAAACACGAGCATCAATCAAAGCCAATGAGATGGAAGCCCTCTCCTACTAAGTCCTATCAAAGGTCTATGAGCTCCTAAGTCACTCTCCTTGGCCTCTGACAAAGGCACTTAATCCAGCCACTTTGACCTCTCACATTATTAAGGGCCTCAATGACCTTAATCCAATCAAAATGATTTACTAAAGCTCAGACCCCAAGAGTAGCTGCCTCTCCTTTCCACTCAGTGCTCCTGCGATTGAGGGCCGGGACGGTGGACACTGGGAGGGGATGTGATGGCATTTTGCACCACAAAAGGGTTTGGTTTTCGAACCCCTATCGTTACCCACCTACTTAGGCTCAAGCCTCCTCGATCATTGTAACAAATGGCTGGAGAGTTTATTAAAAGCAATTGCCCTTCCTAACCTCATCTACCCCCATGGTAAACATCACTCTTCCCTAACTAGGTGACAGGTTAAAGATCCCCCCCCCCCCAGCCTCCACCCCAAACATCTGTGCACATCCTTAAACTTTTGTGACTGGCACCTTAATGAGCAGACTCACCATCCAGCAATGCAGAGGAAGGGGGGGAAATAATGCAGATAGAAAAAAAGAAATGATCTCTACTCACTGAATCCATGTCTTGAATTTCTGGTTTCTTGAGTTAGTCTTTCGTATTGTTAAAGGTGCTGGGGAATTCCTGCCTGAGCCAATGATTAAATCTGATTGAACTTGTGTGTCTGCAAACCGTATACAACCAAAACTAGAGTTGAGTGCATGTTTTGGAAAATGTCGATAGCACATCTAAAAGTGTTTTATAATGCCCTTCAGTGGCGTCCAACCTCGAGGATGACAGTCCCAGAGGAATCCCTCTGAAGGAGACTTCAACAAGACAGAACAAACTCTGCCCAGTTCTGCATATGGGTTATCTTGTGCATGCTGGCTGCTCATTGAAAGCCATTTGAACAGGGGTTGAGGGGAACTTCATGAATGATGCACACAGGGAGCGCAACATTTTTCCAAAAATCTCATCTTGTCTCATCTCATCTCATCATCAGCCGCTTCTCCACGGTTGGGTCGCGGAGTTTTTTGAGTTAATCTATAATCAAAATCTCAGCTGGCTTTTCAGAAACCAACTTCATTCTTCCATTTCAACTTTTTTTTGTTTTGCTATGTTTTCTCTCATTTCTTAGATGCTTTGAATATTTGACAGCAGCACCGGTCCACAGTACATTTGGTGTTAGTTTAGCTGAGACCGTGCATGTCAGCCATAAACGGCAGTTGGAGCCATGGAAATGATTATACACTACATACACATCCTCTAAGAAGTAGTCAGGAGCAGGTTGAGGAAAAATAACAACTTATGGTATTTGAGTCATTTGGCGTAGAGCAAAACAGGAGCAAAGAGAAAGTTATTACATATTGAGTTCGGGGGCTTAAAGCTGTCATCCTGAAGATCTGTGTTTTTTGGTTAGCTTGCTGACACCAGTGGTGATGCTGGTGTGTGACCAGACCCATTTCAAATGACACACAGTCACCGGTGCTGCTGTGTAAGCAGTTCTCCCGTTGCCCAACCATATCTGGGTTTAAGCTATTAGGTTAGTATAAAGGTCTTCTGTGAGCTTGGTCTGTCCTATCTGCTTGATTGACACAAACGCTTGGACTCTTCTTCAAACTCCAGATCCTTTACATTGGCTTGCTATTGTACAAATGTAATATGATGGGCATCATATTTTTTTTCCCCCCTCCAGGAAAGTCCTACCCAGCTGTAACCATTACAATGACCAACTACAAAAGTGTTCATATTTGGGTATTTGTGGAATAGCTATTGTCTCAAATACACCGGTGAGTATCAGAAAGGACATTTTGCTTAGAGAGCTGATTCAAGATTACAGCTTTAGATACACCCCCCCCTTTTCTCCCCAATTGTACCCAGCCAATCACCCCACTCTTCTGAGCCATCCCGGTCGCTGCTCCACCCCCTCTGCCGATCCGGGGGGGGGGGGCTGCAGACTACCACATGCCTCCTCCGATACACGTGGAGTCGCCAGCTGCTTCTTTTCACCTGACAGGGAGGAGTTTCACCAGGGGTCGTAGCACGTGGGAGGATTCCCTCCAGTTCCCCATCCCCCCTGAACAGGCGCCCCGACCGACCAGAGGAGGCGCTAGTGCAGCGACCAGCACACATACTCACATCCGGCTTCCCACCCGCAGACACGGCCAATTGTGTCTATAGGGACGCCCGACCAAACAGGAGGTAACACAGGGATTCGAACCGGCGATCCTCATGTTGGTAGGAAACAGAATAGGCCTCCACGCCAGGTACACTTTTTTTGTGGCATAAAAAATAAACTCGAGTTTTTAACTCCCACATACCATGGCTTCGAGTCAGAGACACATGTTAGTTGTGTAACATTACCTTTATCTAGCACTGGCCCAAAAATGGCCAGATTGTCGTTAACAGTGGTGCAGTTCCAGCGCCGACCTCTGAACTGATGCTGGCACTCCTGGATGCCAATCTTCACCCCCTCCGCCACACTGGGCATGATCTCCACATAGTTCCGGCAGAATCGCAGCTGCTTGGGCACCAGGCCAGGGATGCTGCCACACAGGATAGGTTGGGTACCCAGCGATGAGTATTGGTGACCCACTGCAAGGGACCTACAGGGAACAGGGGGGGGGGATCATGGTGTCAGTGTGTGTTTGCTGAGGTTGCATCCGCTGAACGTGTCTCTCTTCATCTGTTGTATCAAAAGTGTGTGCTTGTGCAGGTGCATGTGTCTGTGTGTGTTTGTGTGTGTGTGTCTGTGCCTATTTATTTGCCATATCAGATGGTGCCGTTAGGTATCTATCCTTTATCCCATCTCAGCCACCCTTTTTGTAGACACCTGGCCTTTGTGTGTATTGAAATTGCAGAGCTACCGCCACAGACGTAAGCAGGGCTGCAGCCCAAGATGAAAGTCCGCGCTGCGCCTAGACTACTTCATACACGTTAAGTTGACAACTTGGAAAGCTACACCTTGTTATTAACTGTCCACACACTTAACAGGCCTCCAGTTTAAGCTAATAAGAGTGCACCCCTACATTGAAGCTTCAGAGAGTGTATTAAGTGCAACTCCGGGCCCTTCCCCCTCTCCCCTTTGAGGAAGGTATTGTGGGATACAACAAGTGCGAACTTGGTGGTACACCGATTACATCTCTCTCTCTCTCTCCCTCTCTCTCGCTCTCTTTTGCCCCCCCTCTCAATCTCTCTCAATTAGGGCCATTTAAAACTGTAACCATGGAAATGAAGCAACCTTTCCATTTATTTGGGGAAATTTTGAGGAAACTTTTGCCCTGTTGTGTTTTGTGAATGGATGATCAAAAGCCCGCTTGTCAATCTGCCAGGAATGCATTTCAGATTTCCACGTCGCACAAAGACTTGTTAAAGTGGGAGGGGGGGGGGCTGTATTAATTGGATGGCTTTCTCCCATTTCATTTGATCGCCACCCGTCTATGTTGGAGGAAACAGGTTAATAGGTTGTATAAACAGTTTTGATCTCATTTAAACCAATACCAAGGCTTGGCAACACGTCCTCCTCCCCCCCCCCCGTTTGATAAACTCTTGAACCGTTGACCTGAACCGTTTGAACCAACATAAATAAATGTTACCAAGATCAATATTTTGACAACTCGCTCTGTTTTTCACATAACAGCCAGATTGTTTAATAGCCGAGTTCCTATTATCATTGGCAATGCTGCTGCAGAGCAGCTACAAAGTGTCTTGTTGGCAACCCAGACAAGTATTCGTTACACAGTATCTGAGTGGGAGACTTAGTGCCAATTACAGTAACCTGTCAGTTCTCTTAAGAGTGACCTGGGCATGATAACACTGACGTGGAGTCTGTGTCTCTGCACACACAAAAGGCAAAGAAGGTGTCGGCCGTGCCGCGCCGCTCAATTAACCTCCTATCTGTTGACCTGCTCGGTGTCGTCCGGGGACTAATCGCTGATCACAACAAGATTACCCAAACTCCCGACAATCACCTCGGGCACCTCGCTGCTCAGAGAGACCTCCAACACCAGATGACCTTTGACAGACTGTTCCTGCCTGGTCAGCTCCGCACGGCAACGTTGAACTTCGGAGCAGATCATATATCTACTCTCAGATCGTTTTAAAGGTGGCATTTGAACTTAATCCGTCTGCCATCAAGGTGTCCATGAGCAGGTGAACCTACTTAGGACGTTCCTGTGTTGCAAATGGGACTTATGTGTGTCGCCACAACAAACTTTCTTCCCCAATTTCGACAGATTAGACAGGTCTTGTTGATCGTAAACGAGAGGTCCGGGGGAGCGAGTGACAGCGCGTTAAAAAGGACAAAGAGGAAATAACTTTGGTCCGCAAAAATTCTACGAGAATCAACGTATCGGTGAACAATGGCAGTCCCATCACAAACTGACCTCTGTTTGCCCTTTGTCAATCCATACCCCAAGGCACCAGGCAGACCATTCCCAACAGAAACCTGAGTCTACATCACAGACCGGTGGAGATGTTTCCCCCCCTGAACACACATAACATACAGGACCAGGCTGCAGAACTCCTCACCGCCCCATCACTGAACACACCAGACAATTATAAGTTCGGGGAGGGTTTGAGTGAACCCAGCGCTGCAGATGTATGGAGACAAATGTTATTCTAGTTCTCACTCTCCTCTTCCTCCGTAAACAACATAAGGCCACAGGGAAGTGGCTTTTAAGAGAGAGAGGGAAAAAAAACCATAAAGCCTTTTTCATTTTACAAGAGCGTTTGCTTTAACTACAAAGGGGGTGTTTGACGACGATGAATCGACCCAAAATTTGATCCAAAAACAACAACAACAGCAGATATTTGAGGTGGTAACTGTTACTGAGCTGGATATGAAACAGAATCTACATGTTCTAACACATGTTGTGCCATGTCTACCGGAGTTTCCTCTTTGCGAGTATTAAATGGGGCGAACAGGTGCAAAACTGCCAGATTTTTATCTCTTAACAATTCATCTAATTTTATTCATTCTCATCTCGGCATGTATTGAGCCTCGCCACTATAATCGCTAATGCACCTGCGAGGGTCTTTGTGGTTCTGTGTATTTGTGCAAGTTTACAAGTAACAGTGTGAGGGTGAATCGAATCCACGTCCTTCTCGACGCATGAGAAAGTCACACTAGCCACGGCAGACTGAACCAGCTTGAACGTTCCCCTCTCGTGCTTCCGTCTCTGTGTCTGCCTCACTGGGGCCGAGTGAACCATGCCACATTTTCCTGTTTTAGGAAACGGCCTAAGAGAGAAGGCAGAGCGTGCTTCAGCCGGGATGATTTATGACTTCGTCAAGTGCCATAGCACGAAGAAGGGCGCCGTCCACTGCCAGCCATTACAAATCTTTAAAGCATAACTGCTAGCATTAGTGGCGCGCTTTAGGATCCAGGGGTCCCTGACGGCCCCCCGCTTTCCACGCATCCAAGTGATGACAACAGCAGCATGAATAATCCTCTGTCATTTCACGTCATTTGACCAGATCTCTCCTTCACTGAACCTACTGGTGCCACCGAGATGACAGGTGAATCAAAAAATGCGGGGGAAATAGTTTTGCTGATCTTGTCCCGTGTTACAAAACAAAAACGTGAAAGAAACACGTCACAAATAAGCACTTTAGAGAAACATCTATCACATTCAATTTTAGTCTCAGTATAGACCCCCCCCTTCTCATTTAAGTGGATCCAGTCAAGGTTTAATGCATATTTCAGCAAGCCCAAGCAGGGTACCTTAGAATTACCACTTCACTCTTGGGCCCCGGGGCCTTGGAGCTGACTTTGACATCAAGAGAGCATATTTGGGAAAAGGAATGCGCGGCAAGCTTTCACCTCCAGGTATTTATCTTCTAAGGTGGGGTGTACCGGGCAGGGAGGGAGGGCGGGGGGGTGCAGTCAGGCTATGTCATGGCAGGTCGAGAAGAGACAGACGTGAAGCTGTCATAATGCAGATCCACGTCCCGCGCCGATATCCCAGAGGCCGCCATGACATGGGGGGGTGGGGGTTGAAGTCTGAACAGCTTTGACGGCCACTCCAGGCTGGATTCTCCGGCTTCTGTCAACAGAGCTCCGCCAACTTGGTCATTGTAGGAATGAACGGCAGAACTCGGGGCTAGCTTTCTGCTTGCAAACAAAAAGACGGTATGGGGCCAAGTCAGCCACTGTCCAAAAGGAGCCATATTATTTGGAATTGGGTTGCGTTGTCACGAAAACATGAAATAAACCGCAGCGTTGTTTTTTTTTTCCCGTTGCATGGCTGTTGAAACGAGAACAAAGCTCAAAGTTGCTGCGAGTGTGCAGAGTTCAGCGGTGACCTCATCACAACTACTTAGCCCGCTATAGTCGGAGACATGTTTGTATTGGTAGGAGAGGTACAATGAACCCAGAGCTTCTGTCAGATTTACATGCCACTTCTTTTGCTTCTGTAGATGCACTCCTGCCTTAACTGAACAAATGATCTGACCCATCAAAAGCATGCCATAAACACACAAGTTAACTAATAGCTTGATTCATTTTGCCAAAGGCTGGTTGCAGTGACTAAATGGAAACCTGCTATCTGCTTTGTCATTTATGACTGATTGATGTCTGCATACCAAAAAATTCCGATAAAGGGAGCTCCAAGTGATTTTGCAATACAATGCCACTCATTCCTGTGAATGATAATTTTTTTATTGGGAGTGTATGACCAAGAGCTGTTGGCTAGCAAAACTCAAACCTTGGTATCGGTTTACTGAAAAATGCCTCCAGATCCAAACAAGGTTACCCACACAGTATCTGGGCCTTCTTACTGATTCATTACAGTTAATCATTCATTTTTCCATCTCGAAAGACCTGCTGGAAACAATTAAAATAAACAAATAGAAAACTACCCCATCAGCATATTGCATAACCTGCTAACTCTCAGAGCGAGGTGCATTGTTTATCGTTTAGGTCCATTTTCTTCCCATCTTCTAGTCCACAGCGCCCTCATATATCTGGGCTCTCCTCCAGGTGAGCATGTAATGAGGTCCTCACCACTGTTACCAGCACTCACTAGTGTTACCAGCACTCACCAGTGTTACCAGCGCTCACCACTGTTACCAACACTCAGAAGAGTTACCAGCACTCACCACTGTTACCAGCACTCACCAGTGTTACCAGCACTCACCGCTGTTACCAGCACTCACTAGTGTTACCAGCTCTCACCAATGTTACCAGCTAGTGTTACCAGCACTCACCACTATTACCAGCACTCATTAGTGTTACCAGCACTCACTAGTGTTACCAGCATTCACCACTGTTACCAGCACTCACTAGTGTTACCAGCAATCACCACTGTTACCAGCACTCACCAATGTTACCAGCACTCACTAGTGTTTCCAGCACTCACCAATGTTACCAGCAGTCACCACTGTTACCAGCACTCACCACTGTTACCAGCACTCACTAGTGTTACCAGCACTCACCACTGTTACCAGCACTCATTAGTATTACCAGCACTCACAACTGTTACCAGCACTCACCACTGTTACTAGCACTCTCTAGTGTTCCCAACACTCACCACTGTTACTAGCACTCACTAGTGTTACCAGCACTCACCACTGTTACCAGCACTCACCACTGATACCAGCACTCACTAGTGTTACCAGCACTCACCACTGTTACCAGCACTCACCACTGTTACTAGCACTCTCTAGTATTACCAGCACTCACTAGTGTTACCAGCACTCACCACTGTTACTAGCACTCTCTAGTGTTACCAGCACTCACTAGTGTTACCAGCACTCACCACTGTTACTAGCACTCTCTAGTGTTACCAGCACTCACCACTGTTACTAGCACTCTCTAGTATTACCAGCACTCACTAGTGTTACCAGCACTCACCACTGTTACTAGCACTCTCTAGTATTACCAGCACTCACTAGTGTTACCAGCACTCACCACTGTTACTAGCACTCTCTAGTGTTACCAGCACTCACCACTGTTACCAGCACTCTCTAGTATTACCAGCACTCACTAGTGTTACCAGCACTCACCACTGTTACTAGCACTCTCTAGTGTTACCAGCACTCACCACTGTTACCAGCACTCACTAGTGTTACCAGCACTCACTAGTGTTACCATCATTCACCACTGCTACCAGCACTCACCAGTGTTACCAGCAGGACACCCAGTAAATGAAGTGAACTAGGGTACACATACTCTCTGGCCTACCTCACATAGTTCAGAGGACATTCTCGTTTTGCTGTTTAATGATGATGTTTAATGATAGGGGTGGTTTGTTGACTTATTTAAGGCAATAATCATTATGATGAGCATATCTAGTATAACATGAAGGATGCGCGACTGTCTCCTACAAACAAAAGGCAACAGCTCCTCTCTTTTTATCTTTGGATCTTGCAGGATCTTTTTGAAAACTAAAAAAAAAAAAGAATAAATGAATGAACGGATGGATTAATAGTGCCATGTGGTTACACGTCTGTTCCTGAATTTCATATGTTGTGTTATCATATATACAGTTTCAAGGAAGGACTTTGCAAAAAATAATATCAAGAAGACACTAGTTAATGACAAAGGGATGAATGCGTCATCATTTAATCTTTAACTGGCATCTGAAACACATCAGAGGATCTCTATAACGTGAACGTTGAAAGAAAGAAAGAAAGAAAGGCAATGTAGATCATTGCTGTGTATCATGCGACGGCTGAGGACTTCACGGTATCTCAGGCCATAATGGTATCAGACGCAGTGCTCTAATAAATACATTTTATTCTGACAAGGAGAATGAATTCATCACTTCTGATCACAGGAGCAGAGAGTCCATACTGACTCTGGTGTCCTCAGGTGGTCCATCAGATGAGTGGCACTACCCCCAATATAAGAGACCTCCTCATCTCTTCCTGTTTACGTTCTGGGCCAAAGCCTCCCAACTATTTACTCACACACCCACACATGACACACACATTCATACATAACACACACATAACAAACACATCCATACATAACACACACATCCATACAAAACACATACATAACAGACACATACATACATAACAAACACATCCATACATAACACACACATCCATACATAACACACATAACAAACACACCCATACATAACGCACACATCCATACATAACACACACATCCATACATAACAAACACATCCATACATAACACACACATCCATACATAACACACACATCCACACATGACACACACATAACCACATAACACACACACACATCCACACATAACACACACCATAACACACACATCCATACAAAACACACATCCACACATAACACGCATACAAAACACACACCATAACACATGCATCCATACAAAACACACACATAACACACATCCATGCATAGCACACGTCCGCACATAACACACACATCCATACATAACACACACATACACACATAACAGACATACATACGTAACACATATCCACACATAACACACACATCCATAAAACACACACATCCATAAAAAACATACATCAATAAAAAGCACATCCATAAAACACACACTCACACATAACACGCATCCATAAAACACACACTCATACATAACACACATCCGTAAAACACACACTCATACATAACACACATCCGTAAAACACACACTCATACCAAAGAGGGTTGAATCAGTTCATCTGGATACAACGTGTATTGTGTCCAGATGAACTGATTCAACCTTCTTTGATTTCTTACCTGGATTATTGAGCATGCATCAAGACACACACACTCATACATAACACACATCCGTAAAAAAAAAACCATACGTATCACACACATTAACACATAACATATGCATCCATAACAACACACACTCACATGTAACACACCCATCCATAAAAATCGCATACATCCATAAAAACACATACGCTCATACATAACACAAAGAGCCATAAAAAAACGCATACATATCACACACACTCATACATAACACACACCCATAAAAAAACACACATAACAAACACAGCCATCGAAAACACATACACAACACATGCATACATACATAAAACACACACTCATACATAACACACATATATCCATAAAAAACATACATAACACACACACATAAAACACACACTCGTACACAACACAAAGAGCCATAAAAACACACATATTGCACACATTCATACATAACACACACATGCATAAAATACACACTCATACATAACACACGTCCATAAAAAAGACATACATAGCACACACATACACACATAACACACATACATACATAACACACACACACACATACATAACACACATCCATAAAAACACACGCTCATACATAACACAAACCCACACGCGCCTAAACGCCGTCAGGCCCGCGCCGCCTTTGCACCTGCTGAACACAACGATCGCTTCCCTTCCGCGTGCACACAGCCTACACGTGCACTTTATGGAGCGTGGAGGCTAACTGGTAGCGGGATCGATGCTTTTTGGCTGTTCGCTGCTCCTCTCTGCCGGGTCCGCAGCTCTTCTCTCGGCGCCTGCCCTGCACATCAGCAGCGTCACTGACGCACGTGCTGGTCTTCCCTCTGAACGTCGCGTGTCCGGCGGCCTGTCCGTCTCCACCTCAGCCTCCCCAAGGCTGCCCGACGTCCCTATCGAGCGGCGCAAGTGGGATCGGACCGGCGCACTTTCACGGCCGGGGCGAGTCAGTGTTGGTAAAGTGACTGTCGGGTCTCGGCACTGGATTACAACCGGGGGAACGAATTGAATGTATAGCCAGTGTAGGCCTACACAAACAAACAATCCAGATACGGTATAAAAAACAAAACAAAACAAAACAAAAAGAAAAGGAAAAGGGAGGAGAGCCACGCAGCCGGCGGCGCGACAGAGGAAGCGCGACACTTACCACCAGATGGGATAACTCGCCATGACGCGCGTGTGCCCGCACAGCAGCAGCAGGAAACATCCAGCGTACATCATCATCATCCTCACCCAACTTTCGCCAAACATCTTCGCCGCGATGCCCGCACGTACACGCGCGCTCAGACGCGCACTGTCACGCAGTCCGCGCGGTGGTGTGTCGCGTGTGTTCTGTCCCCCTGCGCGCCACACACACACAGGCACGCTCTCTTCTCGCGTCTAGCCGCGGCAGGAACTCGGGAGCCAAATATTAAAAGTTAAAAGCGGCTTGGCTTTTTTTTTTCCTTGTTAGGACCCAATCAGCGGGTATTGCCAAAGGGGGAATTGTGATGATACTGTTCCCTGGCGCTGTTTCCTGACTCAGTCAGTCCGTCAGTCAGTCAGTCAGTCAGTTTGAGCGCAGACGCTGGAATGAGCTTATTTTAAGATGTGTTTTAGTGCTCATTGAGAGTTGGTCGCATTAGCATGCTGTGTGTGTGTGTGTGTGTGTGTGTGTGTGTGTGTGTGTGTGTGTGTGTGTGTGCGTGCGTGTGTGTGTGTGTGTGTGTGTGTGTGTGTGTGTGTGTGTGTGTGTGTGTGTGTGTGTGATAGCTATATAATGTTTAAAGGAGAGAGGGAGGGTCCCGGGGCTTTTAAATAGACATCGGAACCCCCGTGGATAGCGTAGCTATAACAACCTGTCCGGATTTCACTCCCCGGTTTGAAGCTTCTGAGACGCAGAAAATAAATATGTGTGAATTGCCTGAGCCCCACTGCTAGGCTCCGCGATCCCCCGTGCGTCCCCGTGTGTCTGTGTGTGTCCCTGTGTCCCTGTGTGTGTCCCCGTGTGTCTGTGTGTGTGTCCCTGTGTGTGTCCTTGTGTGTGTGTGTCTGTGTGTGTCCCGTGTGTGTGTATGTGTGTGTGTGTCTGTGTCTGTGTCTGTGTGTGTGTGTGTGTGTGTGTGTCCCCGCGTGTCTGTGTGTGTCTGTGTGTGTCGTTGTGCTGTGTGTGCAGTGACACACGCAGTCTCCGTGTTAACGTGGACTCGGGGCTGCTATCCTGATATGACCTCGCATTTCAGCGCTGCGCGTCCGTGAATATCATGTTGTCCGTTGTCCAAGTCACCTCCCTGTCTCTAACACATGCTGCGAAATACTGAAACGAACGGGGGGGGGGGGGAACAACATTTTATATTTATCTATTTATTTGTTCGCTTTGCAATTAATCATTTCAGAAATCATGATGGCTTGTCTAGACGAATTAAGGAGAGGTTTTATTCTATAATAGTATAACTCATGCACTTCAGCTCTCCTGGTTTGTATAATATATATATACATATATATATGTGTGTGTATCTATCTATACATACATATATATATACAGACATATATATATATATGTGTGTGTGTATCTATCTGTTTATCTATCTATCTATCTATTTATCTATCTATCTATTTATATATATATATATGTGTGTGTATGTATGTATGTATGTATGTATGTATGTATGTATGTATGTATGTATGTATGTATGTATGTATGTAAACTGGATGATATCAACATACTCCAACGAAAATAATGAAAACGGGGTGAGGCGACAGTTTGTCTTACTGAACATCATCTGGCTGCTGCTGGCTGAATTAACAGACAGTCGGTGGTGGCTGATAAGCACAGTTGTATTCCAGACACACGTGTGTCCCTGTACTGACCCGCGGTGGACACAGTCTCCCCTGGGGAATAAATGAAGAGGCCAAGGCAGAGTCGATGCATTCGTTGACATTCCATCATCTTTCGAAGATGTTTTCTTCTTTTTTGCTATCTCGGTGTTTACTCGTCTAGCGTTGAACCAGGTTGTTGAGCCGCAGCCTCCCTGGGTCAGACAGACCCCCCCCCCCCAAAAAAAACCCCAAAACAACAGCAGCAGCAGCAGCAAGACGGGAAAACAGAAGCAGAGAACGGGTTAAACGTGCACAGAACGATTCGGTTATTTGGGGGAAACAACGATTAAAAGATAATGAAAACGAAAATTAATCGAGCCTAATCAATCCATCCACATCCGTCCGTTATCTAAAGCCGATTAATCCAATTTAAAGTCTCGGGTAAAACAAAAAAAAAGAAAAGAAAAAAAAGAATAAATAATACAAATGACTGGCGTGTCTGAGTGGACAGTCTGCTTGTTGGTTGGTTGATTACGTCATTCGAAGACGCAATTATTTACGGTTGGAAATACAGTGATTATTGTTGTTGTTATTATTGTGTTATTATCATCGATATAATAATAAGAATCGGCTCAATGAAATGGCCTAAATTTCGATTAAATGTTTTTCATTTGGGAGCCTAAACTAATGTGGCGCTGTGTTGACACGGTTCACCAGTGTTAAGGGTCAGATCTGATGTAATGCAGGTGTTCATAATAAGCTCACATTAAACACACTGTCGAACTTAGATAAGAAAATCACTGAAGTGACGTCATCACCTGCCCAGTTATAATGCAGTGATGTGTTATATGCAATACGTATACATAATAATATGTTATATGTAAGATGTGTTAGATTATTAAATAATTCATCTATCTATTCATTTGTTTATTTAAAGGCAGGATGAGTAGGATTTTCCTAAAAATAAAATAAAATAAATAGAGTCCCTCTCAATCATCTATTAATCCCTCTCGATCATCACTTATCACCCACTAGACGTGTGTGGCGGTGTCTGTATGTTCGTATTAGCGGTGTACGGGACGTTTCTGGGCGTGAACCTTTGGGCAGCGGGACTCTAGAAAACGTAGCGACCAGTTGCCGGATCGAGATCCTAAGCACGCGAAGCTACGACAATGACAAAGCTCGTTCCAAAACGAGAGTGAGTCTGAGTCTGGGGTTGTTTCTCACCCGCTGGAGAGCACTGAAGAAGAGGATGGGGATGAAGAGCGACGCGGAGTTGGCCCTGTACACTGGGATGTGTTCTGGCTAATGTGGTCAGGGGGCGTGTCCTTTTGGTGACGTTGAACAGGGGGAGGGGCCAAGTTTTAACTTTGTGTTTACAAACCGCAACCGACAAATCCTACTCGTTCTACCTTTAACTCGTCATTCGTTCGTTATTCATTCATTTCTTTATGTATTTGGTCAGTCAGTCAATTTAGTCAAGCTAATTTCTCGACGTTTCCCATAATAAATCCCCTTGGAGGAGTAAACTCACTTTGAGCGGCGCAGGTTGGAGGCTGCATCAGGCCTAGATGTTACTGCCATCTAGTGGAGATAGCTATACACTGCTGCATGGACAAGGACATGAAACGCACCCCTGGGCCTTGTTTCCCAAAGAAAGGCATCTTAAGGCTAAGGTGAACCATCCATCTTATGGAGCCTCTTTAGTTTGCAATGTGTATCCCAAAATCATCTTAACTGAGGACATTATTGAAAAGCACCGTAGATAATGAGTGCTACAAAGCAGTTTTACGTAATAATGCAGACTGTGGAAGCAAAACCAGGTGTTGCCTTTTAACGACTCGACCAACGTAAGTGCAAAGTGGTTGTGTAGAAATGCTGAGGGGGATGTAATATGGTGAACAACACCATGTAACCTACCTTGATTGCAAAGTGTTATGCAGGCCAGTCACTGTCTCAGCTGTTAACATCACAGTACCATTATGTTGTTATTCGATAACATCCATCCATCCATTATCCAAACCGCTTATCCTGCTCAGGGTCACAGGTATGCTGGAGCCTATCCCAGCAGTCATTGGGCGGCAGGCGGGGAGACACCCTGGACAGGCCGACATCACAGGGCCGACACACTCACATTCACACCTAGGGACAATTTCATATGGCCGACTCACCTGACCCTACATGTCTTTGGGCAGTGGGAGGAAACCGGAGCAGCCGGAGGAAACCCACACAGAGACGGAGAGAACATGCAAACTCTCCACAGAGGATGACCCCCAAGGTTGGACTACCCTGGGGCTCGAACCCAGGACCTTCTTGCTGTGAGGCAACTGCGCTAACCCCTGCGCCACCGTGCCACCCCCCAAGTGTTAGCTTTTATAAGCAAATTCTATCCAAAGGACAGAAATGTTAAGTGCTCATGACTTGTGAGCATATTTTGAATACTGCAGGGAAATAAGTAGGCTACTTATTATCATTATTATTATTATTACTATTATTATTTGATAACAATACCAATGAAATGACACAATTCTAGATAATCAATTTGATACCACGGCAAAAAAGTACAAATCCCATGTAGTGGTGGCTAAACACTTTTATTAACATAACTATGAAGAGTCTTCATCATCGGTGGTCACTCGGGGTCGAGTATGGTCATCCTCTGGGTCCCTCTAGGGCCTCAGGTGGGTGTAGAGGCTGATCCTGGAGCCGCATAATGGGAGGACACCTGCATGTGACAGCTTTTTATGTGGAGTGGCTGATGCTCCTGCAGCCACCACACGGTCCTTGGCAGGGGGTGGCCAGAGTCCAATGGCATGGAGAACCAAGATGATTGGGGACCACCCTCTGTTGCAGCCTCCATCCGCCTTCACTACCGTTGTGACCTGGAGACATCTTCCACCAGTTCAACCGTTGAGGTCTTTGTTGGATCGTGCTTCATCTGGAACCTCCCCCTTGACCTATCCACCTTGGGTGACCCTACCAGGAGCCAAGCTCCAGACGGCATAGCTCTTGGGATCATTGGTTTCTCCACCATGGCAAGGTGGCGATCCAGGAGAAGTTTGAAGAGTTACAGTTGTGGCATATAGCTATAAGATAGTATCAAGTTAACAAATTATACTGGTACTCTTATCTAATAACCAAATACGTACAACTGAACAATAATAACAAGCAGCTGTAAAACTATATTAGAATGCTAATTTAACAAATTTAAACAAGAATACTGCCTCCACAATACAGTGTAGACCTTGGTTTAGTCAAGTACTGATGTGTGTAAAGGTGACTGCTGCCCTGCTGGTTCAAAGATGAAATGTGCAGACATAAAATGGATTTTCTCTGAGTTGCTGGGTAATGATAAAGAAAATGACTGCACCTCTATAGCGTTTTTCTAGTGTGAAGACACAAATTGCTTCACAATAAAACATTGGGCAGTATCCATGCCATGCACAAGGTATGTACACGGCCGTAACACCAGGCACGCTACCAAGTGAGCTACCCAGGGCCTTAATCCAAGTGTGGATTTTGGGGATCTCTGAGAGCAGGGGATAATTTCTATGAGGTAGTTAATACATGGGGTTCCACTGCTCATGCGTTTGCCTGAATCCGTTTCAGCTGTGTTAACAGGACACATGAGCGATGCAGGTATAAATTCTGCTACCGTCCTGTCCGGTGTTCTCGCTGCATTGAGAGTCCTTCTCATATTTCCTTTACTTCTGAAAAGCTATACTTATAGTTGGCTGTGTAGGCATGGGGCCTGTTGCCTCTCTGCTTTCACTTCTCCCTCTGCCTGCTTCTGTAAGTGAAACACAAAATGTGATTTTTTTTTTAGGAGTGTAACACGTAAATCAAACCTTAAGTTTATAGCTCATTGGCTGTAAATAAACAAAGAGATGGCCAAAAGTATGTAGACACCTGAACATGCGCTTGTTGAACATCTCAATCCAAATCCATGGGCATTAATATGGAGTTGCCCCCCCTCCCCCCTCCCTTTGCTGCTATAAGAGCCTCCATTCATCTGGGAAGGCTTTCCACTAGATTTTGGAACATGGCTGCAGGGATTGGCTCCCATTCAGCCACTAAAGCATTAGTGAGGTCGGGCACTGATGTTGGGGGAAGGTCTGGCTCGCAGTCAGTGTGTTGGATGGGGCTGAGGTCAGGGCTCTGTGCAGGCCTGTCAGGTTCTTCCACACCAAAATCTGTAAACCATGTCTTTATGGAGCCTGCTTTGTGCATGTGGGCATTGTCATGCTGAAACAGGAAAGGGCCTTCCCCAAACTGTTGCCACAAAGTTGGAAGCACATAATTCTCTAGAACATCATTATATGGCGCCCCGGTGGCCGAATGGTTATGGCGTATGCCACATAACCACAACGTCCGTGGTTCGATTCCTGCCAGGGAACTTGGTTGCATGTCCTACCCATCTCTCTCCCCTTGTTTCCTGTCTTCCGCTTCACTGTCCGCTATCCAATAGAGGCACAAAAAAAAGGCCAAAAAGAGTGTCATTGTATGCTGCAGCCTTAAGATTTCCCTCCAGTGGAATGAAGGGGCCTTAGCCCAAACCATGAAAAACAGCCCCAGACCATTATTCCTCCTCTACCAACTTTACAGTTGGCACTTTATACATTCGGGCAGGTAGTGTTCTTCTGGCATCCGCCAAACCGAGATTGGTCCGTCAGACTGCCAGATAGTGAAGCGTGATTCATCACTCCAGAGAACGCGTTTCCAATGGCGGGGTTTGCTTTACACCACCCCAGCTTGCTTGGCATTATGCATGGTGATCTTAGGCCTGTGTGCAGCTGCTCGGCCGCGGAAACCCATTTCATGAAGCACCCGGTCGACAGTTCTTGTGCTGACGTTGCTTCCAGAGGCAGTTTGGAGCTCGGTAGCGAGTGTTGCAACCGAGGACGGACGGCTTTTACTCGCCTCTACACTCGGGGGTCCCGTTCTGTGGTCCTGTTTGTCCTACCTACCTCTTCACAGCTGAGCTGTTTGTGCTCCAAGACGTTTCCACTTCACAATAACGGAGTTACAGTCCGGTGCAGATCTAGCAGGGCAGACATTTGACCAGTTGACTTATTGGAAATGTGGCATCCTATGACAGAGACACGTTGAAAGTCACTGAGCTCCTCAGTATGACCCATCCTACTGCCAACGTTCATCTATGGAGACTGCATGGATGTGTGCTTGATTTTATGCGTGCACCAGCAATGGATGAGGCTGACATAACCAAATCCACTCGTTATATGGATCTGTGGGTGTCCACATACTTTTGGCCATATAGTGTACGTCTAACTCCATCCATCCATTATCTATACCCGGCTGATTGAATTCAGGGTCAAGCAGGGGCTTCAGTCTATCCCAGCAGTCATGCACAGAGGGCAGGGAGACACTCTGGACAAGGCCACTAGTCTAGTCCATCACCAGGACCACACACATATTCACTCACACATCATGCACGCATGCATGTGGCTATTTAAACACTCCTGTTCACCTGACGTGCATGTGTTTGGATTGAAACACCGAGGCAACACCTACCTCACCCTCACGCACAGCTCGTAGCGCTACTGTGTAATGCTGGGCGAGGAAATGGAGTCAATCATTAACTCAAATAACTTTTCACTGATTTTAAAATAAACATCCATCAATTTTCATATTGGCTAAAGTCGTCTCATGGCTGGTGTGATAATGTTTTCAAAAAGGAGAACCATCACAGTTTTTGTGGGTTTACAGAATAAGTAAGCGCTTGAATTTAATCTTTAGCCAATCAGATTTGGGGGGAGGGGGAACCCCATTTTGTCAATAAGAAACAGATCTAAAACATTGTTCAGAAGTGATAAATGTGGCTCTACATATGTGAACTCTCCCCCATCACTGTGAAACGACACCAATCAAAACAAGTAGCGCGAGTTTTATTCCTTTTCTAAAGTAATTGTACCTGATGTTTTGCATAAGGCATTCTCAACTCAGACGGCAAGAAGAAAAGTGTGTTTCTCATTCCTTCCCGTTCAGTCTGCCAGACATACAGCTGGTGCTGCCGTGGCCCGGGAAGGTCACCACAACCACCAGGATTTTCATGATAACATTTACAAAATACCATTTATGTCAAGGTTATGGAGTCGATTTTTGCTCCTCAATGAATAATGAAGAGACGTAACTGTGTGAAAAAAAACAGATTATGCTGTTTCCACAGTCTGCACAAGATAACTGTGATTAGAGCAATAAACAGTCATTATAAAAACCAACTGGAGGGAATTAAGTTCTCTTCCAGGTTATTTTTCTTTATACAACCGCAGCATTTTACAGTAAATAAGAATGAAGGCAAACAATGTTTTGTTAGAAACACCAATTCAGCAGCATCCTCTCTCAGTAAACACAACATCTGTAAGTAAACAACTCAGAGGACACGAGTGGAAATAAAACCTTCAACCGTATTATCACGATCATTTTCTAAACCATTTCAATGAATGTTTGGAAGTTATTGACCAGAATTAAATGTTGCGCGTAATAGCGCCATCGTGTGGCTAATTTACGTACTTGTTGTCTGAGTTGTAGGTGAGACAAAACCCATCCATCCATTATGCTAACCGCTTATGCTGCTCTCAGGGTCGCGGGGATGCTGGAGCCCTATCCCAACACTCATTGGGCGGCAGGAGGGGAGACACCTTGGACAGGCCGCCAGGCCATCACAGGACAGACACACACACACACACACACACACACACACACACACACACACACACACACACACATTCATTCCTAGGGACAATTTGGTATGGCCAGTTACACCGATCTGCTAAATTTGGTTTGCTTTGCTATTGTTCTGTCTGAAGTCCAGATACTTCAATGGTAGAAGAAGAAAAAGAAGAAGAAGGAGAACTGACATCTTGGCTGACGTGACTGACATCTCGGAGTGGATGGCAACACACCACCTGAAGCTCAGTCTGGACAAGACAGAGCTGATGTTCCTCCCAGGGAAAGGTTACCCGCACCGAGACCTGGCCATCACCATTGACAATACCGTGGTGACGCCAACTCGGACTGCGAGGAATCTGGGTGTGATCCTGGACGATGAACTGTCATTTGCTGCAAACGTTGCATTGGTTGCTCGCTCCTGCAGATTTCTCCTCTATAACATCAGGAGGATTTGCCCATTCCTCACAGACGAGACGGCACAGGTTCTCATCCAGGCTCTGGTCATCTCCCGGCTGGACTACGGCAACCCCCTCCTTGCCGG